>NC_080541.1:219555450-219855450 GCF_028640845.1 Ahaetulla prasina
AAGTTGTTTCTCATCGATTCTGCTGTCACCACGTATAGCAATGTCGAGTATCCACACTTTTTTCTTTTCCACAATCGTGATATCTGGGGTATTTTGTTCCAAAACTTTTATCAGTCTGTATTCGGAAATCCCACAGTAATTTTGCATGCTCATTTTCAATCACTTTTTCAGACTTATCCTACCAGTTCTTTGCTACAGGTAGATGGTAGTTGTGACACAAGTTCCATTGGACCATATTATTATTATTATTATTATTGTTGTTGTTGTTGTTGTTGTTGTTGTTGTTGTTGTTGTTATTATCATCATCATCATCTGTTGCAAGTCTTAGTACATTCTGAGCCTTAGCTTTCCTGACTTCATCGTTGCAGATTTGGGCTATTTGCTGGTATTCTGTTTTAATTGTATGTTCCTCTTTCCATTCTTTTATGTTCCTTTTTTTCTCTAAGTATGTCATAGAGGTCTTTATAAGCATGCTGGTTTATGCGTGTTTATGCCTGTATGCGTGTGAATTCTGTTTAGGTAGGGGGAAAAAGTGGATTAACCAGCATTATGAGTTTGGGAAGATGATAAAGTTTGCTTATATTTTTATTATTTTTTTTTTGGTGGGAGAGTGGAAGAGAAGGAAATGCGTGCAGTATATACCTTATAAGAATGCAATGCCAAGGCAGCTGATATATCCTGAACAGATGTAGGGTGTGGGTGTGTGTTGGGGGCAGGGGATTAAATAACCCTGGTGTTGGGAGTCGTGAGTTGTTGTTCTGTATGCCCACATAAGGCCAGTATGTGGCTCAGTGCTTCACCCTATCTAGAAAAACCCATAGGGACCCTCAGCCAAGCCAAAAGGACTATAGAACAGTTGATATAAATAGTCTTCATTCTCAGCTGCCCTGAAACTGTATTTGGAAGCTATCTGGGCAATCAAGAGGCACAAGGCCACCTCTTGATAGCCGAGTGTAGAAGTGCAACGTGATCAGTTCGCAAACAGCTGTAGGGACCAGAGTTACTGCTGGAAAGACCGTAGATAGGCACATCCACAGCAGGCATTTCAGGGGCCGAGGAATTCAGAGAGCTAACAGCGACCGAGGATAAAGTTCATTTCTAAAAGAACAAGACACCAGAGACTAATTATGAAAGTCACACGATCTCCTTTGGAGCCTGTGAATGACTAGCTGTTCTTTTTTTAACCGTGGTTGAAGCCAGAAGTTAGAGGTAAACCCTTTTCGGAAGAATTCAGAAGGAAGGAAGGAAGGGAAGGAAGAAAAGGAAGGAAGGAGAGAAAAGGAAAAGAGAAGAAGTAGGAAGGAAGGAAGAAGAAAAAAGGAGAAAAAGGGAGAAAAAGCGGGTGAGGAAAAAAAGAAGGAAGGAAAGAACAAGAAGGAAGGAAAGAACAAGAAGGAAGAGAGAGGGAACGAAGAAAAGAATAAGGAAGGAAGGAGAAGAGAAAAGAAAGGAAAGGAAGGAAGGAAGAAAAAAAAAAAGAGAGAGAGAGAGAGACAGAGAGAAAGAAAGAAAGAAAGAAAAAGAAAGAAAGAAAGAAAGAAAGAAAGAAAGAAAGAAAGAAAGAAAGAAAGAAAGAAAGTAAGTAGGTGTATGGGGAGGGAACTCCTGGCAAAATCATGTAAAATTGCAGCTTCCTAATCTTTTATGACAGGGTTATCTGCTTTTGTCTCATAACAATTATGGTAGCATATTATGAGAATCTGTTAAGATTACGCTTGCCAATTCTACATTCAGAGAGGGCATCACTATTCTCAGTTTTTTAAGGGAGAAAAAGAGAAGTTGTTCCTTTTATATTTTGGGAATGTTACCTCCCTCCCCGCCCCCGCCCCCCAGGAAAAAAAAAACACCTACTGGCTAAAATGATGAGGACCAAATTGTTGGAATCTGACCTAACAAGATTCTTCTGATATTCTTCTAATTCTATTTATCTGCCATTTAAAAATCCATACATATATATATATGTAGGTCTTTGGTTGTTTGGGTTTTCTCCCGTGTAAAATTGGAAGTGTCTGGGCGACGTTTTGACGAAGTCTCGTTCGTCATCTTCAGGCTTCAGCTTCGTGCTTCTGGGAGCAATTGCAATTGCTCCCAAAAGCACGAAGCTGAAGCCTGAAGATGACGAACGAGACTTCGTCAAAACGTCGCCAAGACACTTCCAATTTTACATGGGAGAAAACCCGAACAACCAAAGACCTACATACAAACACCCGTGAAAACCTCAGAATATATATATATATTAGTATATATATAGTATATTATATACTATATATATTTATATTATATACTATATATATATATATATATATATATATATATATAGGTCTTTGGTTGTTCGGGTTTTCTCCGTGTAAAATTGGAGTGTCTTGGCGGCGTTTGACGAAGTCTCATTCGTCATCTTCAGGCTTCAGCCGTGCTTCTGGGAGCAATGTGTGATCGCGGCAATGTGTGATCGCAGAAGCACGAAGCTGAAGCCTGAAGATGACGAATGAGACTTCGTCAAACGCCGCCAAGACACTTCCAATTTTACACGGGAGAAAACCCAACAACCAAAGACCTATATACAAACACCGTGAAAACCTCAGAATATATATATATATATATATATATATATATATATATATATATATATATATATATATATATATATATATATATATATATATATATATATATATATATATATATATATAATATATTAGTATATATTAGTCTTATTTGATGCTTCAGACATCAAAGTGCCTTAAGCTTTTATTTATTATTTTAGGGTAGGACTTAACAAGTCCTACCCTAGCCCTCCATTTAAAGACATAAATCCAATGTCATGGGCTTCTGCTGATTCCCACAACTGTCGTGTGTGTGTGTGTGTGTGTGTGTGTGTGTGTGTAAAGCACTGGACTGATTTTGGAGCTTTATAGAACATAGATAGACCATAAAAAGTAAAGGTAAAGTTTCCCCTCGCACATATGTGCTAGTTCTTCCGGACTCTAGGGGGCGGTGCTCATCTCCGTTTCAAAGCCCAAGAGCCAGCGGTGTCCAAAGACGTCTCCGTGGTCATGTGGCCGGCATAACACAACGCCAAAGGCAATGGAGTGCTGTTACCTTCCCACCAGAAGTGGTCCCTATTTTTCTACTTGCATTTTTTACGTGCTTTCGAACTGCTAGGTTGGCAGAAGCTGGGACAAGTAACGGGAGCTCAACCCGTTATGCGGCACTAGGGATTTGAACTGCTGAACTGCCGACCTTTCTGATCGACAAGCTCAGCGTCTTAGCCACCGTGTCCCCCTATGGTCCAGTAGTTCATTCGTTTTCCCCTAGTATGATTTTTTTGAAGCTTTTTTGAGATGTACTACTATTCATTACAGTAGATAAGATCGCTCCAAAAAAACCCAAAAAACAAGCCAGATTAAGTTGGCTTTGTAGGAGTTACCTCAGTGAATCAATGTTGAGATTGTTGTTATAAAACTGGTATTATCGATATGAGATCTGGTCTGGATGCACTTTTAAAACTAAAACATTCTCTTGAGGGATGTCACAGGGAATGGTTCTCTCTCCCTTCTGCTGTTCCACATCTATTTAAAGCTGGCGAGAGAGGTCAGCCGGTAGCTTGGAGTGTGAGACCATCAACATGTTTATTTATTTATTAGGTTTTTGCCAGGAGGCTGCTAGACTCCAAAAAGACTCTAAACAACTGACAACATTTAAAATATATGCTTTTAAAAATATCATTGCCCACTTAAAAAACAATAGCATACACAAGAAATAGACACACGCACACACAAATCCTATAATGCGGTGTTTCTCAACCTTGGCAGCTTTCAGATGTGGGGACTTCAACCTCCCAGAATTCCCTAGCTAGAATAGAATAGAATAGAATAGAATAGAATAGAATAGAACAGAACACAACAGAATAGTATAAGATAGAGTATTTTCTATTTTTGAAAAGAAGGACTAGGGGAGACATGATAGCTGTGTTCCAATATCTCAGGGGCTGCCACAGAGAAGTGGGAGTTGGGCTGTTCTCCAAAGCACCTGAGGGGAGAACAAGAAGCAATGGGTGGAAACTAATCAAGGAGAGAAGCAACTTACAATTAAGGAGAAATTTCCTGACAGTTAGAACAATTAATCAGTGGAACGACTTGCCTTCAGAAGTTGTGAATGCTCCAACATTGGAAATTTTAAAGAAAATGTTGCATAACCATTTGTCTGAAAAGGTGTAGGGTTTCCTGCCTGGGCAGCGGGTTGGACTAGAAGACCTCCAAGGTCCCTTCCAACTCTGTTGTTATTGTTGTTGTTGTTGTTGTTGTTGTTGTTGTTGTTGTTATTATTATTATTATTATTATTATTATTATTATTATTATTATTATTAGGGTAGGGTAGGGTAGGGTAGGGTAGGGTAGGGTAGGGTAGGGTAGGGTAGGGTAGGGTAGGGTAGGGTAGGATAGGATAGGATAGGATAGGATAGGATAGGATAGGATAGGATTCTTTATTAACCAAGTGTGATTGGATACACAAGGAATTTGTCTTTGGTGCATATGTTCTCAGTGTACATAAAAAGAAAAGATACCTTCATCAAGAATCAGAAGGTACAACACTTAATGATAGTCATAGGGGGAGACGACTTCCGGTATCCAGCGGCAACGGACGTCTGGAAGGCTTCTCCTGCCTCCAGCGCCTGAATCCGGCCGCCGCCGAGGCCCTCAGGGGCCAGGTGTTCCGAAAAGGACACCTGCCGCACGGACGGCTCGCCAGGGGTCTCCCAGCCGACATACAGGACTGTGGGGACCGATGCTGGCGCGTCCTAGGCTTGGCGGGGTTTGGAGGCCACAGGCCGCGGCCATTATTTTGGTCGTCGCCTGGGCCGCTGTGCCCAGTGATACCGGGGCATTGGATTTATAACTGCAGCAGCCTGGTGGTGAACAGGGCACGGAGAAGAATTGAGGAGGAGAAGGGAAGGGAATATCGGTAAATGTGAGTGGAGTGCTCCGGAGTGCGGGGGGGTTTTTTCTCCCCTGCGGTTGGAAGGAGCACGAGTTATTCTGGAGAGAGGAGAACTTAAAATAAGAAGATTACCGGTTTTGTGGAGCTCTGGAGAGAAGAGGTGATGGAGAAATTTAGGAGGGAAGGTTTGAGGCCCCCCCTCCTTCTGGGGAACAGTGGTGGCGTCCAGCTTCCGCCTTCACTATGAGAATTTTGATGACATCACTTCCCTTCGGCTTCCTGGTTGACTAACTGTACTCTGGACTCGTTGCTCCTGTGAGTGCCCCCTGGTGGATCCGGAGGAAATTACAAGGATACTGTGCCTGCCTGAGGATTTTGTATTTTTTTTTTTTTTTTCCTTAATGGCAAAAGGTCAGAGACCAACTGCTGGAGAGATGGAGAGAATTTTGGAAAAGTTATCTAATATGGACAAGAAATTGGATGAAATAAGAGCAGAAATTGTGACTATCCAAAAGGATTTAAAGGATACTCAACAAGTTTCAGCAGAAAACAAGCAGAAAGTGGAAGGTTTGGAGGGTGAGATGCGGGCAGTGCAGAAAAGAGAGGAGACGACAGGCAATGCTGTGCTTGGACTACAGATGGATAAAATGTCTTATTTCCTTAGGTTTCAAAATTTGGAAGAAGTGGACCAAGAAGACTTGAGAGATGTTGTGACTAAATTGTTGGGAGAATTTCTTGGGAGAGGTGTTGATTTCATGAATTGGGATGTGGATCGAGTTTATAGAGTTAATTCGCAATATGCACGCACGCATGCAGTTCCCAGAGAGGTTCATGTCAAATTTGTGAGAAGAGAGACGAGAGATGAAATTCTTAGAAAACATAGGAGTGGGGCACTGATTTACAGGGGCAGGGAGATAGCCATTCTGAGGCAGATTCCCAGACAGGTACGTGAAAAAAGAAAGAAATATTATTTTTTGTCAAGCAAATTGTACCAGAAGGGAGTGGGCTTCAGATGGCTGATGCCAGAGGGATTGATGATTTTCCGGGAGGGCATTACGAAAAAAATCAGTACAATTGCGGAGGCTACGGCCTATGTGGAGGAACACAAAGCCCTCCTGGAATCAGATGACCCAGGAATTGAAGAAGGGGAGGTTATAGATCATGGGGCGGAGGCGGCTGCCGCTGTTGCGGCCCTGGAGTTGGGTCAGGCTGAACCCAGAGTTCTGAGATCCAAAACTAGGAAGTGATAAAGATATTTGGGATTGTGTTGGTTTTCCTTATTCTCTTTTGTACGATATTCTGTTTATTCTTGACTCTTCTTTATTACGTATTTAAAATTTGTAAACTTAGCTACTTCGTGTCACCTGCTTGCCATATGGCTGTTGTATGTGTTAAAAAATTTGAGTAAAATTCTTATTTTAGATAAGAAAAATGAAAATTTACCATACCTGAAATGTATTTGTATAAACCTTTTTTGACTAATAAAAACTTTTTGAATACAAAAAATGATAGTCATAGGCTACAAATAAGCCATCAGGAAACAATCAATACCAGTATAAATCGTAAGGATACAAGCAACAAAGTTACAGTCATAAGTGGAAAGAGATTGGTGATGGAAAGGATGAGAAGATTAATAGTAGTGCAGATTTAGTAAATAGTCTGACAGTGTTGAGGGAATTATTTGTTTAGCAGAGTGATGGCCTTCGGGAAAAAACTGTTCTTGTGTCTAGTTGTTCTGGTGTGCAGTGCTCTATAGCGTCATTTTGAGGGTAGGAGTTGAAACAGTTTATGTCCAGGATGTGAGGGGTCTCTAGATATTTTCACAGCTCTCTTTTTGACTCATGCAGTATACGGAAGGCAGGTTGGTAGCCATTGTTTTTTTCTGCAGTTCTAATTATCCTCTGAAGTCTGTGTCTGTCTTGATGGGTTGCAGAACCAAACCAGATAGTTACAGAGGTGGAATTCTGGGAATTGAAGTCCTAATTTTACTCAAATTTATATTGCCACCTCAATTTAGCTGGAAATACTGTCAGTGGCCTGTCATGAAATAGGTAGTCCTCCACTTAAAACCGTTCATTTAGTGACCAAAATTACAACAGCACTGAAAGAAGTGACTTATGACCAATTCTCATACTTATGACCATGGCAAGCATTGCCATGATCATGTAATCAAAATTCAGGCACTAGGCAACTGGTGTATATTTATGAAGGTTGTGCTGCCTTGGGGGTCAGATGGCCATTTGTGGCCACCTCAGCCAGCTTCTGACAAGCCAAGTCAATAGAGGAAGCCAGATTCACTTAACAGTTACAGGGCTCACTTAACAACCATAGCGATTCGTTTAACAACGTGGCAGAAAAGTTCGTAAAATGGGGTAGGACTCAGAATTCCTTGTTTAACAACAGAAGCATCGCCTCAATTGTGGTCGTGAGGACGTGTACTTGGAGGCTGAGGAGGTCTAGATCAGGGGTCCCCAATCCCTAGTCTGTGGACTGACACCAGGCCACAGCATACCAGGAACTAGGCTGTTAAGGGTAATCTGGGTTCACAACCAAGATTGTGGACTGTTGAGCAGAGTACCCTACGCATGAAAACGACTGAGACTGGTTGTATACAATAAGTCACTTGCAGACAAACTGGGGTTTGATATTCCTTTACTTTTAGGGAAAAGGCCAAAAACAATCCAGGTCATACACATATAAAGCCAGTCAGGGATGTTACAAATATCAAGTCTTCTTACCAACGTAGACTTGCACAACAAACAAGGTCTTCTTTCAGTTCGACAAAACACAGTTCAATTCACAACGGTCAGTATCTTGAGGAATCAGTAACTAGCCATGATCAAGCAACAATCATAAAGCTCAAATATACAGTTGCAGCATATCATCAGGTTACAATGCTGTAGCGTCCCTGTAGATTCCCCACAAGCCATAATTTAGTAGTCCTTTTATACATTGGCTACAGAGCTCAACCAATCAGGATGCTTGCATGATGTAGCACAGCCTTAAAGCAATGCCTTTATACAAACATACATAGTTAGTTTATATATTGCCTGGCCAACTAGTTAGGCAAATAATAATTTCCTGACACAGGCCACGCAAACAAGTGAAGCCCCATTTGCAGGATGCAGGCAGCATGCAAAACCATGCCCCGTCTGGTCCATGGAAAAAACTTTCTCCATAGAACTGGTCCCTGGCACCCAAAAAGTTGGGGTCTGTTGATCTAGATCAGGGGTCTCCAACCTTGGTCCCTTTACGACTTGTGGACTTCAACTCCCAGAGTTCCTCAGCCAGCAAAGCTGGCTGAGGGACTCTGGGAGTTGAAGTCCACAAGTCTTAAAGGGACCAAGGTTGGAGACCCCTGATCTAGATGGATGAATCAGGCTAGAGTGAGACCCAGGAAACATTGTTTGTTTTCTGCAGTTATCTCACAGCTCAGTGTCAAGAAGTTTCCCCTGAGGGAAGCACATCATGATCTGGAGAACTTCCAAGACTCATCCTACCGGTAGAATCTAAATAATGCATTGTTCCTGGTTCCGCATTCAGAGTCTGTTTGGCTTTCTGGGTTGAGGCTAGTGGGGGAAGAAGGTTTAGGATTGATAGATGTTAAAAAAACATCTATTTAACATTTAACATTGATAATGTTAAAAAAAAGAGATAGTAGAGGACTAGACCAGATCTGTGGTATTTTATGCAAAACTTTGTCATCTGGGGCTCTGGAGAACACTGGGGTTCCATGATAAATCAAAGGATTAGGATTAGGATTAGAATTAGAACAGAATAGAATTCTTTATTGGCCAAGTGTGATTGGACACACAAAGAATTTGTCTTTGGTGCATATGCTGTCGGTGTACGTAAAAAAAATACACTAATCAAGAATCGTAAGATACAACACTTAGTGATAGTCATACTAAATAAGCAATCAAAATCATACTAGGAAGCTAAATAAAGCAATATAAGTCAGAAAAATACAGCAACAAATTTATAGTCATAAGTAGAAAAGGAGAGAGGTAATAGGAAGGATCAGAAGAATAATAGTAATACAGTCTTAGTAAATAGTTTGACAGTGTTGCGGGAATTAGTTGTTTAGTAGACTGGTGGCATTCTGGAAATAACTATCCTTGTGCCCAGTTGTTCTGATGTGCAGTGCCCTGTAGCGTCGTTTTGATGGTAGACGTTGAAACAATTGTGTCTAGGATGTGAGGGGTTTTATATTTAGAGGTTTTATGGAAAACAAGAGAGGCAGTGGCTCAGTGGCTAAGACGCTGAGGTTGTCGATCGAAAGGTCGGCAGTTCAGCGGTTCGAATCCCTACTGCCACATAACGGGTTGAGCTCCCGTTACTTGTCCCAGCTTCTGCCAACCTAGCAGTTAGAAAGCACGTAAAAAATGCAAGTAGAAAAAATAGAGACCACCTTCAGTGGGAAGGTGACAGCGTTCTGTGTGCCTTTGGCATTTAGTCGTGCCAGCCACATGACCACAGTGGACAGTGCTGGCTCTTCGGCTTTGAAACGGAGAGGAGCACTGCCCTCTAGAGTCGGGAACGACTAGCAGAGTCGGAAGGGATGCCAGAGATCCTCCAGTCCAACTTACGACCCAAGCAGGAGACCCTACACCATTCCAGACAAACGGTTGTCCAGTCTCTTCTTAAAAACCTCCAATGTTGGAGCACCTACAACTTGTGAAAGCAAATTGTTCCACTGATTAATAGTTCTCACTGTCAGGAATTTTCCCCTTAGTTCTAGGCTGCCTCTCTCCTTGGTTACTTTCCATAAACACAGTTCACTGAACAATGCTTAAATTTTATGCACGGCACAGTGCTAGCTGCAGATAGAATAAATTTTATGCAAGGATTTCTTAAAACCTGAACATTCTTATCCACAGTTCCTTCAAGGTAAAAATGTTGAGAAAGACTGTTTTATGCGATGAAGGATAAGAAAGAGCCCATCTGAAACTGTGAAGACCCTTTGCTGGTCAGTTTAGATAATAGCTGGTTAGTTACTGTTAACGGGATTATACCAAAGTCAGCTTTGTTTCTACTAGAACTCTATCATATGGTTCTAACTGCAGATCTCTGAAATAATATCTGAAACCCAAATGATCTCAGTCTGAGGCCTAAGTTTAAGTCAAAATGTTTGGGATGCTTTGAAGTGTGTTACGTGCGTTCTTATTTAAACTTGGGTGTCTGTGCCTAAACATCAGCTGTTCAGCATCAGCTGTTCTCGTAATGCGCATCGGAGTTCCATTTTGAAACCTAGTAAGAAAAGAAAAAACAACCTGATACAAGATAGCAATTCCCGGACTTTGCACGGCACAATAATTTTGCACAAGAACATTGGAAGAAGGAATTGTCTGTCAAAGGAACCAATTCTGGGTGCCTTTAAGATTTGCACAATGCGTCCTTTTAGGGAGTAGAAAGTTATTTCTACAGATTAGTGGGCAAAAGATGATCTTAATCTGGCAGGAATTTAAATCTAAAGCAGCGGAGACACTCAAGGGAGGCAAGAAGGATTTGAAATGAAAAGAGAAGGAAAAATCTGAAGTCTAAGAACTATAGAAACATTACGATTTTGCAGCTTGGGGATTTTTTTTTTTGCCGTTGTTGTTCTGGATCTACCTACCATGCCCTATTCCATATCATCTCCTTTGCCAATATATATCCTCTTTTCATAGTCTTCCTGGGTCGTTTAGACCCCATTGGGGGGCGGTATAGGATGGCTCAGCGGTTAAAGACGCCGAGTTTTTCAGCTGGAAAGCTGATAGCCCACGTTCAAGACCCGAGTGCTTGCGTGATGGGGTGAACTCCCGTTACTTGCTCCTGCCAACCTGGCAGTTCAAAAGCATGCAAATACAAGTAGATAAATAGGTACCACTTTGGTGGGAAGGTAACAGCGTTCCGTGTGCTTGACGTATAGTCGAGCATGGAAGCGTTTTTGGACAGAAGCTTCCTCAGCTGAGAAATGGATTTGAGTACTGCCTACTAGTGCCAGGCATGACTGGACAGGGAAAACCTTCAGACCCCATGCATTGAAGTATTTGGAGGTGGGAATTCCCTTCCTCTTAACATTATCCCTCCCCCCCCATTGAAGCTCTCAGTTTTGGAGAGTTTAAAGCCCTTAAATCAGTGTTTCTCAACTATAGCAATTTTTAAGAACTGTAGATTTCAACCAGCCATGGGTTTCAAAACCTGTCACTACCTGTTCGCTCGTGGGTGTGTGCATGCACAGAAGCATCTGGGCGGGTGGGCAGAGCTTCCCGCCGCCGCCGCTACTAGTTCACCTGACCCGGGGCGAACTGGTAGCAACTCACCACTGATTTCAACTCCCAGAATTCCTCAGCTGGTCATGCTGGCCTGGAGAATTCTGGGAGTTGAAGTGCATAGATCTTAAAGTTGCTGAGGCTGAGAAGCATTGTCTTAAGTGAATTAAGTGAATTTTCACAACCCACTCACGAATAGTTTTAGTTTTTAGTTTTAGTTTTATTTAGATTTTTATACCGCCCTTCTACCGAAGGACTCAGGGCGGTGTACAGCCAAGTAATAAAACCATATAATATACACATTAAAACAAAAAACTTAAAACCAAGCATAATTATATAAATGGCCGAAATTTAAAACAGTCAATTTTAAAACCCTAAAATTCATACATAGCCCCAATAAAATTTAATAAAACTTTTAAGCCAGTCCCGCTTGAATAAATAAATGTGTTTTCAGCTCATGGCGAAAGGACCGAAGATCAGGTAATTGGCGTAAACCAGGGGGAAGTTCGTTCCAAAGAGTAGGAGCTCCAACAGAGAAGGCCCTACCCCTGGGGGCCGCCAGCCGACATTGTTTGGCGGACGGCACCCTGAGTAGACCCTCTCTGTGTGAGCGTACGGGTCGGTGGGAGCATAAGGTAACAGCAGGCGGTCCCGTAAGCACCCGGGTCCTAAGCCATGGAGCGCTTTAAAGGTGATAACCAAAATCTTAAAGTGCACCCGAAAGACCACAGGAAGCCAGTGTAGGCTGCGCAGGAGTGGTGTTACATGGGAGCAACGTATGGCTCCCTCTATTACCCGCGCAGCTGCATTCTGAACTAGCTGAAGCCTCCGGGTGCACTTCAAGGGCAGCCCCATGTAGAGAGCATTGCAATAATCCAAACGAGAAATGACAAGAGCGTGAGTGACCGTGCATAAGGCATCCCGGTCAAGGAAGGGGCGCAACTGGCAGACCAAGCGTACTTGGTAAAAGGCCCTCCTGGAGACGGCCGCCAGATGGTCTTCAAACGACAGCCGTCCATCCAGGAGGACACCCAAGTTGCGCACCCTTTCCATTGGGGCCAATAACTCGCCCCCAACAGTCAGCTGTGGTTGCAGCTGACTGTACCGGGGTGCCAGCATCCACAGCCACTCCGTCTTGGAGGGATTGAGCTTGAGTCTGTTTCTCCCCATCCAGACCCGTACGGCTTCCAGGCACCGGGACAACACTTCGACAGCTTCATTGGGGTGGCCCGGGGTGGAAAAGTACAACTGCGTGTCATCAGCGTACAGATGGTAACTCACCCCAAAGCCACTGATGACCTCGCCCAGCGGCTTCATATAGATGTTGAACAGGAGAGGCGAGAGGATCGACCCCTGTGGCACCCCACAAGTAAGGCGCCTCGCGGTCGATCTCTGCCCCCCTGTCAACACCATCTGCGACCGGTCAGAGAGATAGGAGGAGAACCACCGATAAACGGTGCCTCCCACTCCCATGGATAAAATGAATGATTTCATTAGGGTTGGGTGAGAAATAAATACTCTTTTTTAAAAAAACAACAACTATAGAACGCGAATAGAACCTTACAAAAATCAAACCATTTCTTTTTTTTTGGAAAACAGACGCTAGCAATTAAAGCTGTATTTAGTGGGAAACATGGGTTTGCTTGAATTTGCATCTTTCCAAAAATCTAAGTTTGGCTTTGAGGCTAGCCTGCTTATTTTTCATTTCACATTTGTCTAGGATTGATTGTTGTTCAATATAAGCAGCAACAAAATCTTGATTTTTGCCATTGGCTTGTGCAAGCAGATTGTGATTCTGAATGGTCTAGACTGAATTTATTATTTAAAACAGTCCTGACACTAAAAACAGTCATAATATTCCTCCCTCCCTCCCTCCCCTGAATTAAATATCATGTAGTATTTTTTACGGTTTTAAGTTAATTCGTAGCTTTTTCTTACTTTAATTTATAGTGAGGATTTATTTTTCATGATATTTTGAAAAGTCCCCCCCCCCGCCGCCTTCATTTCTCTCTAGATAACATAATACAGGGTTTCTCTTTTCCCCCCTCTTTTCACTAAGTTACTTTTATAAAAATATAGCCGCTAGTTTCATTTTATATATATTTTAATAGGTTAGTAATATAGTGATATGGTTTTATTGTTCTTTAGTTTGTATATATCATACCACAAGCTACTAATTTATTTTTAAAGAAGATGCATTGCATTTCAGCGCAATTAAATGTAATGCAACGTTTGGAAAAAAAAACAGTAGCTTGCGGTATTGTGCATTTGTATATTTTTAAAGGTCAATAAAATATAAAAAGAGGATGAAAGAAATTCTGCATGTATTAGGCCTCCAAAATATGTGACTCCCCCCTCCAAAAAAAATTTGCTCATGGTTTATTGGGACAGTCAAAAACCAAAGCTTAAAACTTATAGTCTTAAAAGTATTTTTCTCCATTGTAGACTTCTTATGACAAAATTTCTGTTGCTAAGCGAGACAGTTGTTAAATGAATTTGGACTCATTTTCCCACCTTTCTTGTCAACGTGGCTAAGTGAATCACTGCGGTTGTTAAGTTAGCAACATGGTTGATAAGTGAATCAGGCTTCCCCAATGACTTTGCTCGTCAGAAGGGCGCACAAAGGGGATCACGTGATCCCGGGGATACTACGACCGTCATAAATAGGAGCCAGTTGCCAAGCATCCGAATTTTGATCACGTGAGCACTGGGATGCTGCACTGGTCGTAACTATGAAAAATGGCCACAAGTCAGTTCTTTCAGTGCTGTTGTAACTTCGAATCAGTGGTGGTATTCAGCTGGTTTTATCCAGTTCGGGAGAACTGGTTGCGGCGGCTGTGGGAGGTTCCGCCCACCCACCCAGACGTCATCACATCTCATTTTTGACCCTCTGCACATGCGAGGAAGGCTCTGCGCATGTGCGGAGGTGCAGCGGGCGAGTGAAGCGAGTGCACACGCGTAATCACATTTGCGAACCGGTAGCGGAGGTAAGAGGGATGCGGTGGCTCAGGGGCTAGGACGCTGAGCTTTTTGATCGAAAGGTCGGCAGTTCAGTGGTTCGAATCCCTAGAGGTTCCGTGTAATGGGGTCAGCTCCCGTTACTTGTCCCAGCTTCTGCCAACCTAGCAGTTCGAAAGCACATAAAAAATGCAAGTAGAAAAAATAGGGATCACCTTTGGGGGGAAGGGAACAGTGTTCCGTGCGCCTTTGGCATTGAGTCATGCCGGCCACATGACCACGGAGGCGTCTTCGGACAGCGCTGGCTCTTTGGCTTTGAAACGGAGATGAGCACTGCCCCCTAGAGTCGGGAACGACTAGCACATATGTGCTAGGGGAACCTTTACCTTTACCTAGCAAAGGTAAGTGAATACCATCCCTGCTTCGAATTGGCACTAAATGAACTGTTGTATGTCAAGGACTACCTGTATTGTTTCGGTTATATAAATATTAGGATTTGGAGGGGGGAAAAACAAACATTATCATAACTGCAGGAAACCCTGCAATGGAGCAGTCTGGGGACAGAACTGCTAAAGGCTGATTTTCAATGGAATGTCATCTTTGAAAAATGAGAGCTTTTGATATTATGGGATATCCCAGCATAAACAGAGACGGACTAGTTGCCTGTGGCGACAATACAACCTTTCATTTCTGTCTCCACATTTAGCATTTCGATGGCCACCCTAACAAAGGTTTGGAGTGTGGAATAAACTCTCTCCTTTTTTTTCCCCTTGCTGGAAAGCTAAATTAATTAGCAACTGTGAGACGCACATTTGCAGAGAGATAAGGAATTCTGCAGTTCCTTTGATCAGGCCTGCATTAGTAATATAATCAGAAAAAAAAAATAGGCACCTCAGTATAGAATTTATTATTTAAGTTGTAGGTAGGAAGCTATATTCCATGGTCTAAATCAGGGGTCTCCAACCTGGCTGAGGAATTCTGGGAGTTGAAATCCACAAGTCTTAAAGTTGACAAGGTTGGAGACCCCTGGTCTAAATTACAAGATTCCGTTATTAAACTTGGTCCTATAAAAGTACAGGGAGTCCTCGACTTGCGATCACAACAGAGCCTCAAATTTCTGTTGCTAAGTGCAACACTCGTTGAGTTAATTTTGCCCCATTCTACGACTTTTCTTGCCTTTGGTTCCTAAGTGAATCGCTGCAGTTATTAAGATAAGAACACAATTGTTACGTGAATTTGGCTTCCGCATTGATTAAAAAGTGATCACGTGACCCTGGGAAACTGCCAATGTCATAAATATGAGTCTAGCAGCTGTATTTTGATCACGTGACCGTGAGGATGTTTGCAAAAGTATCAAAAAGTAGTCATGAAGTCACTTTTTTCAATCCCAATGTAACTTTGGTCACGACACGGACTGTTGTATGTTGATTAAGTTTTCACAATTCTTTTACCTTTTAAGTTTACACCTGGAAATTCATATGACCTGATTCCAGAGAAGAATTTGTGATGATTTTGTAAAAATTCAGTAAGTTTTGGGGCTATTCAGTCCTTTTCTTTGCATGCACAGGAGGCTAAAACATATGAAGAACGGTTGCAGGAACTGGGTATGTCTAGTTTAATGAAAAGAAGGACTAGGGGAGACATGATAGCAGTGCTCCAATATCTCAGGGGCTGCCACAAAGAAGAGGAAGTCAAACTATTCTCCAAAGCATCTGAGGGCAGGACAAGAAGCAATGGGTGGAAATTAATCAAGGATAGAAGCAACTTAGAACTAAGGAGAAATTTCCTGATAATTAATAAATGGAACAACTTGCCTGCAGAATAATAATAATAATAATAATAATAAATAATATTTTAATTTGTATACTGCCCTTCTCCCGAAGGACTCAGGGCGGTGAACAGCCAAAATAAAATACAAAAGGAACAATACATACAACACTAAGAACAACCCTTAAAAAACTTATTCAAATGGCCAAATTTAAAATACAATAACACCCTATAAAATTGACAAAAAATTTAAAATCCATAAAATCAAATTAAAATTTTAAAATCAAGCCAGTCCAGCAAGCCAGTCCACAAAGAAGTTGTGAATGCTCCAGCACTGGAATTTTTTAAGAAAATGTTGGATAGCCATTTGTCTGAAATGGTGTAGGGCAGGGGTGTCCAAAGTTTTTTGAGTGAGGGCCAAATACAGAAAAATAAGCAAAGGCCCGGGCCACGGGGGGGGGGGGGGGAGGGGGGGGCTAAAAATTTTTGTACCAGTTCTGTGGGCGTGGCTTATTTTGGGGTGTGGCTTGGTGGTCATGTGACTGGTGGGCGTGGCTAACTCCTCATGTGACTGAGTGGATGTGGCTATGGGCATAGAAACCTAAATACATAGAGACCTAAATACTGACAGCGGCTACCAGTAATCCTCGGCTTGCAACCACTCATTTAGCGACCAATACAACAGCACTGAAAAAAGTGACTTACCACCAGTCTTTGCATTTATGACCTTCGCAGCATCCCCAGTTACATCAAAAGTCAAGCTTTTGGCAACCAGCATGTATTTACTGGGGATTTTCTGCCGTCCGTCGCGAACTCTCTTCCCACTGAGGGAGACACAGCAGCCAATGGAGGGACTCCGGGAGGCCCAGGCGAGGCCCGCACCGCCTCGCAGCCACTCAGGTGTGCCACGCGCTCCCACCCAGGCCAGAAAGGGACGGGGCTAACTAGGGGGCGAGAGTGGGCGGGCACCGGCCCCTCCTCCGAACGCCGAGTGGCGGCGCGGAGCGGCAGGCGCGGCGGCCAATGGGAGCGGGCGAGCTCGGCCGCGTCACGGGCCGGCACACGGGCCCGCGGCTGAGGTAAAGCGGAGCGTGTGGCGGGGCGCCGCGGCGGCTGCTTCGGCGGCGCATGGAGGCGATGCCTTGCCGCAACCGGCGCATGGTGGGCCCGGCGGGGGCAGAGGCCGGGATGCCGGCGAGCGGCGAGGGCGGGCCTCGGCAGCTGCGCTTCGCCGACCCCGGCCCGGGCAGCGGTGACAGCCTGAGCCCGGACAGCAGCAGCAGCAGCGCCGACGGCAGCCGATGCTGCTGCGCTGGCGGGAACGGCTGCTGTGCGGGCGACGGGGGCGCCGAGGAGGCCACGGCCACGTCGGCGACGGCGACGCGTCACGACTGGCCGGGATCGGCGGCGGCCCAGCTCAAACTCCTGCCCATGAACGACCAGATCCGGGAGCTGCAGACCATCATCCGCGACAAGTAAGCGCCCCCTGAGCGCGTGCAGAGCGCCGTGCCCGGAGAGGATCCCGCGCGGGGCTGGGAAGCAGAGCGCCTCGCCCGCCTGGCTTCCGGGGCTGCAGCCCCGCATGGGGACGATGGGCGTCGCCGCCCGCCCACCTCTTCCTCTGTCTGGTGGGCCGGGCTGGAGCCATGGGCGCCCCCTACAGCCCAGTGGCGGAATGGCCGCCCGCAGCCCCGGTGGGCGGGATCGCCAGCGGAGCCACTCCGCATCTGCAACCGGCGGCGGCGGCTTCCTTGGGGGCCAGGACGGGGGCCGCACCCCACTGTCCACCGAGAATTTGCTGCGGGCCAATAAAAACTGACCCGCGGGCCGCAGTTGGCCCGCGGGCCGTAGTTTGGACACCCCTGGTGTAGGGTTTCCTGGCCTGGGCAGGAGGTTGGACTAGAAGACCTCCAAGGTCCCTTCCGTTGTTGTTGTTGTTGTTACATTTTACTTGCATTTAATTACTTGTTAGGTTTGAATTATGTGATGCTTGGTCAGTAGCTCAAGGCAGCATTCATGATGCTCCTTCCTTCTTGGAAACTATTCTGTGAAGTAGGGTTAGACTGGGAATCAATGGCCCAAAGTCCCACAATAAACATATATGAAGGCAAGAATCAACCTTTCCAGCAATGGTGGCTTTCGCATATTCTTGCCACCAGTTTGCTTGCCTTCCCTACATGCGCCCAGCCTCGAAAACATGGCTAAATAGGATGGGCCCACCTACAGTCGCCACTACCGGTTTGCCTGAACCGGTCTGAACCGGCTGAATGTCACCTCTGCTTTCCAGGGTCTCAAATTAGTGTTTTTAAAAGTGGGAAATTTGTAATGGTGTGGATTTAAAGTCAAGGGAAGGGACCCAAATGTGCGTAATTTAGTCACTTAACGACTAAAGTGATTCACTTAAGAGCTATGGCAGAAAATTGAGGATGACTTAACTCCTCACTTAGCGACCCAGTCGCTAAGGTCCCAGTCCCAATTATGGTCATAGGTCAAGGAACACCTGCAATGAATTGTGCATTGGAGACAGCAGATTGAAAGAAAACACAATAGTAACCTCTTTTCTACATCCCGTCTGTGGGCAACCGCTGTCTGCTAACTATGCCAAAGACGAACTCTGGCCGTAATGGTAGAGGATCACATGTATCTATATAATAAGACCTGTCATTTTCTTTATTAAAGTAACTGGATTTTCCTCCGAGATGCCTTGGGTGAAGTTTCAAAATTTGCTTTAAAATTATGCTATTTTTGCAAAGAGCAGCAGAATCATCCCACTCTAGCTCCTTGGGCTCTCGGTGCTCGGCGGTGGCTATGTAGACCATTTGAAAAGAAATTTATTCTTCGGGAAGGCCCCATCAATTTGCTTTGCTCTTTTGTTGACACGTTTATTAAAAAGCCGAGCAACTTGGCATTAAGGTTTTATCAGCGTTGGAGGGGGGGGGGAAATATGCCATTTGAAGAGATTCAGTACTTATAGGAGTCAGGTCTGAGGATCTTTGTGTGGCTTGAGTCAGCAGTAAAAAAAAAAAAACCCCTCTTAATTTCCATCCCCTCTGCGGCAGCTCCGTTTCTGTCTCTTTCGTGCGCTCCGACGTTTGTCCTTAAGCAAAAACAGGTCATCGGGAAGTCAAAAGTCAAAATTGATTTCCACGAACCTGCTGGGTTGTTGCATCATGAGATTGCAGGTTCAATTCTACCCCCACCCCTACCAGGAGCGGGTTCTATTTACCTTTACTACTGGTGAGCAGCGGGATCGCGCGCGCGAACGTACTTGCTTTGCTCGTGCTTACTTGCTTGCTTCTGTGCATGCGCAGAAGCTTCCTGATGATGTCAGGGTCGGTGGGTGGAGCCTACCCCCAGTTTTACTACCGGTTCGCAAGAACTGGTCAGAATCGGGGGCAACCCAACACTGCAACGCCCCCCCCCCAAAAAAATCCTCTGTCAAATGAACGAGGATGACTTGCCGGAAATTCTGAACAATGGCTAATATATATTACAGGTATGTAAGGAAAACAAAATTGTGCTTTAATTTTGCATGCAGTTAGTCCTTGAGTTACAACGACCGGTCGCTTAGTGACTATTGGAACTTCTGGCAGATTTACCTGGCAGGTTCTTACAACCTGGAGTTCCAGTGGTTGGGCTCTCCCTACGATCATGTGATCACACTTCAGGCATTCGGCAACCGGCCTGCAATTATGGACGTTTGCAATGTCCAGGGGTCAACGTATTTCATTCCATTTTTTGGCAAAATCATGCCCATACTGAACCATTAGTTCACTTTACGACCAAGGCAATTTGCTTATTGACTGCTTGTCAACTGTCCAATTAGCAAACCCAAAATAAGGAAACACACTAGGGAGAATAGAATAGAATAGAATAGAATAGAATAGCAGAGTTGGAAGGGACCTTGGAGGTCTTCTAGTCCAACCCCCTGCTTAGGCAGGAAACCCTACACCACTTCAGACAAATAGTTATCCAATCTCCTCTTAAAAACTTCCAGTGTTGGAGCATTCTCAACTTCTGGAGGCAAGTTGTTCCTCTGATTAATTGTTCTAACTGTCGGGGAAATTTCTCCTTAGTTCTAAGTTGCTTCTCTCCTTGATTAGTTTCCATCCGTTGCTTCTTGTCTGCCCTCAGATGCTTTGGAGAATAGCTTGACTCCTTCTTCTTTGTGGCAGCCCCTGAGATATTGGAACACTGCTATCATGTCACCCCTAGTCCTTTTTTTCACTAAACTGGGCATACCCAGTTCCTGGGTAGGGGCTGGACTAGAAGACTGCCAAGGTCCCTTCCAACTCTTCTACTCTACTCTACTCTACTCTACTCTACTCTACTCTACTCTACTCTACTCTACTCTACTCTACCCTACCCTACCCTACCCTACTCTTCTCTACTCTGTTAAGTACAACCCAGAGGGTGGAGAAAGACATCCAAGTTATGTGTAAGAAATAGAGCCATTTTTACTGCAATTGCAGAACACAACTGGGCAGAAAACCTGGGCTTCGAATGACTTTGAAGAAATGATTTTATTCAAAATCAAAACCCTCCTTGCGATTCTTCCCTATAATGCCTCCTTCCCACCCACCCCCACCCCCCGGTCTCATTTTTCATACAAGTTAGAAGTACATTTTTACTATGCTGTAAATTGGGTGGTTGCTGATAGGACTGAGCAGCTCCTTTGGGAAAAGACAGCAGCCCAAATGTTGCATCCAGAAATTAAGTTTGGCAGCTGAGTCAGCACTGGCGGTTGGATAGCAGTGTAGGGAGAGGTCGCTTTAGAACTGGGGATTTGCAAGACGGGTCTTGTGGTGGGGCATGACTTTGTCTTTAGATGTCAAATGGGAAGAACAATGCATATATTCTAGTTTTGTCTCTGCTTGCTTGCTTGCCCGCAATGCACTGAGAAATAATAAATGCCAACAAAGCCAACCCAGTTCTAGGCTGCATAAACAGAGGGATAGAATCAAGATCACGTGAAGTGTTAATACCACTTTATAATGCCTTGGTAAGGCCACACTTTTAAAATACTGTATCCAGTTTTGGTCACCACGATGTAAAAAAAGATGTGGAGACTCTAGAAAGAGTGCAGAGAAGAGCAACCAAGATGATTAAGGGACTGGAGGCTAAAACATATGAAGAACGGTTGCAGGAACTTGGGTATGTCTAGTTTAATGAAAAGAAGGACTAGGGAAGACATGATAGCAGTGTTCCAATATCTCAGGGGTTGCCACCAAGAAGAGGGATTCGGGCTGTTCTCCAAAGCACCTGAGTGTAGAACAAGAAGCAATGGGTGGAAACTCATCAAGGAGAGAAGCAACTTAGAACTAAGGAGAAACTTCC
Organism: Ahaetulla prasina; assembly: GCF_028640845.1. Taxonomy (NCBI): domain Eukaryota; kingdom Metazoa; phylum Chordata; class Lepidosauria; order Squamata; family Colubridae; genus Ahaetulla; species Ahaetulla prasina. The sequence continues at coordinate 219,576,705 of NC_080541.1, forward strand.
TGACAGTCAGAACAATTAATTAGTGGAACAACTTGCCTCCAGAAGTTGTGAATGCTCCAACACTGGAAGTTTTTAAGTGACTGCTTGTCAACTGTCCAATTAGCAAACCCAAAACCATACTAGGCCATAGTTTCCAGGCCTGACATTAAGAAAATGTTGGATAACCATTTGTCTAAGCAGAGGGTTGGACTAGAAGACCTCCAAGGTCCCTTCCAACTCTGTTATTCTATATTCTAAATCAGTGAGATCTCAATCAGACAGTGAGAGAAACGTCTTTAGATAGATTGCTCAAGACTTTGGTCAAGATTGTGTTAGCCGTAAATATTGGCAAGGTTCTTTAGCCCGGTGTCCCTTTGCCCAAAATAACCTCTGAGCCAGAAAGTTATTTTAATACAGGTAGCCCTCGACTTGTAACAATTCATTTAGTGACCGTTCAAAGTTACGACGGCACTGAAAAAAAGGAACCTAGGACCGTTTTTCACACACACCCGTTTTACAGCATCCCCATGGTCACATGACCAAAGTTCCGACACTTGGCAACTGGCATGTACTTATGACGGTTGCAGGGTCCCGGGGGTCATGTGATCCCCTTTTGCGACCTTCTGACGATCAAAGTCAATGGGGACGGAAGCCAGATCCACTTAACAAATGTGTTGCTAACTTAAAGAACGACATTGATTCATTTAACAACTGTGCCGAGAGAAGTCGTAAAACGGGGCAAAACTCACTGAACAACTTTCTCGCTTAGCAACAGAAATTTGGGGCTCAGTTGTCATAAGTCAAGGACTTACCTGTATTCTCTTTATTTATGCCTAGACAAAAAAAAAATCTCCCATGGAGTACAAGGTGTAAGAAACAGTAGGGAAATCACATTACTCAAGCATTTTTGGTTTGGAATGTGTTTCTCCATTGCTTATTTATTTATTTATTTAATCATATTTTTATATCGCCCTATCTCCCGAGGGACTCAGGGCGGTTTACAGCCAAGTAAAATATACACATAAATACAAGTTAAAACCCAATTTAAAAAACTTATTAAATACGGCCGAATATTAAAACCCCAATAAAATAGTAAAACCCCATTAAAACCAAATTTAAAATTTAAAATTCTAGTCCAGTCCTGCGCAGATAAAAAGATGTGTCTTAAGCTCGCGGCGAAAGGTTCGAAGGTCAGGAAGTTGGCGAAGTCCTGGGGGAAATTCGTTCCAGAGGGTGGGAGCCCCCACAGAAAAGGCCCTTCCCCTGGGTGTCGCCAGCCGGCACTGCCTGGCTGACGGCACCCTGAGGAGTCCCTCCCTGTGAGAGCGTACGGGTCGGTGGGAGGCAATCAGTGGCAGTAGACGGTCCCGTAAGTATCCCGACCCAATACCATGGAGCGCTTTAGCTCAGCGTCATATAACTAGTCTAGGTTCTAGTGAGCATGTTCAGTAGCCTTATATGTACCATGTAACACTTCCTAGCATCCCATAACATTCTTAGCATGATCTTGTTGACGGCCAATTGGATATTCAGTAGGTGTGGTGCAGGGGTGGGTTCTACTTACCTCTGCTACCGGTTTGCAATTGGAGCGCATGTGTGTGCATGCGCAGAAGCTTCTGCACATGCGCAGATCGTTCATGATGATGCCCAGGTGGGTGGGCGGAGCCTCCCGCTGTCATTCGTATCGGTTCGCAAGAACCGGACCGAACCAGGAGCAACCCACCACTGATGTGGTGTTTGCATTATGATGAGTTTTCTTTGGTCAATTATTTGAACTGGTCCTTATCAGAATTTCACATTCTCGTTTGTTACATCAAAGAACTAGAAACATTAATTGAAGGGGGTCCTTATTACTGAAAACTTTACTCTAAGAGCCGCCCGTCTCCTGCTCCCATCAATTGCTCTGTCTGCCATTATGGCCAACTCTGAAAGCATTTTTTTTTTTAAATGTTAGAATCTCTACTGTAGAATTGGATATTTATTAGTTGTATTTTTAGCCTCCTAGACAGAGGGAGGTGGTGGCTCAGTGGCTAAGACGCTGAGGTTGTCAATCGAAAGGTTGGCAGTTTGGCAGTTTGAATCCCTAGTGCTGCGCAATGGGGTGAGCTCCCGTTACTTGTCCCAGCTTCTGCCAACCTAGCAGTTCAAAAGCACATAAAAAATGCAAGTAGAAAAATAGGGACCACCTTTGGTGGGAAGATAACAGCGTTCCATGCATTGAGTCATGCCGGCCACATGACCATGGAGACGTCTTCGGACAGCGCTGGCTCTTCAGCTTTGAAACGGAGATGAACACCTCCCCCTAGAGTCGGGAACGACTAGCATATATGTGCGAGGAGAATCTTTACCTTTACCTTTAAATGGAAATTTCTTCTGACCCAAGTACAAAGAGACCCAGTGTGGTCTAGAGGTTAAGGCACCAGGCTAGAAATCAGGAGACTGTGAGATCAAGTCCCACCTTAGTCATGAAAGCCAGCTGGGTGATCACTCTCTCTGAGCCCAACCCACCTTGCAGGGTGGTTGTGCAGAGAATAGGAGGAGGAAGATGTGTTGGATATGTTGTCCATCTTGAGTTATTGGTAAAAATAATAAAGGTGGGATATAAAGAAAATAAACCCACCTTTAATAACATAATTCTAATGACTCTAAAAAGCACCTGAATTTCAGAAGATTGTTACTTTTTTTTAACAATTTTATTTATTTTTTAACAGATACATGTTTTAGTGCAGTTTGGCCTTCAACCTACAAGTAATCCTCGCTTAAGGACGGGTCGCTTAATGACCATTCAAAGTTGCAATGGATCTCCCCCCCACGAAAAAAAAAGTTACTTATGACCCATCCTTGCAGTTATGACTGCTGCATGCACATACCCACACACACCTGGCCACATGTGTGCTTGGCAACTGGTTCATATTTATGACTGATTGCAGCGTTCTGCAGTCAAGGGATTTGCGATGGGTTTTGTTTTTTTTTTGGCCAATTTCAGGCAAAAAAAAATACCCGTTTGGGAGAATGGATTCACTTAATGCCCTCACAATTCACTTAATGACCATATAGTTCACTTCACAACCATCATAACAATGGTCATAAAATCAAGTCAGCTCATGTGGTGACCCGTTTAACGACTATGCAATGACTTACGACCAAAATTCTGGGCTCCGTTATGATCATTAAGTGAGGATTACCTGTATAGTTCTTACTAACAAGATAAACCTTAATCTAATATCTAACAGGGTTTACTAACATGGTAGCATCTCATGTTTTGTGAAGAGTTTACCCATTGGCATCATTAGGATCAAGTCATTATTCAGCATGTCTTAAATACGAAACTCTCTTTTATTTTATTATTCATCTTAATGCTTAACTGAAATGATGGGATTAAAAATTCATCAGGTGGCCAATCACTGCTTCTTAAAAGTCATTCTGATATAATCAGCAGGAAATCATTTACATTTAAAAACTGCAGATAATTGCGGTAAAGCACCCCACCCTTGCAAAATAATAAAAAAAAAGAGAGGGGGCTTCACAAACAATTAATAGTCATCGGAAGATTAAATAAGAGAGCTTCTGAAATGAGTCTCCAGATTTTGGATGTGGTTGAATTAATTGGCCCAAGATTAACTTGCTGCAAAATGATTCCTGCAGGGCCCTTCATCAAATGTGATATGGAGAGTAGAATGGAAAAAAAACACAGGATTTTTTACCCACAGGGTTAATCATTTAAATCAGGGGTTTCCAACCTTGGCAACTTTAAGACTTGTGGACTTCAACTCCCAGAATCCCTCAGCCAGCAAAGCAAAGCTGGCTGAGGAATTCTGGGAGTTGAAGTCCACAAGTCTTAAAGTTGTCAAGGTTGGAGAGCCCTGATCTAAATTAAAAATGGACAATAACTGGTTGTCTGATGGTGTCATTTCTATACCTATAGGGGAGTGTCAGAGCAACCCACCAGAACGGCGCTCCGAGGGTTAACTGGGAGAGATTTCTTTTACAGGTAGTCCTTGATTTACAACCATTCGTTTAGTGACCGTTCAAAGTTATAACAACACTGAAAAAAGTGACTCAGGACCAGTGGTGGAATTCAAATTTTTTTACTACCGGTTCTGTGGACGTGGCTTGGTGGGCGTGGCAGGGGAAAGACACTGCAAAATCCCCATTCCCTCCCCACTCCAGGGGAAGGATACTGCAAAATCCCCACTCCTGGGAGAAGGATATTGCAAAATCTCCATTCCCATCCCACTCCTAGAGGAAGGATATTGCAAAATCTCCATTCCCATCCCACTCCTAGAGGAAGGATATTGCAAAAACTCCATTCCCATCCCACTCCTAGAGGAAGGATATTGCAAAAACTCCATTCCCATCCCACTCCTAGAGGAAGGATATTGCAAAAACTCCATTCCCACCCCACTCCAGGGAAAGGATACTGCAAAATCCCCATTCCCTCCCCATTCCTGGGGGAAGGATGTCACAAAATCCCCATTCCCTCCCCACTCCTGGGGGAAGGATATTGCAAAATCCCCATTCTCTCTCCACTCCTGGGGGAAGGATATTGCAAAATCCCCATTCCCACCCCACTCCTGGGGGAAGGATATTGCAAAATCTCCATTCCCACCCCATTCCAGGGGAAGGATACTGCAAAATCCCCATTCTCTCCCCACTCCTGAGGGAAGGATATTGCAAAATCTCCATTCCCACCCCACTTTGCCGCCAGCCAGAGCATGGTGGCATTTGCCGGTTCTCCGAACTGCTCAAAATTTCCGCTACCGGTTCTCCAGAACCTGTCAGAACCTGCTGGATTTCACCCCTGCTTCAGATAGTTTTTCACACTTACAATCATTGCAGCATCCCCAGATTCACTTAACAACCGTATTGCTAGCTTAACAACTGCAGTGACTCATATTTATGACGGGTGCTGTGTCCTGCAACAATGGGGGGAACCAGATTCACTTAACAACCGTATTACTAATTTAACAATTGCAGTGATTCACTTAACAAGTGTGGCAAGAAAGGTCCTAAAATGGGGTGAAACTCACTTAAAGACTGTCTCACTTAGCAACATAAATTTGGGGATCAGTGGGGGGTCGTAAGTCGAGGACAGCCTGTACGAAGAAGGAAGGAAGGAAGGAAGGAAAGAAAGAAAGAAAGGGAAGAAAGAAAGGGATGAAAGAAAGAAAGAAAAAGAATCATAAAGGAATGTGTAGAATTTACACTGCAAACAGTTGCAGCCAAGGAAGGGTAAAATGGAGTATTATTAAGAAGAATTTGAAGAAACGGAAGAACAGGTGGTACTTTTCTATGTATTTTGGAAATGAGATTCATATAAAAAAAGAGAATAAATGGAGAAAATTCATGGGAGAGGCCTTTGGGCAAATGAAGCTGATGGGGCATAGATCGGAGGAGTGAAACTCAAGTGTGAAATATTGTTTTTGTCTAAAATGTAAAAAAATAATAATTCACAGTCCATTTCTTCTTTTTACAACATAACTCAAGCAATCTCACTGAGACTTGCGCGAAGCTTTTTCCCTTTAAATTTAAAGTTTTGACCACGCGGATGTCTTCTGCGGCAATATAACTGCCAACTGTACGGCTTAAGAAATTACTTGCCTGTCTATGGTTTGTACAACTCCAGTGAAAAGAGCCTAGGCAGAAAAATATCTCTTCTGAAATGTTAATTGCAGTGAAGTGCAGTTAGGAAGTGGCCCACAGGCTGGGCTCAGAAACGCAGGCAGATATTTAATAGCATCTTTTTATTCCTTTCATCTTTTGGCACTTAAACATTAACATATGAAGAATGTTTTAATACAGGTCTGTAAACTGACCTTAGATTCCCACAGGGTATGTATCTGTCTCACTTGCGTGTGTACACAAATTCAGACAAAAAATACACACAGGCTTAAAAGTGTTGGACCCCAAAAATCTGAACACCATGTATACAAGATAACTAGACAGAGGTAGATCCAGTTTGGTTTCGTGATTAAGATGAGTTCTAGTTCAGCCATAGGCATGAAAGAAGCCTCTGAGTGACTTTGGTCCAATCACCAGGAGACTGGGAGTTCTAGTTCTGCCTTGGGCATGAAAGCCACTGGGTGATTTTGGGCAGGCCAGCAGACTATGAGTTCTAGTCTCAGCGTAAGCATGAAAGCTACTGAGTGACTTTGGTCCAATCATCAGGAGACTGAGAGTTCTAGTCCCGCTTAGGCACGAAAGCCACTGTGTGACTTTGGGCCAATCACCAGGAGACTGAGAGTTCTAGTCCCACCTTAGGCTTGAAAGCCACTGGGTGATTTTGGGCGGGTCAGAAGACTATGAGTTCTAGTCTCACCTTAAGCATGAAAGCTACTGAGTGATTTTGGTTCGATCATCAGGAGACTGAGAGTTCTAGTCCCGCTTAGAGACGAAAACCCCTGAGTGACTTTGGGCCAATCACTAGGCGACTGTGAGTTCTAGTTCAACCTTAGGCATGAAAGCCAGCTGGATGACTCTCTCTCTCTCTCAGCCCACCCACCTTACAAAGTTGTCGTTGTGGAGAAAATAGGAGAAGGAAGGTGTGTTTCATATGTTTGCTGCCTTGAGTTATTTATAAAAATAATTACGGCAGGATAAAAAAAAAATCTAAAATGAAAGAATAACTCACTGCTTCTCTTGGAATATATCCAGCAGGAAAAAAACACCACCTATGGATTCTCTTCCATGTAAAAAAAATATATATATGGGAAGGGGAGGGAAATCCCATTAAAAAGCAACCGTTTTCCCCAAACTGGAATCATGTTAATTTTATTCCTATACCAGTTTTTCCTTTCCCAGGCAGCATCAGGAATATGCCCGTTTCCAGCTTGTGCTCAAGGGAAACCCAGAGACAAAAGAATGGCTGGTTTATTTTAGATTAACAACAATTTAGACCTCTTGTGAATTTTAAAAGCCAAACTAGCACCTCAGCCCTGTGACTGTCATAGTATAGTTGTTCGGGCTAAACAATTAGATGGGTTTCAAACATCTGCTGACTGCATTATCCAACTAGAGAAACCACACTCAGCATTTCTGAATGATACTAGACACAGCTCTATTCAACCCAGCACCAACGCCCATTTAAATCAATACAAAATTAGACGCTAGGAAAATGCAGTATGTGTCCAATTAATTATAATTGAAGCAAATGTGGGTGTAGATAAGAGGCCAGGGTAAGATGTATCCACTTGAAATGCTTGTTATTTAATGCTCATTTTTAGCTTTGTAATGACAATTTCTTGATCCTGATAGGCCCTATCATGTAAATGCTGATTTACCAAGCACACAAATGTTAAAACATCATCTAATTGCTCAGACAAGGTGGCTCAGTGGCTAAGACGCTGAGCTTGACGATCGAAAGGTCAGCAGTTCAGCGGTTCGAATCCCTAGTGCCGCGTAGTGAGCTTCCGTTACTTGTCCCAGCTTCTGCCAACCTAGCAGTTTGAAAGAACGTAAAAAATGCAAGTAGAAAAAATAAGGACCACCTTTGGTGGGAAGGTAACAACGTTCTGTGCGCCTTTGGCGCTGAGTCATGCCGGCCACATGACCATGGAGACGTCTTCGGACAGCGCTGTTTCTTCGGCTTTGAAATGGAGATGAGCACCGCCCCCTAGAGTTGGAAACAACTATCACATATGTGGAAGGGATACCTTTACATTTTTAATTGCTCAATTGCATGAAGTCCTTAGCGATATCGTGTATTCAACCGCTGGGTTTTTTTGGGGGGAGGAAAAACAATGTTTTCTTATTTTATTGAGAACTCCTAACTGGACCAGACAAATCTGAACTAAAAAGAACTCTACGCTTTGCTCTGACAATTTCAGTAAAAAAAAGAAAACTTGAGTTCCACAACGTCCTTTTATCCCCATTCTTTTTTCCTGTTTTTTAAGCCCAGTTCTTTTTGTATATCCTTCATCTTTAGCCAGCATATCATTCAGGGGTGGTTTACACTTACCTTCGCTACTGGTTCACAAATGTGAGCATGGGCACGCTCGCTTCTCTAGCACGGGCCACCTCCGCGCATCTGCAGTGCCTTCCGCACATGAGCAGAGAGTCAGAAACAGGACGTGATGATGTTCGGGTGAGTGGGCGAAGCCTCTCGCAGATGCCGCTACCGGTTTGCCCGAACCGGATAGAATTGGCTGAATAGCCCCACTGATGTCATTCCGTTTTTAAGATAAGCAACATTATGGAGAATTGTCTCAAAAAAGGTAGAGCCTTCACTCATTATGGGAAGAACGGTAGCAGGAACTGGGTTTAGCTAGTCTAGAGAAAAGGACTAGAGGGTAACGTGATAGCAGTATTCCAATATTTGAAGGGCTGCCACAAAAAGGAGGGGGGTCAGTTTATTTTTCAAAGCACCAGAAGGCAGGACAAGAAGCAATGAATGGAAACTCATCAAGGAGACAAGCAACCTAGAATTAAGGAGAAATTTCCTGACTGTAAGGACAATTAACCAGTGGAAGAACTTGCCTCCAGAAGTTGTAAGTTGCTCCGTTGCTGGAGGTTTTTAAGAAGAGACTGAACAGCCACTTATCTGAAATCATACAGGGTCTCGAGCAGGGGAGTTGGACTAGAAGACCTCCGAGGTCCCTTCCAACTCTATTCTGATTCCCCTGGCTTTCTTAGAGTAGAATTAGAAGTCTCGGTGTAAAACTAGACTTTAGTCGCCCCTGTCTTCTTTCTAGCAATTTTAACTGCCTTGGAAGGTTTGACCAATTTTGCTCTTGTTTCTGCCTTTGTCTGCATGTTTCCTATGCATATATGTGCCGTTTTAGATGAAAACAAATGTACCATGTTATTAGATCTAATATTACACTCAAGGTTGATGTCTGTGAGTCAGATCCATAAAGTATTGCATTCCTTGGTTGTAGAGCCTGTAACTTATATAAAGTGGTTTTTTGTTTTTTGTTTTGGTTTTAACCTGCAATCACAATTTGCTTGTATGATCTACATTACATTTATCTTTTTGGGGAGGAAAACAATGTTCTCTTATTTTATTGAGAACTCCTAACTAGACCAGACAAATCTGAACTAAAAAGAACTCTACGCTTTGCTCTGACAATTTCAGTAAAAAAAAGAAAACTTGAGTTCCACAACGTCCTTTTATCCCCATTCTTTTTTCCTGTTTTTTAAGCCCAGTTCTTTTTGTATATCCTTCATCTTTAGCCAGCATATCATTCAGGGGCGGTTTACACTTACCTTCGCTACTGGTTCACCAATGTGAGCATGGGCACGCTCACTTCTCTAGCACGGGCCATCTCCGCGCATCTGCAGTGCCTTCCGCACATGAGCAGAGAGTCAGAAACAGGACGTGATGATGTTCGGGTGAGTGGGCGAAGCCTCTCGCAGATGCCACTACCGGTTTGCCCGAACCGGATAGAATTGGCTGAATAGCCCCACTGATGTCATTCCGTTTTTAAGATAAGCAACATTATGGAGAATTGTCTCAAAAAAGGTAGAGCCTTCACTCATTATGGGAAGAACGGTAGCAGGAACTGGGTTTAGCTAGTCTAGAGAAAAGGACTAGAGGGTAACGTGATAGCAGTATTCCAATATTTGAAGGGCTGCCACAAAGAGGAGGGGGGTCAGTTTATTTTTCAAAGCACCAGAAGGCAGGACAAGAAGCAATGAATGGAAACTCATCAAGGAGACAAGCAACCTAGAATTAAGGAGAAATTTCCTGACTGTAAGGACAATTAACCAGTGGAAGAACTTGCCTCCAGAAGTTGTAAGTTGCTCCATTGCTGGAGGTTTTTAAGAAGAGACTGAACAGCCACTTATCTGAAATCATACAGGGTCTCGAGCAGGGGAGTTGGACTAGAAGACCTCTGAGGTCCCTTCCAACTCTATTCTGATTCACCTGGCTTTCTTAGAGTAGAATTAGAAGTCTCGGTGTAAAACTAGACTTTAGTCGCCCCTGTCTTCTTTCTAGCAATATTAACTGCCTTGGAAGGTTTGACCAATTTTGCTCTTGTTTCTGCCTTCGTCTGCATGTTTCCTATGCATATATGTGCCGTTTTAGATGAAAACAAATGTACCATGTTATTAGATCTAATATTACACTCAAGGTTGATGTCTGTGAATCAGATCCATAAAGTATTGCATTTCTTGGTTGTAGAGCCTGTAACTTATATAAAGTGGGGTTTTTTTGTGTGTGTTTGTTTTAACCCGCAATCACAATTTGCTTGTACGATCTACATTACATTTATCTTTTTTTTGTGGGGGGGGACAAGTAAGATAAGAGACCGCCTAGGTCAGAGGTCTTCAAACTTGGCAGCTTTAAGACTTCAGATTAACTCCTATTCTCCAGCCAGCATAGCTGGCTGGAGAATTCTGGGAGTTAAAGTCCACAAGTCTTAAAGGTGCCAAGTTTGAAGACTTCTGGTCTAGGTTATCTCTGGCAGGAGCCCTTTAGATTTAGCAACATCATACACTACATTAACTTGGAGAAAACTTCCCCAAAGCTAATTACTGGAGGAACATGTACCTCATTAAGATAAAGCTGTAAAAAAAATAAATCAATATTTAGCATTGTTGGCTTGATTGGATTTCCCCAATGATAAACTGCTCACAGGTTGGTTCACACATCCCTCCGCCAAAGCGTTTCTTTATTCAGATAAAGAGTATCGGGGCTGCCTGAAATATGGCTCCCTGGTTATTTGGGGTGACCATGCTGGAAGCTTTTAAAATCTCTCCGTCTCCAGTCCAAAGGGACTGGTCCAAAGTCACCCAGCCGGCTTTCATGCCTAAGGCAGGACTAGAATTCCCAGTCTCCTGGTGATTGGACCAAAGTCACTCAGAGGCTTTCATGCCTATGGCTGAACTAGAACTCACAGTCTCCGAGTGATTGGCCCAGTCATCCATTGGCTTTCATGCCCAAGGCAGGACTAGAACTCCCAATGTCCTAGTGATTGGACCAAAGTCACTCAGAGGCATTCATGCCTATGGCTGAATTAGAACTCCCAGTCTCCTAGTGATTGGCCCAGTCATCCATTGGCTTTCATGCCTAAGGCAGGACTAGAACTCCCAGTCTCCTGGTGATTGATCCAAATCACCCAGCTGGCTTTCTTGTCTAAGGCAGTACTAGAATTCACCATCTTCTGGTTTGTAGCCTGGTGCCTTATTAGAGCCAACTAGATCAGGAACTATGGTGACGCAATGGTTAGAATGTAGTATGGCAGGCAAACTCTGCCCACAGCCAGCAGTTCGATCCTGATGGGGTCAAGGTTGACTCAGCCTTCCATCCTTCCAAGGTGGGTAAAATGAGGACCCAGATTGTTGGGGGCAAGAGGCTGACTCTGTAAACCGCTTAGAGAGGGCTGTACAACACTGTAGAAGCAGTTTATAAGTCTAAGTACTATTGCTATTGCTTGTCATCTCTAGAAATTATTGGTGGGCAGGACTCCTTGCTGACATTAGTGGCAGTCCTTGAATTATGACCACAACTGAGGCCAAATTTTCCATTGCTAAGCGAGACAATCCTTCCTTTGCTGATGGAAAGAATATGAATCCGAGTCAAAAAGAGAGATGATACAAGGCATGGTTGCAATTCTGCTCTTTGTGGGCAGAACCTTCGGCTACATAGGGAATTTGGAGGTACAGATAATCCTCGACTTACAACCACAATTGAGCCCAATTTTTCCATTGCTAAGCAAGACAGCCATTACGTGAGCTTTGCCCCATTTTACAACCTCTTGCCATAGTTGTAAAGTGAATCACTGCAGCTGTTAAATTAGGAGCACAATTGCTAAGCAACTCTGGCTTCCCCATTGACTTTGCTTGTTAGAAGTTCGCAAAAGGGGATCACCTGACCCCAGGACACTGCCACCGTCATAAATGGGATACTGCAATGGTCGTAAGTGTGAAAAACAATCATACGCCCCCCCCTTTTTTTTTCAGTGCCATCGCAACTTTGGTCACTCAACAAACGGTCGTAAATCGAGCCCTGCCTGGACTGGCTCAATATTCTTTCATTTTCTCACATGGTGGGAGTTGTCTGCTTTATTAGCAATATTGATATGGGTGGATTTGGGATGACAATTTGGGATTCTTTATTTTTATTTATTTATTTTATTTATTTGTCACAACAGTATATATAAGCATAAGCATGAAATAACTATACGATATATAAGCATATATATAAGCATAAGCATGAAATAACTATAAGAAATTGGATACAATCAAAGGGAACATTAGGACAGGAACGGTAGGCACATTGGTGCTCTTATGCATGCCCCTTACAGACCTCTTAGGAATAGGGTGAGGTCAACAGTAGACAGTTTTTGGTTAAAGCTTTGGGGATTTTGGGAAGAGACCACAGAGTCAGGTAGTGTATTCCAGGCATTAACAACTCTGTTTCTGAAGTCATATTTTCTGCAATCAAGATTAGAGCGGTTCACATCAAGCTTAAATCTATTGTGTGCTCGTGTATTGTTGCGATTGAAGCTGAAGTAGTCTTCAACAGGAAGGACATTGTAACAGGTGATTCTATGAGTTAAACTCAGGTCATGTCGAAGGTGGCGGAGTTCTAAATTTTCTAAACCCAGGATTTCAAGTCTGGTGGCATAAGGTGTTTTGTTGTATTCAGAGGAGTGGAGAACTCTTCTTATAAAATATTTCTGGACACGTTCAATTGTATTGATGTCTGAAATGAGATATGGGTTCCAGACACTCGAGCTGTATTCAAGAATTGGTCTAGCAAATGTTTTATATGCTCTGGTTAGTAGTGTAGTGTTTCTAGAGAAGAAGCTACGCAAGATTAAGTTTACAACCCTTAAAGCTTTAAGACCAAAGAAAGGAAAATACAATCCTTTAGGGATTAAATGAGGATGGAAACAGAATTGTTGGAAAGAAACTATTGTTTAAAGATTCATTTTTGTTTTTTGAAGAATGTTTAATAAAAATTTCTTTTAAAAAAAGAAAAAGAATTGCTCAGTGCCACTAATGACATCATGAGGATCATCGCAATGTAGAACTGATGAAAAATTCAGAGAGCTAAAATGCACATTTTTGTCTCGAGTCAAGGGTCATTATTGGCTTCTGAGTTTAAAAACTTGGAACTCTCAGTAATTAGTGGCTTCATCCTGGCCAAAAACTAAATTTTTGATGTCATTTGATGTCATTTACATTTAAATGCAATTGTGAAATCAATCACAGTTCATCTGGTTGTTTTCCATTCTGTCCCATTAAAAATTACAGCGCTTGTGTCCAAGTTATTACGTAAGGAGGTTTACTTGGGAGTAAGGGCATCTAAGGGATGCGATGGCTCAGTGGCTAAGATGTTGAGCTTGTCAATCGAAAGGTGGGCAGTTCAGTGGTTTGAATCCCTAGTGCCGCATAACGGGGTGAGCTCCCGTTACTTGTCCCAGCTTCTGCCAACCTAGCAGTTCGAAAGCACGTAAAAAATGCAAGTAGGAAAATAGGGACCACCTTTGGTGGGAAGGTAACAGCTTTCCATGTGCCTTTGGTGTTTAGTCATGCCAGCCACATGACCATGGAGACGTCTTCGGACATCGCTGGCTCTTCGGCTTTGAAACAGAGAGGAGCATCACCCTCTAGAGTTGGGAACGACTAGCACATATGTGTGAGGGGAACCTTTACCTTTACTTTTAAGGACATCTAGGATTGCAAATTCCCAACAACAAAGCAAATTTCGCTGTTGAAGTGTTGGTTGTCAAGCATCCTAATGTAAAATCACGAGACCATGGGGATGCTGCAGAGCAGTGGTGGGATTCAACCAGTGTAACAACCGGTTCGCTGAGCGTGCGCCAGTGTGAAATCCATTTTTTTTTGCTACCAGTTCTGTGGGCGTGGCTTGGTGGGCGTGGCTTGGTGGGCGTGGCAGGGGAAGGATACTGCAAAATCCCCATTCCCTTCCCACTCCTGGGGAAGGATATTGCAAGATCTCCATTCCCATCCCACTCTGGAGCCAGCCAGAGGTGGTATTTGCCGGTTCTCCGAACTGCTCAAAATTTCCGTTACCGGTTTTCCAGAACCTGTCAGAACCTGCTGGATTTCACCCCTGAAAGTAGTATGTTTGAAAACAGTTAAAGGAAAAAAAAACTTCTAGTGCAGCCCTAATGAGTAAAACAGCTGAGGTGCGGCAATCCACTCTGCCATGCCTATCAGTTGGACTGCAAACAAAGGAAATATAGGTCGGTATAGCGCAGAGGCGGCTGGGTGGGCCCAACTGATCGTCGGAGTTACCGGTTCTCCTGTGTTGTGGCTCCCGCCCCCGAACCTGGCCCCATGCCCGAAAGTGCCTTGGAGCCGGGCCTGCTGCCAGAAAGTGACTCGGAGCTGAGCCTGCTGCCAGAAAGTGATTTGGACAGTGAGGGGGAAGGGCCATCAGGACTTACCTCGGAAGTACCGGCCTCCCTGGATCAGCTCCAGGAGCCAGAAACAGGCCAAGCGAAAGAGATAACGAGGCCTCCTTCTCCTGACTCTTTCCCCCCCAGGCCACACCTGCAGACCCAGCTGACAGCAATCAGGCTTGGCTCAATCCCAGGTTTTGTAGGCAGGAGAGAAGAGAACAACAGAAGCAGGGGAGGGGTAGGCCTAGGAAGTACTGAGTCATGGAGCCACACCCCACAGGATATAAAAGGCAGCAAGAGTTGGTGTGTCTCTTTGTATCAGGCAAATCCATGGATTGACTAGAGCTGAAGGTTGTGACTCACCAGAGTCTTGGCAGCCAACGAGGACTCTTGGCAGACGCTGGCTCTTTTGCTGCCAGAGCTGATAAGAGCTGGCTAATTAATCCATGGTTTGGACGGAGGGAAGGAGGACATAACATCTCGAACCAGTTTGAACTGGCTGAATCCCATCCCTGCTGCAGAGTTCATAAGTGTGAACAGTGCTCATAAATCACTTTTTCCAGTGGCGTGGTAACTTCAAACAGCCACTAAGCAAACTGTTGTAAGTTGTGGGCTGCCCACTGAAATTTGGGTTCATATTTCTCTCCCTTTATCTAAGAAACGTGAGCACTCACCATCCGCAGAACAGGAAAAGTCTTCAAAGATTTCATTTTGTCATCCGGAGAGAGAGAGAGCTTTTCCATCGGAGAGTGGTAAAACTGCAAAAAAAAAATCTGTAGGTTAAGCATAATGTGTTCACTAAGTAAAGCTTGCCATGCCCTGCTGTGTTTGTGAAAACAGTGTGCAAATTATGCTGACCGCATAGAGCCACAATGTGCAAATCAGATGCTCTCATCAAGCTCTTTATAGATTTCCAATGAGATACTCGGAACTAACCAAGTTTCTTCTTTTCTGTTCAAAATAGATGTTGTTATATTGGTCTTAGCAAAGAAACTAAACAGCTAAGGTAATATATTTTCTGCTCCTACACTATGACTGGCGGAGAATGATGCAAGATCTCCCCAAAAAATTAGATAAGCAGGAATTGGAAATGCTTTAACGACAGATTTCAAAAGAAGCCACTTTATATTTTACTGCCAGGTTAAATAAAATAAGAACACCTTGCCAAGATACCTCCAAATGCATTTAAATAAGGACCTAGGACAACCAGTGAAGGATGGATAGAGCAGGAGAACCAGCGGGAAATTAATTTAGCTTGCCTTGGAATGGGAACTCTTCCAGTTCTGCATTTTCAGCTAATGCACCAACGCGAACAATCTTGTCATTCGGAATGCTGTGAATTTTGCAATGCCGCTTCGAAATAATAACTTGGGGGGGAAAGAAAGTCCATATAAAAAGGCATATCCGCACAAAAACAATGTTTTAGATGTATTGCTTGAAGAAAAAGGAGGAAAAAAAACTGGGGAAAATATATGAAAAATACCAATACGGTACCAAAATTGCTAAAGCAAAAACATCTTACGCGTGGAATATTATGCACCAAAAGAGACAAGACATTTTCATGTGAAATTTTAATAAATGTATGACATAGTCACAGAAGTTGGATGTTTTTTGGGGAAATAAAACATAAATCTTCAATTGACCCATCCCTAATCCCTACGCTGCCTTGTCAATGAGATGGGCAGCCCATAAATTTAATAAATAAAACTGCTTTCCCATTGCAAAGTGAGACTAATTCATAGGGGAGAAAGAATGAATGGGAAAAGGCTTTCTTTCAGCAGCCACTTTTCCTCACCTTGTGGAGTCATAATGTTTTGAGGAAACTTCCCTAGTAAGAGAGGGAAAATACACGTAGTCCTCGATTTAAGACCACAATGGAACCCAAAATTTCTGTTGCTAAGCGAGACGCTTGTTTAGTGAGTTTGGCCCCATGCTATGACCATTCTTGCCCCTGTTGTTACGTGAATCAGTGCAGTTGCTAAGTGAATCATACGGTTGTTAAGTGAATCTGGCATCTCCATTAATTATGAGAAGGTCACACAAGGTGATCACATGACCCTGGGACACTGCAACCATCGTGTGACAAACGATCATGAGTGTTTTTTTTTTCAGTGTCATTGTAACTTCAAAAGGTCACTAAATGAATGGTTGTAAGTCAAGAACTACTTGCATTATGTCCTTTCTTAGCCACTAAAGTTTCATAAGTTTCACCTCCATAACTTTGAAGTGAGAAAGGTTATATTCCCTTTTTTTCTCCCTCCGCACTCATGTGAAAAGTAAAACGTAAACTTAGACAGCGAGCAAAATCCCAACAGGATTTTTAAAATAAATGTCGTGTCCCACTCCTCCGCTGACGGCCGGGTCAAGGAAATCCGAATCAGGTGTGCCTCTGCAGCTCTGCCAAAGTCCTAGCAAAGTCCTCAGGGCAGGCAGGAGACCAGAAAGTGACTTCAGCAAGATATGTTTAGACTTTGCCTGACTCAGAGAATGCCAGAAAGCAGGTCCTTTATATAGGCCATGGGGTGTGGCTCCATGACTCAGCACTTATCCAGGCCTGCCCTTCCCTTCCTTCTGTTGCCTCCGCCTATCAAGTCTTCTGACGCGAGGGTCACTCCAGTCTGCAGCTGTTGGCGATTGACCTCCCTCAGGCTCACATGCTGTGGAGAAGGGGGAGGGGTCTAGTTGCTCCGTTTGCCTGGGCATGGAGCCAGAGCTGGGGGCTGGAGATACTTCCTCCTCTTCAGCCTGTCTGGGCATGGAGCCAGGGCTGGGGCCGGGAGGCATACTAGGACATTCCTCCGTATTCGGAAGCAGATAAGAAGGCCCCGGCTGTGGTGAGATCGGACGAGACACAACAATAAGTCTAGTTCGTATTTAATATGTACATCTTGGGTGTTGTGACTTTTCTGTAGTCAAGAGTTTTAAAAATCGTATTAATATATACATCCGTAGTTTGCATTGCCGTCTTTATAATTGGTGTCAAGCACTTTTGGTTTAATGCAGTACATTTAAAGAAGACAAGAATGAGTGAACACGCAGTTTAAGAAATTTCTCCTCCTTTAAAGATTGCAAAGTGTATAGAGATTTTGGAGGCATTTTTTGGTAGAAACAGTCCTTTCATTGTAATAGGATGATAGAATATATCTGTCTGTTTATCCATGTGCATTGAGTTCATTTCAGTGTCCATTTAGACTTTTTGTATTGGTTAGTATACCACTTTATAACGCCTTGGTAAGGCCACACTTGGAATACTCCATTCAGTTTTGGTCGCCATGATGTAAAAAAGATGTGGAGACTCTAGAAAGAGTGCAGAGAAGAGCAACAAAGAGGATTAGGGAACTGGAGGCTAAAACATATGAAGAACGGTTGCAGGAATTG
The DNA here is from genome assembly GCF_028640845.1 of Ahaetulla prasina. Taxonomy (NCBI): domain Eukaryota; kingdom Metazoa; phylum Chordata; class Lepidosauria; order Squamata; family Colubridae; genus Ahaetulla; species Ahaetulla prasina. The sequence continues at coordinate 219,594,380 of NC_080541.1, forward strand.
GGTATGTCTAGTTTGATGAAAAGAAGGACCGGGGTGACTTGATAGCAGTGTTCCAATATCTCAGGGGCTGCCACAAAGAAGAGGGAGTCAAGCTATTCTCCAAAGCACCTGAGGGTAGAACAAGAAGCAATGGGTGGAAACTAATCAAGGAGAGAAGCAACCTAGAACTAAGGAGAAATTTCCTGACAGTTAGAACAATTAATAAGTGGAACGACTTGCCTTCAGAAGTTGTGAATGCTCCAACACTGGAAGTTTTTAAAAAGGGATTGGCTACCCATTTGTCTGAAATGGTGTAGGGTTTCCTGCCTAAGCAGGGGGTTGGATTAGAAGACCTCCAAGGTCCCGTCCAACTCTGTGATTCTATATTCTAGTGTTTAATAGAATAGAATAGAATAGAATAGAATAGAATAGAATAGAATAGAATAGAATAGAATAGAATAGAATAGAATTTATTGGCCAAGTGTGATTGGACACACAAGGAATTTGTCTTGGTGCATATGCTCTCAGTGTACATAAAAGAAAAGATACATTCATCAAGGTACAACATTTACAACACAATTGATGATCAATATATCAATATAAATCATAAGGATTGCCAGCAACAAGTTATAGTCATACAGTCATAAGTGGAAAGAGATTGGTGATGGGAACTATGAAACGATTAATAGTAGTGCAGATTCAGTAAATAGTCTGACAGTGTTGAGGGAATTATTTGTTTAGCAGAGTGATGGCCTTCGGGGAAAAACTGTTCTTGTGTCTAGTTGTTCTGGTGTGCAGTGCTCTATAGCGTCGTTTTGAGGGTAGGAGTTGAAACAGTTTATGTCCAGGATGCGAGGGATCTGCAAATATTTTCACGGCCCTCTTCTTGATTCGTGCAGTATACAGGTCCTCAATGGAAGCAGAGGTCTTCAAACTTGGCAGCTTTAAGACTTGTGGACTTCAGCTCCCAGAATTCTTCAACCAGCTATGTTGGCTGGGGAATTCTGGGAGTTGAAGTCCACAAGACTTAAAGCTACCAAGTTTGAAGATCTCTGGTTTAAAGGATTAACTCAGGGATGGCAAACCTTGGCCACTTAAAGATATGCTGGCTAGGGAATTCTGGGCGTTGACGTCCACAAGTCTTAAAGTGGGGCCAAAGTTGGGCACCCCTGGATTAACCCATCCTGAGCCTTGAAAAACAGAAATCTAAGCATGAAAAAGAGTTGCCCAAAAGGAACATATCCACATCTAAGAATCTAGCCAGCAGGCAGAAGTGTTAGCGAGCCGAAGGCGGGTGATTGCAACTCTGCCACTAAAACTCCTCTGGTGGAAAACACATTATTATTTTTGATTAATGGTGAACAGCCAGCAAAAACTGTTGGGTTTTGGGTTGTTGTTTTTTTCCGTAAAAGCGAGCCTCCAACTATATAACTCACTGTTGGAAGCTAAGTAAATATTACAACGTCGCCGCACCCTTTCTCTCACCCACGTTGTAACCTTTTTGAGATGGAAGTCTGTAGAGATTCTCTGTCACCTTTGTCCGAAAAATGCTTTTCTTTTTTAAGGAAGCAACTGGACTTCCTTGTTTTTTTCTTCGAAGACGTTTTGCTTCTCATCCAAGAATAGATGATTTAATCTATGAGTTTAACTCGTAGAATCATCTATTACAATGTCCTTCCTGTCGAAGACTACTTCAGCTTCAACCGCGACAATAAACGAGCACACAATAGATTTAAGCTTAAAGTGAACCGCTCCAATCTTGATTGCAGAAAATATGATTTCAGTAACAGAGTTGTTAATGCTTGGAATACACTAGCTGACTCTGTGGTCTCTTTCCAAAATCCCCAAAGCTTCAACCAAAAACTATCTACCATTAAACCTCACCCCATTCCTAAGAGGTCTGTAAGGGGCGTGCATAAGAACACAAACGTGCCTACCGTTCCTGTCCTATTGTTTCCTTTCGTTATATCCAATTAATATAGTAATTACATACTCATACTTATATATATGCTTATATAGTGTATAGTTATTTAATGCTTATGCTTATATATACTGTGTGACTAAATAAATAAATAAATAAATAAATAAGCTTCTTCAGTTCTGACAGATCCAGAGGTGGGCTGCTGGGGGTTTGCAGGGGGTCGGGAGAACCTCTAGCTAAGATTCTGTGCAGTTAGGAGAACCCCCAAATCCCACTCCTGGCTGGCCCCGCCCACCCTACCCCTCCCAGGAGCCCGTTTTGGATGCAGGTAAGTGCAGGGGGCACTCGGAGGTTCAGGGAGGGCGAAAAACAGGCCTAGCGGAAGTTCAGGAAGGCTAGAAACAGGCCCGTTTCCAGCCTCCAGAGGGCCTCCGGAGCCTGGGGAGGGCAAAAACACCCCCCTATGGTGCAGGAGGCTGACTAGGCCACGCCTACCATGGCCACACCCACCCAGCAACTGAACATAGAACGCCTTGCTAAAAGTTTTGACGCCCAGCCCTGGACAGATCCTTCCATTCTCCAGCATCCAGTCAGAGCTGAAGAAGCTTCTTGGATAAGAAGCGAAACATCTACAAACAAAAAACAAAAAACAAGAAAGTCCAGTTGCCTCCTTAAAAAAAAAAAAAAACCACCTTTGGGATGATTTGAGATGGGCCTTCTTTTTTCAAAGAAGAGAAGATAACGTTAACTAACTGCCTACCTAACATTTTTTTCTTACGAATTTTCAGCTGAGGTAATCCTCGAGTTACCACCCTTGGTTCAGCGACTATCTGAAGTTGCAACGGCACTGAAAAAAACAACTTTAGTCAGGACCAGTTTTCACCCTTACGAGCACTGCAACGTCCTGCTCGTCACATGATCAGAATTTGGGCACTTGGCAACTGGCATGTACTTATGACAGTTGCACTGTCCTGAGGTCATGTGATGACGATTTCTAACCTTTCCAAGGTTGGCAAGGCCAGCAAGGTCAGTGGGGGAAAACCAGGTTCGCTTAATGGCCGCGCGATTCACCTGAAAAACAGCAGCGATTTGCTTAACCAAATAGGCAAAATAAGCCATAAAATGGGACAAAAGTCAACAATGCCTCTGGTGGCTCAGACTGTTAAGACAGTCTGTTATTAACACAGCTGCTTGCAATTACTGCAGGTTCTAGTCCCACCAGGCCCAAGGTTGACTCAGCCTTCCATCCTTTATAAGGTAGGTAAAATGAGGACCCAGATTGTTGGGGGCAATTAAATTGACTTTGTATATAAATATACAAATGGATGAAGACTATTGCTTAACACAATGTAAGCCGCCCTGAGGCTTTTTTTTCTTTTAAAGGCAAAAAAAATGCTTTTAAAAGAAAACAAAAGCCTCTGCCGATCAGGCAACTCAGCTGGGATCATCAGAGGAACCTTTTAAAAGCATTTTTTTACAAGCTCTTCAGCCAAGGAGGTTGTAGAAAAAATGCTTTTAAAAGTAAAAAAAAAAAAAGAGTTGGCCACGCCCACCCAGTCACATTACCTCACCACCACCAAGCCACGCCCACCGGTCCCTTTCAGCTTCATGAATCTATGTTCCATCCATCTATCATCATGAACAGGATTTCCCCCTTCCGGTTATATTTATGTTGTGCTATATTAAGCCATCATTGTCTTCCCGTGCTGGAGCTCCTAAGAAATCCCGTCACAAAAGACTATTGACAGTACTGAATAAACTAAGTCTGATTTTAATTGAACATCATGATCGAAATGATGAGATGCGGGGTTTTTGATTTTTTTGGTGCTGGAGTCTGGGGGAGGGGACACGGGAGAGATGATGGAAACGTTGACTTCCAGTAATGGGGTTTAACTAGACGGAAGCTCTGAGACCGGAAGATTTCTTGAAATAGCAAGGAATGAAAGACAGTGGAAATCTGCCGTGACTGCAGTTTCAGAAGCTTGGACTGAGTAATGTGCATTGTATCATATTGTGCTTAGGGCAGCTCATGTATCTTACCTTTTAAACATTCGTGATTTATGTATGATTAATCACATCTTGATTCCTTCTCATGTCCCTTGGAGATACAAACAGAGAAAGGAAGAGGTTGATGTAAGACACAGCTGGTTTTCTTCCTTCCTTCCTTCCTTCCTTCCTTCCTTCCTTCCTTCCTTCCTTCCTCCCTCCCTCCCTCCCTCTCTCCCTCCCTCCTAAAAATCTTTCTCCCTTCCTTCCTCCCTCCCTCCTTCATAAAATTCTTTCTCCCTTCCTTCCTTCCTTCCCTTCCTTCCTTCTTCATAAAAAATCTTCTTTCCTCCCTTTCTTCCTCATAAAAACTTTCCTTCCTTCCTTCCTTCCTTCCTTCCTTCCTTCCTTCCTTCCTTCCTTCCTCATAAAATCTTTCTTTTTTTCCTCACCCTCTTTTTCTCCCTTTTCTCCATCCCTTCCTTCCTTCCTATCATCATCATTCTCCTTTGCCTTACTAGGTCTGTAGACAACAAACTACTACCTATTACAAATATTCAGTTAAAAAGTAGGTGTGATTTTATAAATAAATCATCTGGCAATATTTAAATCAAGTATGAACTACTACAGTTGGAACTGTTATCATTATCCAAGGTTCAATGGAGAAAGCATTTCATGTGTTATTACCTAATGATTACAACATCAGATCATGATTGTATCACATACTCACATCTTCACAATCATAATAATCAATACTGATGATAGGATGAATGTTAACCTATGACCAAACAAATGTCAATTTAGATTCAAAGCACTTTGCTTGGTCAACTGTATTATCTACTCCTCAAGACAATTTCTACTTCTGTTTTCCTTTTCTGCTCTATTTTCTAATTCCCTTTTTATATTTAAACATTACTATGTTCTCACTATCAGAAGAAGTCAAAAAACCCAAATACAAATCATGAGGTGTTTGTGGCACCCAACATTGTACACAGATATGTCTAATTTATACTTCATGAATCTGTATGTAAACCAGAACATGCATATAGACTAAAATCTGGAACTTTACCAGTCAAAAACTCCTCTGAGGAGCAATGTCCATGAAATAATATATGAATACTACATTCTTTTTCTCTCCCAAATTGCAAAATCGGAGCAAACCATTACATGTACTCTATAAAATAAGCAACTGAACGAATGCAGAACTGATAAATGTATCCATCTTACAAAGACATAAATATTTTGAGATAACCTCAGGCAAAAACCATATTCTAGTCATATTGTTCTCCACTGGTTTCTGAAGTATTGCAGAATTACGCACCTACAAAGATGGGTTGGTTCTAAATCATTGTTGGCATTTCGGTCTTATTAATAAACATAATGGAATTTTGTTGGAACATCTTGTACCGCTGCAGCTAAACTAGAACTGGAAAGGAGCCTCTTGAAGTACCATCTGAGTTACACTCAAGATTTTAAGTAGTAGAGCTGGAATTGACTCTAATAACAGTTGAACAATCAACGGAAGGATCTGTAAGGGGACCACGCTATGTTCTAGATCAGGGGTCTCCAACCTTGTCAACTTTAAGACTTGTGGACTTCAACTCTCAGAATTCCATAGCCGGCAAAGCCGGCTGAGGAATTCTGGGAGTCCACAAGTCTTAAAGTTGCTAAGGTTAGAGACCTGTGTTCTAGATTGACATGGTCCTCAACACATATTTCATATATATATAGGTCTTTGGTTATTCGGGTTTTCTCCCGCGTAAAATTGGAAGTGTCTTCGCGACATTTCGACGAAGTCTCATTCGTCATCTTCAGGCTTCAGCTTCGTGCTTCTGGGAGCAATGTGTGATTGCAGCTGTTTCTTCCTTTTTAACTGCTAGTGGGGGTTTGAACTGATTGGGTGGGAGCTTGGCTGTGCTCTGATTGAATGGGGTTTTTTTGTGCTCTGATTGGCTGGGGGTGTGTCCTGTTTGGGTGGGGGTTTGGTTGTGCTCAGATTAGTCTGAGTTGCAGGGGGATTTGAGCTGGTGAGCTGCATTGCTGTTGTTTGGCTTCGCACATCACACATTGCTCCCAGAAGCACGAAGCTGAAGCCTGAAGATGACGAATGAGACTTCGTCGAAACGTCGCCAAGACACTTCCAATTTTACGCAGGAGAAAACCCGAATAACCAAAGACCTACATACAAACACCCGCGAAAACCTCAGAAAACAAGTATATATATATACTTGTTTATACTTTATACTTGTTTACTTTATACTTTATACTTGTTTATACTTGTTGTTGTTGATGTATGCCATATAGGAGACCTATTTTCCCCTCACCTACCCCTACCCAATTTGATTGCCTTCATCTTTATGCATGGGTCTGCCTTGGCTTTTGATGAGTTTGACACCCAACCTTGGTTGCCGGAAAATATCCTAGAATGGGTATGGAGGCCATCTTGCTTTTTTGCTCTCCTCTATAGCCTTCTGCTGACAGTGACGAGGACCTAGAATGCTTTGCTAAAGCTGGTAAAATGGAACCAAATCAAGTGTTCAATGGATTTGGTCCCCTTCAACCAGCTGTAGCTGTGCATTGATCACACTCCCAGAGACGGCTCTGAAGGATAAATGCTCCAAGTGGACCAAGACTTCGGGAAGACAAATAGCCCCTTGGACATTGTCGATAAAGAAATTATGATGATTGACACCTGGAGATCTATCACCCCGGCTCTAAACGGGTGGGCTGGGCCCAAAGTCATTATGTGCTTGCCAGTCAATTCTCGGTACTCTCCATCTTCCTTACCCTTATTGATCTGAGCGGTAATTTAGAACTGTATATTTTAACCACAGAAAGCTTGCAAGTTTCTATGAAGCTGTTCTCCCAAAGAAAGCCCTGCTTTTGTTGTCTGTGTCTGATTGCAGTGATTAATAAAGAAACAACTTTTCATTCAGTGCTCTCTTTTCTGCAGACTGGTTTTATTTTATTTTTATTTTTAAAAAAGCGAAACAATAAAGCCCTTGGCTTTGAGATCAGCAATTCCACTGAAGAGGTTCTGCGGAAGTACCACCAGGTGCAAAATAAAACAAAACTGAAATGCAGGCTTATACCCAGATACGTAACCGACAAGGCCTAAATTGGCAGGGTGAAATTTACAAGGAAAGTACTCCAATAAGGGTGTATAGAGTGTTCTCCTTAGTTGTTGTTTTCTTAAATAAACTATGTGGCAGAACCAGAAAATGTGCAAATGTCATGCTGGAAAGGAGACAATTTAAAATAGCAAGTATTGCAAAACCTACACAGGGCATCTGCAGCATTGTAGAACGGACCGAGCTAGAAATACTATATATCAGTGGTCTCCAACCGTGGCAACTTGAAGCCTGGCAGACTTCAACTCCCAGAATTCCCCAGCCAGCAAAAGCTGGCTGGGGAATTCTGGGAATTGAAGTCCGCCAGGCTTAAAGTTGCCAAGGTTGGAGAGCCCTGCTATATACAAAGGAGCAGTTACAAGCAGAATCCCATCTCAAGAAACAGTTGGGTTTAGAAAGTTTGAGTCGAGAGAGAAGAAGTAATTATTAAACAGGAAAGTCTATTTTATAGACAAAAAAAGAAACGTTTCTACTTCCATAAAGCATGCAATAACCAACTAACGCTATTGCCCAAAATTGCAATCACAAGTATTTATTTGGACCGTTCTTTGGATCTGCAAGGTAACTCGAGATCTGTAAGTTCTCAATTTTTAGTTGCAGAACAACATGGCTGCATTTCATCTCTCCTAAAACTAAACTAAACAAAAACACCACTCAAATAAAGAATATTTGGGGAATGGGTGACCAAGATTTTAACATACGGAGAGAGAGAGAGAAAGAGACACAGATTCCATTCACTTTTTACAATAAAAACCGAAGCTTTGAATTATTTCATTTAGGCTATCAGTTTCCATTTCTTAGATATTAGGATTTTACTTTAAAAAAAAAGGGGGGGGATTTACAAGCTCATCTCACCAAAACTAAACAAAAAACACGGCTGAAATAAAGGATATTATGGTGTAGGGTTTCCTGCCTCGGCAGGGGGTTGGACTAGAAGACCTCCAAGGTCCCTTCCAACTCTGTTATTATGTTATTATGATATTTGGGGGACAGGTGATCAAGATTTTAACATTCAGAGAGAGAGAGAGAGATTCCATTCACTTTTTACAATAAAAACTGAAGCTTTGAATTATTTCATTTAGGCTATCAGTTTCCATTTCTTAGATATTAGGATTTTTTATTTTTTAAAAAGGGGAACTTACAAGCTCATCTCACCAAAACTAAACAAAAACACGGCTGAAATAAAGGATATTTGGGGGAACAGGTGACCAAGATTTTAACATTCAGAGAGAGAGAGAGAGAGGAAGAGAAACACAGAAAAATGCACAAATTTTGAACTCAGTTCCGTTTTATGCTAAAAAATAAATAAGTCACTTTTACACTTACAATTAAACCAGGGCTTTGCATTATTTAACTCAACCAATCAGTCTCCCTGTATTGGATATTTAGATATATTTTTTTTAAAAAAAGGAAATATTTATTTTATTTATTTTGTCAAATACATATTAAATAATATATATATTATAAGTGTAAGCATGAATTGAATACACAAAATGAATATAATTAAAGGGAACATTAGGACAGGGATGGTAGGCACGCTGGTGCTCTTATGCACACCATAAGTAGCCATAGCATTTAGCATTAATTAAATAAATAAATTCAGGCTTATATACTGCCTCATAGGTGTTTTACAACCCTCTGGGTAGTTTACACTGTCAAAGCATTAGTTGCATATCACCCCCAACAATCTGGGTCCTCATTTTACTGATCTCGGAAGGATGGACGACCGAGTCAACCTCGAATCCCATGAAGACCGAACACCAGGCTATGGGCAGAGTTGGCTTGCAATGCTGCATTCTAACCACTGTGCCACCAGGGAACCTCTTAAGCTCGGCATTCTCCTCGCATCACTGTCTTTTAAAATCAATAAAAATTTATTCCAATTAATGAAGATTGGTAATTAGCAGCTGCTAGCCGCGCAAACTGCTGACTTAACTCCTATGTTCAGAGATGGAACCAGATGTGGGTGTTGTGACCCAGGCCCAAGTAGTTATTATTAGATGCAATCAGTTCAAAAATAAACAGACTTTATTAGAACAGCTGAGGATTAAACTCACTCTCAGCGTCATCCAAACTAATTCAAAACAAATTCTTCATAACACAATTCTTCAGTCTTATAACCAACTTTGGTCTAATTAGGCAAACGGCCAAAGGCTTTTCTTGGCAAAAGTTCAGAAACAGAAGATGCCGACAAGAAATAAATGCAGCAAGACAAGAAACAAGTCTATCAACGTTGTTTTCCGACAAAGAGCCCAAACGCCATTGCTGGTCTTTTAAGCCTTATGGGAGGGGCCAATCATCTCGGCCCTACTCCCGAGTTGTCCTCTTTGCTTGAGCTGCTCTTGCCTTCTACCAGGTTCTCATGCATGCACTAGGAACAGGCTCCTCCTGTTCCTCTGCCTCATGGCAGCCTCTGGAGGCTCCGGAGTCCGCACATCACTCCCCAATAGCCCTGGCCCCATCTCTGCCTCCAACGCAGAGCCCTCATCTGGGCTTTCCCCAACCTCCAGGACTGGCCCATGTTCTTCCTCAGCCTCATCACTGTCCGACTCCACTGCCAGCTCCACAGGCTGCTGGCAGACCACAACAGTGGGGGCAGAAAATAAGTACAAGCCGTGGCAATCCTAGGCTGCATTAAGAGGGAGATAGAATCAAGATAAATGAAGTTCTAGTACCCCTTTACAAAGCCTTAGTAACACCATACTTAGAATAGTGCATCCAGTTCCAGTCACCACAATATATAAAAAAGAGGTTGAGACTGTGTAGAAAGGGTTCAAAGAAGAGCAACAAAGATGATTGGGGGGCTGGAAGCTAAAACATGAAGAATGGTTGCGGGAATGTCTAATCCAATGATGACAAAACTTTTTGGCTGGAAAGCTGAAGACCAGCTGGCCAGGACATATGCGCATGCCAGCCAGCTGGTCTTCACAAGCGCTGGAGCACCGGAAACCCAAAGACCATATGGTCAGCATGCACATGTCTGTTTTTTTGCCTGTTTTTGGAACTGTTTTCAGGCCGTCTTTTGGGACGTTTTCAGGATGTTTTTTGGGACGTTTTTGCTCACTGGAAACCAGAAAAGCAGCTGGCGACGATGTGCATGGCCATGGCAAAGCTGGCTGAGGACTCTGGGAGTTGAAGTCCACAAGTCTTAAAGGGACCAAGGTTGGAGACACCTGGTCTGAAATGATGTAGGGTCTCCTGCTCCAGTGGGAGACTAAAAGATCTCCAAGGTCGGCTTCAACTCTTTATTATTCTACATATTTGGTGACTTGCTTGAAGCTTCCGTAAGCTACTTTTTATCTTCCATGGGATCACAGTACTGGGACAGATAGATCTCTGCCGAATCCATGTTTTTCTAATTACCCAGGAATTAAAAAAAAACAAAACCTGTTTCAAAATATCTTGGGCGGGTTTTAGATCCACCATTTACTCAGTGAATTAACGGGTTGCAGAGTGATGATGCAGCTCAAGCAAACATTTTTTGGGGATTAGGGGACTGGAGGCTAAAACATATGAAGAACGGTTGCAGGAACTCGGTATGCCTAGTTTAATGTAAAGAAGGACTAGGGGAGACATGATAGCAGTGTTCCAATATCTCAGGGGTTGCCACAAAGAAGAGGGAGTCAAACTATTCTCCAAAGCACCTGAGGGTAGAACAAGAAGCAATGGGTGGAAACTAATCAAGGAGAGATGCAACTTAGAACTAAGGAGAAATTTCCTGACAGTTAGAACAATTAATCAGTGGAACAACTTGCCTGCAGAAATTGTAAATGCTCTAACACTGGAAATTTTTAAGAAAATGTTGGATAACCGTTTGTCTGAAATGGTGTAGGGTTTCCTGCCTGGGCAGGGGTTGGACTAGAAGACCTCCAAGGTCCCTTCCAACTCTGATATTATTATTATTATTATTATTATTATTATTATTATTATTATTATTATTATTATTATTATTATTATTATTATTATCATCATCATCATCATCATCATCATCATCATCATCATCATCATCATTATCATCATTATCATCATTATTATTATCTTCCCAGCCACAAATTTCATGCTTTCGATCAGGGGTGTCAAACTCAAGGCCTGTGGGCCAGATTCGACCCATGGGGTGCTTAGATCTGGCCTGCAGGACCACCCTGAAAACAGCGAAGGACGGATCCACAGTGTCTCTGCCAGTGAAAATGGAACCCCCTCCCGAGCTCCATTTTCAATGACAGAAGGTTGAAGGAGGCTGTTGCGGCTCAGAATGGAGCCCAGGAGAACCAAGCATGGCCCTCCCGAACTCCATTGTCAGCCCTGGAGGCCATCTTTAAATTTGGATCTTCGGGGCTGCCACAAGCGGTGGATGGACAAGCTGTGGGAATGGGAGGGGGATGGATGGAGATAGTGTGGGACAGGAGTCATCAACTTTTCGGACCTCAGGGACCACTAAATTCAAAATTTTAAATCCCGTGGACCACTAATATGATCTGCCTAATGACCGGCTGGATGGGCGTGGCTAGGTGGTCATGTGACTGGGTGGGTGTGGCCAACTCAATGTCACTCACATCAAGGGGTGCCCCACTGGTCTCTAGCCACTCCTCGCCTGCCCACGTGGGTTCCTTAGGGCCCCAACAAGAAGCAGTTATTGGAGCTAAGCAGCCACCACAAGAAAGCATTGGCAAAACAGCTCAGTTCAAATTGGATCTGACCGAGAAGGAGGCTCAGTAGAAGCACCTCACTGAGGACTAGGAGCATGGGCTTTCCAAGCAGAGGGAAGGCCTGCAGGAGTACAAGGCCTGGAGGCTCAGTGGGCTGAGATGGTCAGCCAGTTCCAAGCCTTAAGGCAGTCCCAGTTGAACAAGGCCTTCCGGCTCTTCGCCACCAGTGGCACTTCCCTCCAGCCTTCACCCAAAGCCCCACACCAGGAGGCCGAAGCAGATCCCAAGTCGGAATTTCTGTCCCCCCACTCCAACCTGCACAAAAAGACCCCAAAGGGGGAGACTCTCTGCAGCAACACAAAAGTTCATTGCACCTATCCATCCCAGGGGCTGTAGTTTGAGGACCCCTGATTTAGTGCAATATAAAAAATGCAAATAATTTTTCTGCGGACCACCAACATTTTCTTGTGGACCCCTAGTGGTCCATGGGCCACCAGTTGGTGACCACTATTGTGGGATGTATAGCCATAACATTTTTCCCTTGGGAGTCAAGGACGTTTAGCCTGCATCTGGGGAGGTGTGACTGGGAATCCACTACAGCTGGGACAGTGATCTGATTGGACCATGTGATGCCCATGTTGATGCAGGGGAAGGAACTTTGACTTTACTTCGGGTGGGGGAAACCCAGTTTTCAGATTCAGGTTTTCCCAGATGGGCCAATATGACATCTCTAATAAATTCAAGCTTCGAGGAAAATGCCTGCCTTGGAGTTTTGATTCTGTTGGGTGTGTTACTTGGAACCCAGACATCCATTTTCGCCGGCAGAGGGCTGCAGGCTGGGATCCCCACAGCCCTGCCCGGGCCACCCCAGTTGCTCCTGACACAAGTGACATCAAGCTGGTCACGCCCACCCGGCCACGCCCACCTGCCAAGGTCAAACACAACCCTGATGCAGCCCTCCATGAAATTGCTTTTGACACCCCTGATCTTGTTTCCTTAAATGGATCTTGGCAAAAGGCACCCAGCTCCGTTTGGCTGTAATAGGCATTGATGTTATGTTAATGGCTTAAAGAAAATCACTCGCTTTCTCGTGTTATAATGATTGGGAAAAGTAAACCGAGTGTCATCTTTTCTTAACTTTATTGTAAATCTATATAAGTATCACAACCTACAAATGCTGTTGGTATAATACCAATCCATTTGAATACCAATACGGATCTTAACTTAAAGTCTCTGTCCAGCTCTAGGGATACAGTGTAAATCTGTGATTTGATCCACAGCCACGACTGGATCTGTGTAGCGAATCCTTGGGTTTTGTTTTGTTTTTTGGAGGGGAGGGGGAACCTGGAATTTAAAAATAACTCATTTCTTAAGAGAAGATAATAATAACAGAGTTGGAAGGGACCTTGGAGGCCTTCTAGTCCAACCCCCTGCCCAGGCAGGAAACCCTACACCATTTCAGACAAATGATCATCCAACATTTTTTTAAAATTTTTTCAGTGTTGGAGCATTCACAACTTCTGCAGGCAAGTTGTTCCACTTATTGATTGTTCTAACTGTCAGGAAATTTCTCCTTAGTTCTAAGTTGCTTCTTTCCTTGTTTAGTTTCCACCCATTACTTCTTGTTCTACCCTCAGGTGCTTTGGAGAATAGTTTGACTCCCTCTTCTTTGTGGCAACCCCTGAGATATTGGAACACTGCTATCATGTCTCCCCTGGTCCTTCTTTTGATTAAACTAGACATACCCAGTTCCTGCAACCGTTCTTCATATGTTTTAGCCTCCAGTTCCCTAATCATCTTTGTTGCACTCTTTCCAGAGTCTCAACATCTTTCTTATATCGTGGCAACCAAAATTGGACACCAATATTCCAAGTGTGGCCTTACCAAGGCCTTATAAAGTGGCATTAACACTTCACGTGATCTTGATTCTATCCCTGTGTTTATGCAGATCATTGACTGCATCCCAGCTCATTACCAGAAACATTCTAATGCAGTGGGTTTTTTTCAACCTTGACAACTTCAGGAAGTGTGGACTTCAACTCCTAGAATTCCCAATCCCATGAAGAAATTCTGTGAATTCTGGGAGCTGAAGTCCATAGGGATCAGGAGTGCCAAACTTGATTTCATTGAGGGCTGCATCAGGGTTGGATTTGACCTCGGAAGGCATGGGGTGGGCATGGGTGGATGGGTGGGTGTAGCCATGGTGGGCATGGTCAGTTCAACGTCTGCAACTGTGTTGGCCAAGTGCTAAGCCAGGACTTCCCTGAGACCCTCACTCACTCATAATTTCCTTCCTTCCTTCCTTCCTTCCTTCCTTCCTTCCTTCCTTCCTTCCTTCCTTTTCTTCTTTTTTCTTCTGTCTTTCTTCTCCTTTCTTCCTTCCCTTCTTTACTTATTTCTTCCCATTTTTCCTTTTTTTCCTTTGTCTTTCCTCTTTTCCTTTCTCCTTTCCTGTTCCTTCTTGCATGCTCAAATGCAAAAGGGGAAATAATTCTCCTTTTGCTTTATTTTTAGTTTGTTTTGCTAGCCTGCTGCCAGTGAAAACGAAGCTCAGGGGAGGCCCCGCACCCCGTTTACAGCCGTGATGGCCTCCTGCAGCCTTCTGCCATGTGACCCCCTGAGCTGTTTTCACAGGCAGAGTCACTGCGGGTCAGATCTAAGCACCTCACGGACTGGATTTGGCTCAGCTGGGCATGGGGGTGGGGCAGGGATTTTTGCTACCGGTTCTCTGAACCACCTGCCGCCATCACTACCAGATTGGGCGATCCGATCCAAACTGGGAGCATTTCACCCCTGGTCTGACGCATAACTAGTTTCTTGGTACATTGAGTCCTAGCATTCTCCTTGTACTCTTCAAAAGGTGGCATGCAAAGAACAAGCAAAGATTGCCATGATGGGATGATTGATCAATCAGCACCAAATTGGACCTATGTGGCAACATCCTACAGCCAACAGAACATAGGCCTTTTGCTCTAAACCAGGGGTCTCCAACCTTGGCAACTTTAAGCCTGGAGGACTTCAACTCCTAGAATTCCCAATCCCATGAAGAAATTCTGTGAATTCTGGGAGCTGAAGTCCATAGGGATCAGGAGTGCCAAACTTGATTTCATTGAGGGCTGCATCAGGGTTGGATTTGACCTCGGAAGGCATGGGGTGGGCATGGGTGGATGGGTGGGTGTAGCCATGGTGGGCATGGTCAGTTCAACGTCTGCAACTGTGTTGGCCAAGTGCTAAGCCAGGACTTCCCTGAGACCCTCACTCACTCATAATTTCCTTCCTTCCTTCCTTCCTTCCTTCCTTCCTTCCTTCCTTCCTTCCTTCCTTCCTTCCTTCCTTCCTTCCTTTTCTTCTTTTTTCTTCTGTCTTTCTTCTCCTTTCTTCCTTCCCTTCTTTACTTATTTCTTCCCATTTTTCCTTTTTTTCCTTTGTCTTTCCTCTTTTCCTTTCTCCTTTCCTGTTCCTTCTTGCATGCTCAAATGCAAAAGGGGAAATAATTCTCCTTTTGCTTTATTTTTAGTTTGTTTTGCTAGCCTGCTGCCAGTGAAAACGAAGCTCAGGGGAGGCCCCGCACCCTGTTTACAGCCGTGATGGCCTCCTGCAGCCTTCTGCCATGTGACCCCCTGAGCTGTTTTCACAGGCAGAGTCACTGCGGGTCAGATCTAAGCACCTCACGGACTGGATTTGGCTCAGCTGGGCATGGGGGTGGGGCAGGGATTTTTGCTACCGGTTCTCTGAACCACCTGCCGCCATCACTACCAGATTGGGCGATCCGATCCAAACTGGGAGCATTTCACCCCTGGTCTGACGCATAACTAGTTTCTTGGTACATTGAGTCCTAGCATTCTCCTTGTACTCTTCAAAAGGTGGCATGCAAAGAACAAGCAAAGATTGCCATAATGGGATGATTGATCAATCAGCACCAAATTGGACCTATGTGGCAACATCCTACAGCCAACAGAACATAGGCCTCTTTTGAGGATTAACTCAGAATTCCCCAGCCAGCTTTGCTGGCTGGGGAATTCTGGGAGTTGAAGTCCTCCAGGCTTAAAGTTGCCAAGGTTGGAGACCCCTGCTCTAAACCATATCAAATGCGTAAGTTATTCATTCAGAATAGAGCTGAAAGGCACCTTGAAGGTCTTCTAGTCCAACCCCATGCTCAAGCAGGACACCACACATCATTTCAGACAAGCGTGAGCCTCTGGTGGCTCAACAGACTAAGCAGTCTGTTATTAACACAGCTGCTTGCAATTACTGCAAGCCCAAGGTTGACTCAGCCTTCCATCCTTTATAAGGTAGGTAAAATGAGGACCCAGATTGTTGGGGGCAATACAAGTTGACTTTGTATATAATATACAAATGGATGAAGACTATTGCTTAACACAATGTAAGCTGCCCTGAGTCTTCGGAGAAGGGCGGGATATAAATGCAAATTTAAAAAAAAGCGGCTGTCCAGTCTCTTCTTAAAAACCTCCAGTGATGAAGCACCCACAACTTCCGAAGGCAAGCAGTTCCACTGGTTAATTGTCCTCGCTGTTAGGAAGTTTCTCCTCAATTCCAGGTTGCTTCTCTCCTTGATTAGTTTCCATCCATTGTTTCTTGTCTGGTCTTCTGGTGCTTTTGGAAAATAAACTGACCCCCTCCTCTTAGTGGCAGCCCCTCAAATACTGGGATACTGCTATCATTTCACCCCTGGTCATTCTTTTCTCTAGACTGGCCAAACCCAAATCCTGTAATCGTTCTTCATATGTTTTAGTCTCCAGGCCTTTAATCGGGGATGGGATTCTACTGGTTCAGACCGGTTCGGATGAACTGGTAGCTCCGACAATCAGTTGGGAGATCAGCTCCGACAATCAGCTGGGACAGAACTGGTTCGCTCCGACAATCAGATGGGCCCACCCGCCCGCCCACACTATTTTCCTACCTTTATCTTCTCAGCTGATTTGCACGGCAGAACAGATTGCCGCGCCTCAGCTGTGTTTCTCCTCCGAAGGAATGCAGAAGTGAAGATTTCTTCAAACTGTGCACACGCCCGCAGCGCACGATCACCGAACCGGTTGTTAAACCAGTAGGATCCCACCACTGCCCTTAATCGTTTTAGTTGCTCTTCTTTGCACTTTGCTCTCTCGACATCTTTTTTTGTAATTGGTGACCAAAACTGGATGCAGCTCAGTTACAAACTCTGGGGAGCATGTATGGAGAGAAAATTGAATTGTCCTAATATCGCGACTATGTCCGTAGAAAAGGCCACCATGCTTGCACTTCCATAATCATTTATCTAAGTTTAGTAACACACACACACACACACAAAAACCTTAAGTAAAATATGTGCAATACCATAAAACCTGATGTCTTGCTTTTACTGAGGTCCCTAAATTAGAGCACTCCATGCCTATATTTAGGACTGCCCTAATTTTTCATGTATTCTGCACACCTGCAGCTTCTTCAGCAACCTTCTTCAGGATGCTCCTAGCTAGGTGAAAATATTTTTTTTTTAAAAAAAATATCCTCTGCTCGTGTACTTGAGCAAAGCACTTCTATCTGCACCCACATTCCCTAACCAAACTTCAGCCTACATTTATGAGTAAATAATAAGCACAGCAGAAGTCAGTTTCTTAATATATGGATGAAAGAATTTCTTCTTTTGAATAATGGAGGGGCTATAATGAGTAAACCAGGGCACATTTTGGAGAAGAAGGCCAAGCTAATCCTGCAGGACATTAAAATATTTATTGATGAATTAAAATTAATTCAACCGTCCCTCTAACGAAGTGTCAGATGGAATTGTAAGAGTTTGCTTTCTCCAGATGAAAGGTTCTATCCACCAATAGTGTAAAAATTATACTAATTCTGCTTTCAGATGATATTGGTGAGAATATTTTGAAAGCTGACTGGGTGACTTTGAACCAATCACAAGGAGACAGTGAGTTCTAGGCCCGCCTTTGGCATGAAAACAGATTGATTAACTTTGGGCCAATCACCAGGAGATGGTGAGTTCTAGTCCTGCCTTAGTCATGAAAGCAGACTGGGGTAACTTTGGGCCAATCACCAGGAGATGGTGAGTTCTAGTCCCGCCCTAGGCATAAAAGCAGACTGGGGTAACTTTGGGCCAATCACACCAGCCCAGCCACCTCACAGGGTGGTTGTCTTATGACAGTTGCTATGCCCCAAGGTCATGTGATCCCCTTGGGCGACCTTCTGACAAGCAAAATCAGTGGGGGAGCCAGATTCACTTAACAACCGTGATATTAACTTAAATAACCGCAGGGATTCACTGTGGCAGATCAGGTCGTAAAATGGGGCCAAACTCATTTTACAACCGTATGGTTTAGCTACAGAAATGTTGGGCTGAATTTACAAATGATTTGTAAATCAAGGATTACCAGTGGATCCAATTATATTCAGGTGGTTTATTTCCCCGATAACAGGTGGAGACGCTAAAAATCTGGAAGCATCACTATAGCTTTCCCCCTCTCTTTCTCCTCTCCCTCTCCCCCCTCCCCCTCCCTCTCCTCCTCTATTTCTCCCACTCCCTCTTTCAGTCTGTCCTTCTCCCTCTCTCCTCCTCCCTCTCTCCTCTTTCTTGCAGCAATTTTTGCAGTAGTTTCATTCAGCTGCATTGGTTAAGCATTTCCCCCTTTTTTTTAAAATAAAAAATAAAACTTTGGATGTCTCAGGAAAGGCAACATCCAAGCCCATCCATGCACGCTGATTTTTTGACGGAAACTCCATTCATTCAACAGTGGAAAAGGAATTCCAAAGAAAACTAAAGTCTTGAACAGCTAAACCGGATGCTTTTTTTCATTTACTCACCCGTAGCCAAGGATGCACATAGGTGGAAGGGCCTCTCAATAACCAAACTTAAAAGATAATTAAGGACATTAAAAAAACGATAGGAGGTGAGCACCACCTATGCAAGTTGCAGGAAGAAAGGGAGGGGGAGGGGAGGGGGCGAGGCCAACAGAAAGAGAGAGGAGAGAGAGAGAGACAGACAGACAGGGAGAGGGAGGGAGGGGAGAGAGAGAGACGACAGAGAGAGAGGAGACAGAGAGAGAGAGAGAGCAGGAGAGAGAGAAGGACAGACATAGAGGGAGAGAGGGAGGAGGAGAGAGAGAGAGACAGAGAGGGAGGGGAGAGAGAGAGAGGAGAGGAGACAGAGAGCATGGGAGGAGAGAGAGAGGGAGAGACACGGAAAGACTCAGAGAGAGAGAGGGAGAGAGAGAGGAGAGAGAGACAATAGAGAGACAGAGAGAGGGAGGAGAGAGAGACAGAGAGAGAGAGACGGCAGAGAGATAGAGATAGAGACAGACAGAGACAGAGACAGAGAGAGGGAGGAGAGAGAGAGAGAGGGAGGGAGGAGAGAGAGACAGAGAGAGGGAGGGAGGAGAGAGAGAGAGACAACAGAGAGAGACAGAGACAGAGACAGACAGAGACAGCGACAGAGAGAGGGAGGAGAGAGAGAAGGGGAGAAAGAGAGAGACAGAGAGAGGGAGAGAGACAGAGAGAGGGAGGAGAGAGAGACAGAGAGAGAGGAGACAGAGAGAGAGAGCAGGAGAGAGAGAAGGACAGACATAGAGGGAGAGAGAGGGGGAGGAGGAGAGAGAGAGAGAGAGACAGAGAGGAGAGAGAGAGAGAGGAGACAGAGAGCATGGGAGGAGAGAGAGAGGGAGAGACACGGAAAGACTCAGAGAGAGAGAGGGAGAGAGAGAGGAGAGAGAGACAATAGAGAGACAGAGAGAGGGAGGAGAGAGAGACAGAGAGAGAGAGACGGCAGAGAGATAGAGATAGAGACAGACAGAGACAGAGACAGAGAGAGGGAGGAGAGAGAGAGAGAGGGAGGGAGGAGAGAGAGACAGAGAGAGGGAGGGAGGAGAGAGAGAGAGACGACAGAGAGAGAGAGAGACAGAGACAGACAGAGACAGCGACAGAGAGAGGGAGGAGAGAGAGAAGGGGAGAAAGAGAGAGACAGAGAGAGGGAGAGAGACAGAGAGAGGGAGGAAGGAGAGAGAGAGACACGACAGAGAGATAGAGACAGAGAGAGGGAGGAGAGAGAGAAGGGGAGAGAGAGAGAGAGAGAGAGAGAGATGCATGCATGCATTGAGCAAAACATGGTTTCTGCTGAGCCTGCAAACTGTAGCTCTCTAACCAGAGATGTTTCAAAGAAGGAAGGCATGAAATATACATAACCTGAGAAACTGTAGATAAGGTGTACAGGTATTTACTGTGACGTCTATGCATGCAAGCTACAGATGGGCCTCGGTATTTCATCAGTGTAAGGCAGCTTCTGCTGGCTCCGGTTGGCTCAAAAACTCAGAAAGGAAAGAAAACATAAATATAATGGGGTTGAATTGTGGTTCCTTGGGGAGCATTCATCACTAATGTGATGATAGAGCTGATCACCCAGGTAATCTTCTCAGCACTGGGGTTTTTTGGTTGTTGTTTTTTTTACATTCCTACCACGCCATCGAATCGCCCTTTTGGCTCCCGGACTGCCAGCCTTTGCAAACTTCTTTTCATGATCTCAACGTTAGGTTAAATAATAAATATCCCACTTAGAAGAAGGTTATAAATCTTGCTACGAGGCTGGGACGATTTGCATTTTTTCCACTGGGTGACACTGCCTCTTTCCAACTCTATAATTTACTCGCTGAGGCAGCAGAGGGACTCGCTGGAAAAAAAACCCAAACGCTTTTCGTAAAGCAGGCGTGTGCAATGTGCAATGATCACCAGAGCTGGGGAGGTTACAGATGTTGCGCGCTTCTGACAGAATGAATTACAGCTGTTGATGATGTTATCTGTTCAGTCATGTCCGACTCTTGGTGATACTGTGGGCCAGGTGAAGGGGTGGTATTCACTTACTTTCCCTAACAGTTTGCAAATGTGAGTGTTGTGATTCGTCCTCCCTCCTCTCCTCAGCCGGGCCTCTCCCATCTCCAACAGGGCCTGTTATCAGACTTCGAGTCTGATAATGAAGATGAACGGCCTGTCATGCCTACATCCCCCGGCCCTGGCCCCATGCCCAGAGACGATTCCAGAAGTGAAAGGAGTAGCCCCATAAATCTCACTCATACAGCGTGTGTTCCTTTGGCTCAGCCGTCAGAGCAGGAAGCAAGCCAGGTATTGGAATTGCTCGGGCCTACTCCTTCTGACCCCTCCCTTTCCCAGACAGCAGATCCAGCTGAAGACAATTCAAATTGGGAGGATCCTCGCTTCCAGAGATCTGAGAGGTGACGCCAGCAGAAGGAAGAGAGGGGCAGTCCTGGATAAATGCTGACTCATGGAGCCACACCCCACAGCCTATATAAAGGACCTGCTTTTGGCATTCCAACCTTGAGTCAAGCAAAGTCTTATCGAGTTTGCTGATACCGGACCCTATCGCTGAAGTCACAACTTGGACTCCTGCCAGCCCTGATAAACCTCGAAGGAACTTGACAAGTTGCAGAAGCTTCGTTGCCAAGTTTGTTACTGACTCGTTCATCGGAGTGGGGGAGTGGGACACGACATCGAGCGTGCATGCCTCTATGCATGCGCCCAGCATTCTGTGCATGTGTTTGCTGGTGCGTGTGCCTTTCGCGCATGCGCCAGGCCTCAAAAACATGCCTAAATAGGATGGCATAGAGACAGGGTGGGAGGAGGGCGGGGAAGAGGGCGGGGGGGGAGGGAGGGCCCACCCACGATTTCCACTACCAGTTTGGACAAACCGGTCTGGACTGGTTGAATACCACCTCTAGCCAGGTGTGTCTCCAAATCTTCTGATCCTGCACTATAGGTAGTCCTCGACGTACGACCATAATTGAGCCTAACATTTCTGTTGCTAAGTAAACTTTAGCCCATTTTATGACCTTTGATTGCCACAGTTGTTAAGCAAATCACTGCAGTTGTTAAGTTAGTAACACGGTGGTTAAGGGAACCTCTTGACTTTGCTGGTCAGAAGGTCGCAAAAGGGGATCCCAGGACATCAAGACTCTGCAACCGTCATAAATAGAGGTAAGCTGTCAAACGTTTCAATTTTGTTCATGGGGATGATGAGGTGTGAAAAATGGTAATAATATCAAGCACTGGGCAAATCAGGAGATTCAGGCAGTTCAAATGAATATAAAAATTTATTGCAAGCTGAAGCTCTCTACAAGAATCTGACCAACTAACAGACAAGCAGTGGGAGATAAGAAGACATTCAAGGTGGGCTGGACTTAGATCTTTTATGGGCATATAGGGAGTCATTACTTATGATGCCTTTGACCCCTCCCTCAGGCATAGTCTGGTCATCTCCTACACATAACAATCTTTTTCAGTGCCATTGTAACTTCAAACAGTCACTAAATGGATCATTGTAAGTCGAGTATGTACATACCTGTACTTCTTTGAGCTGTTCTATGCTCTGGTTGGTGTCAGCTTTGATGATATCCAGCCTGTCAGGCCTGGAAGCCATCTTTTATGTTTGGGCCTTAAGACCTGCCACATCTTCTTCTGTGGGAAAATGGGAGGGGGGATTGTATAGAGTATGGGTGATATGTAGTCAAAATAACATTCCTTTCTCAGAGAGTCAAGGATGCATTGCCCTGGCACCTGGAGTCGGATGACTGGGAGCTATGTACAGTTTGGACGGTGGATGATTGGACCATGTGATGGACATGAGGGTGCTGGGCAAGGACTTGAACTTTCACTTGGGTGGGAAAAACCTAGAAACTCAGATTCAGGTTTTCCCAGATGTGCCAATATGACATCTTCAATAAAGAGAAACTTTAAGGAGACTCAAGCCTCCGAGTCTTCTTTCATTGGGGGTGTTACTTGGGGCCCTGACACAGCCACCGTGCTCTTTGGTAGCCTGGTTTTCTTTTTACTACTAACTCTTCCAAACATAATTGCTTTCTTCAGTGAATTCCCCTGCATGACATGGCCAAAATAGTGAGACATCATTTTGTGATTTTGCCTTTCAGTGACATGTCTGGTGTTATGCGCTAACAAGCAATGCGACTTGCTTGTTAGTCACCTTTGCTGTCCAAGGAATACACAGGAGCCTTTTCAAGCACCACAGCTCAAACAAGTTGATTTTCTTCCTGTCTTGCTTTTTTAAAGTCCATGAATTATGGCCCAGATTGCCTAATTTGTTGTAGTCTGCACTGCAACCTGTTTCAGGGATTGGCCATTGCTCTACAGAAGAATGCTTTGTCATGGAACATGGTATATTGTTTTGCAATGACAATTCAGAAACTGTTTGGATGGAAAGCATAAGAAATCAAACTTACGACGCCCCAAACCAATAATCAAGACTCACTGTAATCTAGAGAAATGTAGGACTAGGGGTGACATGATAGCAGTATTCTGGTATTTGAGGGGCTGCCACAGAGAAGAGGGGGTCAAAAAGCACCTGAAAGGCAGAACAAGAAACAATGGATGGAAACTAATCAAGGAGAAAAGCAACCTGGAATTAAGGAGAAACTTCCTAACAATGAAGACAATTAACCAGTGGAACAGAAGCTACCTTCAGAAGTTGTGGGTGCTTCATCACTGGACACTGTTAAGAAGAAACTGGACAGTCACTTGTTGGAAATGGTATGATGATGAATCTACGGCACGCGTGCCGGAAATAGCACACAGAGACATCTCTCTGAGGCATGCCAGCTGTCGCCCATTGCTCTTCTGAGTTCCATCATACACATGTGCACTGGCCAGCTGGTCTTTGCCGTGAGCGGGAGTGCCAGACACCGGAAGAGCAGGTGACCGGTGCGCATGTGCACACCAGAAACCAGAAGCTCAGCTTCCCAGCGTGTGCATGCATGGCGGGGAACTGCTCTTCTGGTTTCTGGTGCGCACACACGCATGCACACGCGCTCCCACTTTGGCACTCAATGCTGACAAGGCTCACCAACACTAGTATAGGGTCTCCTGCTTGACCCAAGTTTGTGTGATCTAGTAATGGATTTCAATTAAGTTTGCTACTGGTTCGCTCATGCAGAAGTGTCCGGGCAGGTGGGCGGAGCCTTCCGCTGCTGCCGCTACCAGTTCGCCTGATCCGAGGCGACCGATAGCAACCCACCACTGATGTGATGCCCTTTTGCGACCTTCTGACAAGCAAAGTCAACGGGGAAGCTGGATTTACTTAACAACCGGGTTACTAATTTATCAATGGCAGCAATTCACTCAACAACGGTGCATAAAAATGATCGCAAAATTCACTTAACAAAGATCTCACTGAACAACAGAAATTTTGGACTCAATGGTGGTCATAAGTCAAGGACCACCTGTATTTGTCTTCATTCGTACTGACAACCCAGTTTCCCAGGATTCTGAATTGGGAAACATTCGAGAACAGTAGTTTAAGCTGCAAAGTAGGTTTACGCTATTAATGACTTGCAGAAAATTCACCAAGACTGAATTTTTGATATTGTTTGGGCATAAGGTAAAGGTAAAGGTTCCCCTCGCATATATGTGCTAGTCGTTCCTGACTCTAGGGGTCGGTGCTCATCTCCGTTTCAAAGCCGAAGAGCCAGCGCTGTCCAAAGACGTCTCTATGGTCATGTGGCTGGCATGACTAAACACCAAAGGTGCATGGAACGCTGTTACATTCTCACCAAAGGTGGTCCCCATTTTTCTACTTGCATTTTTTTACATGCTTTCGAACTGCTAGGTTGGCAGAAGCTGGGACAAGTAACAGGAGCTCACTCCGTCACATGGCACTAGGGATTCGAACCACTGAACTGCCGACCTTTCGATCAACAAGCTCAGCGTCTTACCCACTAAGCCACTGCATCCCTGGTTTGGGCATATTAGGATATAAAAAAGAGATGTGGTTCCATCTTTGGTGCTCCACTGTGCTGACTCCATAGGATTGCTGTATTAATGCCTTTATACAAGTGATGGGATTCGTGAACAGTGGGCTCTGTGAATTTAGCACCATCTAATGATGTAACCATATGCATAGAATATAGGCAGAAGTCGGGATATCAGCCCGTTATGTAAGGCAAGGCAAGGTATCTCTTCGGCAGTTATACATTTCTGTGTGGTTGCTTTTCTTTTAATGGTTTGTGTATATTTTAGGCATAATCTTTTACTCTCTTACTTGCAAATAAAATTGGTCAGATTCAGTAATGATGCTCATAGTTGCATGGAGCTTGAATGTTTATCGTCAGTTCCTTTCCTTGGTGGTTCTTAAAAATGCAAGATTTCTTGTAAACAAATTCATAAAAATAATGGCAGTCAATCCATTCCTTTCTACTTTTGCCACTTGTCGTGTGAAATTATCAAGCTTAAATCTCGGGGATGAGAAGGCCATTAGCTTTAAACTAATACAAGGTTGCTTCTCTTCTCTTCTCTTCTCTTCTCTTCTCTTCTCTTCTCTTCTCTTCTCTTCTCTTCTCTTCTCTTCTCTTCTCATCCTGTTGTGGTCTGCCAGCGGCCTGCAGAGCTGGCAGCAAAGTCGACAGAGAGGAGGTTGGGGAGGAACATGGGTCAGTCCTGGAATCTGGGGAAGGCTTGGATGAGTGCTCTGCGTCAGAGGCACAGCGGGGACCAGGACCATCTGGGAGTTATGTGCTGCCTCCAGAGCCTCCAAAGTCGAACATCAGCAAGGTAGAGGAACAGGGGGAGCCTGTTCCCAATGGATGCATGCGCAGAGCTGCCAGAAGGCAAGAACAGTTCAAACAAAAGGGACGACTTGGGAGTAGGGCTTGGAGATGATTGACCCCTCCTATAAGACATAAAGTAGGAACAAAAGCATATGAGCCTTTGTAGGAAGCAACGTTGTTAGTTCTGGTCAGTTTAAACTCTGAAGCTCTGTTTTGTCTCTGTGGTCCGTATGGCCTTGCAAAGCTAATTGCCAATTAGGTCTTTGGCAGCGTGTCGAGGGAGATAAAAGTGGGTGCTTATCAGCCTATCCCGAAGGATTGTGGCAGACTTCTGTCGGACTCTTTACCAACTCTTTGTGACTCATTATGGGCTGTGAATGAACAATAATTCACAGCTGTTGAAATAAAAAGAGGGTTTTTTGGGACTAATTGTGTGCTTTTTACTGTCTCAGGAACCCTAGGTCAGAACAGATCCCATCCCATCCCATCCCATCCCATCCCATCCCATCCCATCCTAAGCTGAATATTTTGTGATTTTTTTGTGAAATACTCTACCCTACGCTCTCGTCTACCCTGCCCTGCCCTGCCCTGCTCTGCCCTGCCTTACCCTACCCTACTCTACCCTACTCTACCCTACCTTACCCTACCCTACCCTACCCTACCCTATCCTATCCTATCCTATCCTATCCTATCCTATCCTATCCTATCCTATCCTAAACTGAGCTTTTTCAAGGTTTTTTTTGTGAAATACCCTCCTCTCCTCTCCCCTCCCCTGCCCTCCCCTGTCCTCTCCTGTCCTGTCCTGTCCTGTCCCGTCCCGTCCCGTCCCGTCCCATCCCGTCCCGTCCCGTCCCATCCCATCCCATCCCATCCTATCCTATCCTATCCTATCCTATCTGTTAAGTTCGGGCAATGAAGAGGCAGGAGACAATACAAGTGACAACAGCTCTTTGGTTTATTGTGATCCCCAGCAAAAACCAACAGGCAAAAACCCTCTTTAAATAGTAATTTGGCTGAGGCATCAGCCAATCAGCAACGCCCAAATTTCCCTCCTAAAAGTCAAATACATTACACTCCTCCCCTCCCAGAAAACATTTTACCATATTTATATAATATTTGCATAACATTTACATGTTATTTCTCCACGTAGTCACGCAAGTAGACAGGGCGTCTCCTAACTCTTTCTGACCTGCGCAAAATCTATGTGGATCCTGGACCAAGGACCCTGGAGTTTCTCCCATTCCCTGATGGGGGCTGTTGGGGGTAGTGGCCTTGATTCCTGACATGCTTGGCATTTCCCTACCCAGTCACTAATGTCTTTATCCATTTGTGGCCACCACACATAACTTCTCGCTAGG
Source organism: Ahaetulla prasina (assembly GCF_028640845.1). Classification (NCBI taxonomy): domain Eukaryota; kingdom Metazoa; phylum Chordata; class Lepidosauria; order Squamata; family Colubridae; genus Ahaetulla; species Ahaetulla prasina. Next base: position 219,620,963 of record NC_080541.1, read on the forward strand.
CTTTTCATCCTCACAATCCCTGGGTGGCCCACATGCAATAGCTCCAACCCATGCCCAAGGCTCTGAACCAGTCCAGACCTAGCAAGCTGGGCAGGTTTCCATCTACGATGGTGATTGGCAGGGTTTTCTTGAATTGTCCATATTTCACTCTGACGGACGTGACTCCTCGAACAGGGATTCAGTTCCCCTGGTAGTCTTGCACTCTCAGCTTTTGGGGTTGCAGCTGGCGTTTCGCGACGTCTGGCAGGTCCCTTGCGATTGTGTCCCGAGACATAATCGTGATTGATGAGCCGGTATCCACCTCCATTTTACACTGCACTCCTTCGATGTATGTCTTAGTGAATATTTTCTTTTCTAGCCGTGTCGATGCATGGCCCACTCGCACAGTGGTCTGATTCAACTTCGCGCCTTTTTTGAACTAACCAATCCCTGGCCACTTCACGGATCCGGCGCCCTGTTGATTGGCCGGTTTGAATTTTTGGCAGGAAGGTTGAGAGGCTCGGCAGGCCTGAGCTATGTGTCCTTTCTTTTCACACCGCCAACAAATTGCGTCTTTGAACCTGCAATTCTGTCATTGGTGTTGGCCTCCGCAACTCACGCACTCGTCCCGGTCACCTCTCTCCGGCCTCCCGGTGTGGAAAACCTCTTCCTCTTCCTCACCGTCTGATTCGGTGTGATTGAGGGTGATTGAGGGAGCACCACGTTGCTCCCGGGTAACACCACTCCTGCGCAGTCTGCACTGGCTACCTGTGGTCTTTCGGGTGCGCTTCAAGGTTTTGGTTACCACCTTTAAAGCGCTCCATGGCTTAGGGCCCGGGTACTTACGGGACCGCCTGCTGTTACCCTATGCCTCCCATCGACCCGTACGCTCCCACAGAGAGGGTCTCCTCAGGGTGCCGTCCGCCAAGCAATGCCGGCTGGCGGCCCCCAGGGGAAGGGCCTTCTCTGTTGGAGCACCTACTCTCTGGAACGACCTTCCCCCCGGTTTGCGCCAAATATCTGACCTTCGGACCTTTCGTCGGGAATTAAAAACTCACTTATTCATTCAAGCGGGACTGGACTGATTTTTTAGACTTTTTAAATTTCTAAATTTTAATTTTAAATTTTTAAATCTTCTGTAATTTTATATGGGGTATTTTAGGTTCGTCAATTTGACGGTTTTAATTCGGCCACCATTGAATAAGTATTTTAAATTGATTTTTAACTTTGTATATTTATTGCTTTTTATCTTGGCTGTACACCGCCCTGAGTCCTTCGGGAGAAGGGCGGTATGAAAGTTTAATAAATAAATAAATAAATAAATAAATAAATAAATAAATAAATAAATAAATAAATAAATAAATAAATAAATAAATAAATAAATTCGGCCTGGATTTCTTCGCTGTGGACTGGCGTTGCTTTCGCCGCGGCATTTGGCGTGTTCGGCTTTTGTAAGGTTTCCGCCGCTTTGGTGGACATCTCGTGTGCCCTGGCCTCATCCAGGGCTATCGCCAGGGTTAGGTTGCTTTTCGACAGCAGCCGCCTCTATAGTCGGATGTCCCTGACCCCACAAATGAGTTGTTCTAATAAAGTCCTCCAAGTCTCTATACTCACAGTGGGTTGCAGCTTTCCTTAATGCGGCCATGTACACGCTTATCGATTCACCCTCTCGCTGAACTCTTTGCCTTAACTCGAACCATGTACAAACTTCGACGGCACCGGCGCGTAGTGTGCTCGTAGCGTCGTCTGTAGCGTTTGCCATGACACCGACTGTACCGGCGTTGGTTCCGACAGCGATTCGGCAGTATCGAAGACTTCTGGCCCACAGTGGCTCAGGAAGTAAGCGTGCTTCCGATTATCCGATACTCCTTGCAGTTCGTTAGCTTCGAGGAAACACTCGGAGCGAGCCATGTACGACCCCCATTTCTCCTTGGCTGGGTCGAATGGCGCTGGCACGTATAGCTCGACATCGCTATGTATCCGCTCTGGATGACTGGCTGGGTTTGAAACTAAGTTGCTCCTTCAGCTCTTTCCTAGTCTCACTGCCTTCAATATCCCACCTTCGTCGCCAATGTTAAGTTCGGGCAATGAAGAGGCAGGAGACGATACAAGTGACAACAGCTCTTTGGTTTATTGTGATCCCCAGCAAAAACCAACAGGCAAAACCCCTCTTTAAATAGTAATTTGGCTGAGGCATCAGCCAATCAGCAATGTGCATTTTCCCGCCCAAATTTCCCTCCTAAAATTCAAATACATTACACTATCCTATCCTAAACTGAGCTTTTTCAAGGTTTTTTTGTGAAATACCCTCCTCTCCTCTCCTCTCCTCTCCTCTCCTCTCCCCTGCCCTGCCCTGCCCTGTCCTGTCCCGTCCCGTCCCGTCCCGTCCCGTCCCGTCCCATCCCATCCCATCCCATCCCATCCTATCCTATCCTATCCTATCCTATCCTATCCTATCCTATCCTATCCTATCCTATCCTATCCTGAGTCTTTTCAAGTTTTTTCTTATTATTCATGTTGATTCATGAAACTCACAGGTATTTTGAGAACAGCATTCATTCCTAGCCTGTATACAAGGGAATAAAATTTACGGAACTCACTACCATTTACTCCATTGAGTAACTACCATATATGAATATTGTCTACACTGAGAGGGAAAAAACCTCATCTACTCTATATATGAATTAAAATTGCCATCTCCATCTGGTATCTTCCAGATGTATTGGATTGAAATTCCTAGCCAGTGCTAATATGTGTTGTCCCAGTATATCTGAAGAACTCAAGTTGGGTTGTATTATTTGTTTCTTTATATCCTGCCTTTATTACTTTTACAAACAATTCAAGGCAGTGAAACTATCCAACACATCTTCTTCCTCCTACTTTCCCTACAACAACCCTGTGAGGTAGGCTGGGCTGAGAGGGGGGAGTGGCCCTACACCATCCAGCCAGTTTTCATGCATAAAGCAGGACTAGAATTCATAATCTCCTGGTGATTGACCCTAAGTCACCCAGTCACTTTCATGCCTAAGGTGGGACTAGAACTCATTGTCTCCTGGTGATTGGCCCTAAGTCAGTCAATCATCTGGCTTTGATGTCTAACATGAGACTAGAACTCCCTGTCTCCTGTTTTTAATCTGGTGCCTTAACCACTAGACCAGGGGTCTGCAAACTTGGCTCTTTTAAGACTTGTGGACTTCAACTCCCAGAGTTCCTCAGCCAGCAAAGACTCTGGGAGTTGAAGTCCACAAGTCTTAAAAGAGCCAAGTTTGCAGACCCCTGCATTATATCAACTGGCCCTATTTAAATAATATTTTGAGAGAAATTTTAAAAGCCAGAAATAGAATTCATTTGGAGTACTGGATAAATATACGCAAGAGAATACAGGAACGATCAGTTCTGCCCTCTGAATTTTTTTATTTATTTATTTATTCGTCGTAACAATAAATACAAGTATAACATAGAGGATTATATAATATATAAATATATATATGAGGAGAAACAAGGTACTATAAACACATATATATATAGGGGAAGAAACAATAGGACAGGAACGGTAGGCACATTTGTGCTCTTATGCACGCCCCTTAGAGTCCTCTTAGGAAAGTGGTGAGGTCAACCATGGATAGATTTTGAGTAAAACTTTTGGGGCTATGAGAAGAAACCACAGAGTCAGGTAATGCATTCCAAGCATATATAATTCTGTTATAGAAATCGTGTTTTCTGCAATCTAAACTGGAGCGGTTGACATCGAGTTTAAATCTGTTGGTAGCTCTTGTGATATTGTTATTGAAACTAAAAAAGTCATTAACAGGAAGGACATTACAACGGATGATTTTATGAGCTAAACCCAGGTCCTGTCGAAGGCTAGAGTCGATCTGCCTCTGTTCTGTGGTGTCCCTTTCTTGTATCATAAATGCAACATGACTACCCACCGATGCTGTTTTCACACAGCAAATGGTTGAGGGAATGGCTTGTCATGTTCTAAGGATCATGATTTACCATTTCCTGGCAAATACAATTTTTCACACTTGTGGGGAATCTGGTCAATAGCTATTCTTTCTGAGAACAGCTTAATCTAGCAAATGTGTTCGTGTGCTGCACACTATTAAGATGATATCAGTGTTTCCAGTAGGAAAATCACGCAGATGAATGAGTGTTTGTTCACATTTAGACTTATTCCCTAAAAGAGCCAAGATCAGGCACTGCAACTGGTGTTTCGTCGGCGGCCATTTTAGGGACAAAATCGCTGGTGTTCATTTTTCTTACTGGATGTGAGAAGGCATCGTTCTCCGCTTTTATTTATTTATTTCCATCCCGCCTTTATTATTTTTATAATAAAAGACGGTGAACGAATACTCCTCTTCCTATTTTTTCTACAACAACAACCCTGTGAGGGGAAGTGAGCTGAGGTGGGCTGAGAGTGATTGGCCCAAAGTCACCCAGCCAACTTTCATGTCTAAGGTGGGACTAGAACTCCTGGTCTCCTGCTAATTGGCCTAAAGTCATCCGATCGGCTTTCATGCCTAAAGTGAAACTAAAACTCAAAGTGTCCTGGGGTGTGGCCCAAAGTCATCCAGTTAGAACTCACAGTCTCCTGGTGATTGGCGTAAAGTAACCCAGTCAACTTTCCTGCCTAAGGCGGGACTAGAATCCCAGTCTCTTAGTTATTGGCCCAAAGTCGCCCAGTCAGCTTTCCTGCCTAAGGTGGGACTAGAACTCACAGTCTCCTAGTGATTGGCCCAAAGTCACCCAATTGGCTTTCATGCTTAAAGTGGGACTAGAACTCAGAATTCCTTAGCTAGCCAAGAAGAAGCCTCTTGGATAAGAAGCAAAATGTTTTCCAAAAAAGAAATAAATCCAGTTGCCTTTTGGAAAAAGCACCTTTGGGTTTCTTTTCATTACATTTTTCTCCCCATGATTTTGTCATAGTCTTCATGAAAGATTCAATATCTGCCATGTCGTAATAGTAAATTAATCATATGCCTATAATGAAGCCTAATACAAACAGACAATAAAAACAGCATTTAATATGCACTACGATATATTATTAATATAATATATAGCAATATATTGTATGTATGCATGCATATTATATGCATAATAATAACTGTAAACTCACAAAATAGATTGGCCCTTAAGATCTATTGATAATGCATAGCCGATCAGTTTTGATTGAATGCCAATGTCACCAAGGACAAATAAATACAATTCAGAATGAGAACAATCAACCTGAAGAATCAAATATTTTTTAATCCTTTCAAAGCAATCACTGATCTTTTTTATTTTTTAGAAGGGGGGTATTTTTTTTTCTTAAACTCCTCAAAATATTTTTTTTACTGAGTTTGGCTTTAGATTATAGGATTAAATTTTGTGAGGGTTTTGTATTTTAATTTTTAGTTTGCAATGTTTACATTAATATTTTTTTAAAAAGCCTTTCTTCATTTTTAGAAATGTTTTATTCATGTTAATGTTTAAAATTCTGCAAGCCGGTTGTGGTACGTCTGCATTTGCGTCAAAAATTGTTGATACTAATAACCTTGCCGGGAACTATTTATTTTTTTCCCCTTTATTTCAATCTCTGATTTATTGCTAAATAAGTAAGGAAATATAAATTCAAGAACACAAGGCTGAAGAGAAAAGTTTGAAGGATGTTGGGCACATTGTCCTCTGGTGGGACACGATCTTCTGCCTGGCTGACCTGGGAGCTACAGCAATGGCCAAAATTGTGGAAACCTTTTGGGAAAAGTGTATTTTGGAGGTTTGATGGCTAATAACACCACTTTTTTTTTTTTGAGTTTCAAGATAATCATTTTCCACTGCTGAAATGGCCTAGGAATAGCCCAGACCTTAACCCAATTGAAAATCTATGGAGCCGACTAAAGAAACTTGTTAGTCAGAAGTGACCTAGCAATAAAACCCAGTTAATAGAAGCAATCATTCAATCTTGGTTTCACATTATAACAGCTGCAGAACTAAAAGACTTGGTTCACTCCATGGGAAGACATTGTAAGGGGGTAATTCACATTAAAGGTTACCCAACTAAATATTAACTGACGTGATAATTTTTGTATATCTTGTTTTTTCTATGGTGATAATTTTTGTACATCTAGTTTTTTCTACATGTTTCACTTTTCTTCTTTATATTGTAACTGCTATTCTAATAGCAAATCCTTCATCAAAGTTATTGCATTACATTCTTGATTAGTTTATCTTTCCATTGATATATAATTTTATGGTACTACTCCAAAAAAAGTGGTGTTATTAGCTAGTTTTAGAAAATACACTTTTCCCAAAAAGGTTTCCACAATTTTGGCCACTACTGTATCATGCTTTTTGGATCTAGCCACCTTTTTAAAATACAGAGAACAGCATTCTTCAACTAGGCATCCTGAAATGGTGTGGCTTCAACTCCCCTAATTCCTCAGCAGCATGACTTTTGCTGAGAATTCTGGGAGTTATAGTCCAGTTCACATTTCTGGATGATGCTGTTGTGTCTTGCCCACTCTCACTGCAGCCGGAGCCTTCTTATCTGCTTCCAAACGCTGAGGAATGTCCTAGTATGCCTCCTGGCCCCAGCCCTGGCTCCATGCCCAGACAGGCTGAGGAGGAGGAAGCACCTCCCGGCCCCAGCCCTGGCTCCATGCCCAGACAGGCTGAGGAGGAGGAAGCACCTCCCGGCCCCAGCCCTGGCTCCATGCCCAGGCAAATGGAGCAACTAGACCCCTCCCCCTCCCCCACAGCATGTGAGCGGAGTGACCCTCGCTTCAGAAGAATTGATAGGCGGCAGTGACAGAAGGAAGGGAGGGGCAGACCTGGATAAGTGCTGAGTCATGGAGCCACACCCCATGGCCTATATAAAGGATCTGCTTTCTGGCATTCTCTGAGTCAGGCAAAGTCTAACATATCTTGCTGAAGTCACTTTCTGGTCTCCTGCCTGCCTTGAGGACTTTGCTAGGATTTTGGCAGAGCTGCAGAGGCACGCCTGATTCGGATTTCCCTGACCCGGCCGTCAGCGGAGGAGTGGGACACGACAGATGCCAGCAGAGGAGGACATTGGATTTCCAGGAAATCAAGTCTAAAAAGATTTGGCCCCAAGGTTCAACTCAAAGCTGTTAACCAGAACATAACTGTGGTAGTAGTTCTCCAATGTGCCTACTGTCCATCTTAACAAAATCAAGCAAAGTCTTGAGATTGCCATGTCATTGCCTCCACCTAAAAGAAATGTTAGATTTGACAGCATCCTGAAAACTATGGCTTGGGACTCTACAATGAGTGAAGAGAAGAGCAAACAAAATGATTAGGGGACTGGAGGCTAAAACATATGAAGAACGGTTGCTGGAATTGGATAGGTCTAGTTCAGTGATGGCTAACCATTTTGCCATTGTGTGCCAGGAGGGGGGTCGGGGGGGGTCACATGCGCGCGTGCCCACACCCATAATTCTATGCATCCCGCCCCCATGCACGTGCACGCAAACCCCCCACGGTCCCCCTGCTCCTGGCACGCGATGGTCCGGTAGGCCCGTTTTTCTCTCTTACCAGGCTCCAGACCCTTTCTAGGAGTCTGGGGAGGGTTAGAACGTTTCCCCCCCCCGGAGGCTCTCTGGAGGCCAGAAATGGTCCGTTTGCCAATTTTTCCACCCCCCACCCTCCGGATGCCCTCCGGAGGCCAAAACTTCCAGTCCCTCTGGGGGGTGGGAAAGGCTGTTTTCACCTTCCCCAGACTCCTAGAAAGGCTCTGGAGGGTGGGGACAGCAAAAAGGACCTAATGGTCCCACCGGAAGTTGGCAAACGGGACGTTTCTGGCCTCCGGAGGGTCTCTGTGGGGGAAGGCCATTTTTATTTATTTATTTATTTATTTATTTGTTCATACTTTTATACCGCCCTATCTCCCTAGGGACTCAGGGCGGTTTACAGCCAGATAAAAACATAAATATATACAGAATAAAACATTGATTTAAAAAACTTATTCAATAGGCCGAATATTTAAAATATAAATATAAATAATAAAACCCCATTTAAAACCAAATTTAAAATTTAAAAAATCCTAGTCCAGTCCTGCGCAAATAAATAGATGTGTCTTAAGCTCGCGGCGGAAGGTTCGAAGGTCAGGAAGTTGGCGAAGTCCTGGGGGAAGCTCATTCCAGAGGGTGGGAGCCCCCACAGAAAAGGCCCTTCCCCTGGGTGTCGCCAGTCGGCACTGCCTGGCCGATGGCACCCTGAGGAGTCCCTCTCTGTGAGAGCACGCGGGTCGGTGAGAGGCAATCGGTGGCAGCAGACGGTCCCGTAAATAGCCCGGCCCTATGCCATGGAGCGCTTTGAAGATAATTACCAAAACCTTGAAGCGCACCCGGAAGGCCACAGGCAGCCAGTGCAGTCTACGCAGGAGAGGTGTTACATGGGAGCCACGAGGGGCTCCCTCTATCACCCACGCAGCCGCATTCTGAACTACCTGGAGTCTCCGGGTGCTCCTCAAGGGGAGACCCATGTAGAGAGCATTGCAGTAATCCAGACGAGACGTCACGAGAGTGTGAGTGACCGTGCATAGGGCATCCCGGTCTAGAAAGGGGCGCAACTGGCGGACCAGGCGAACCTGGTAAAAAGCTCTCCTGGAGACAGCCGTCAAATGGTCTTCAAAAGACAGCCGTCCATCCACGAGAACGCCCAAGTTGCGCACCCTCTCCATTGGGGCCAATGATTCGCCCCCAACAGTCAGCCACGGCTGCAGCTGACTGTACCAGGATGCCGGCATCCACAGCCACTCTGTCTTGGAGGGATTGAGCTTGAGCCTGTTTCTCCCCATCCAGACCCGTACGGCTTCCAGGCACCGGGACAGCACTTCGATAGCTTTTTACCCTCCCCAGACTCCTAAAAGGCTCTGGAGGCTGGGCACAGCAAAAAATGGGCCTTCCCCACCACCCTCCAAGGCCCTCCAGAGGCAGGGCCATCATGGGTCTAGTTTGATGAGAAGAAGGACTAGAGGTGACATGATAGCAATGTTTCAATAGCTCAGGGGCTGCCACAAGAAGAGGGGCTCAACCTATTCCCCAAATCCCCTGAAGGCAGGACAAGAAGCAACTGATGGAAACTAATCAAGGAGAGAAGCAACCTAGGATAAATTTTCTGACAATGAGAACAATTAATCAGTAGAAAGATTTGCCTATAGAAGTTATGGGTGCTCCATCACTGGGGGTTTTTAAGAAGAGATTGGACAGTCATTTGTCTGAAATAGTATTGTGTTTCCTGCCTGAGCAGGGGATTGGACTAGAAGACCTCCAAGGTCCCTTCCAACTCTGTGATTTTGTTATTCTGATCCAGGTTTGCAAGCCAACTGATGCTTCCTTTGATCGTATCACAAGCTGGTTTACTTGATGTGGGAAAAATAGATTTGATGCAAGCAACTTAGGGGCATCAGTGGAAGTTCAACCTCCATCAAATCCAGATATGGCTGAATCTCTTTTATCGATTGCCATGCTACAGAATATAGACAAGACTCACCTTGCCAGAGATTCGATTTAATGCACCTCATTGGTATCTTGCCATAAAACACTGTACAGTTAATTAGCAAGGGACCTAGCGCTTAAGAATGGATTCTGAAAAATGCTGAATATCTGAACCATCAATTGACTTTAGATGACCATTGGAATGTACTTGGTTTCCTTTTTTGGCATAAGGCTAAATTCCAAATTTTTCTTCAGCGATTGCAAGCAGAGAATTACATGCATTGCAGCTTCACTGCCGTTTTATCCAATTGATGCCAAGTACTGTGAAATGCTAAGTTTACTTCTTCCCACAATCTTAAATTGCATGAACTCCTTGCTGGGGTGAGTTCCTCATGCCTATATTTTGTGGAAGTGCATAGTAGAATATACAGCTCGCATTCCAGGTTAAGATTAATCCTTGTGGCAGCCCCTCAAATGACTAAACTATCCTTGTGTGTCCAATCATACTTGGTCAATAAAAACAAATTCTATTCTATTCTATTCTGTTCTATTCTATTCTGTTCTATTCTATTCTGTTCTATTCTATTCTATTCACCAAAGACAAATTCCTTGTGTGTCCAATCACACTTGGCCAATAAAAAATTCTATTCTATTCTGTTCTGTTCTGTTCTGTTCTGTTCTGTTCTGTTCTATTCTATTCTATTCTATTCTATTCTATTCTATTCTATTCTATTCTACTGGTGATCTCGGGAAAGAGACAATGAGTCTCAGTTCCCAAGGAATTCTTCTGAGACATTTGCAGACTCCCCCTTTTTTGTGTACTCCAACCTGGATGATTGTGTGTGTGTGTGTGTGTGTGTGTGTGTTTAAAATGCAATGACTCATTAAACATTGCCTGCAGTCAATGGGGTATCAAATGCAGTTATACGACTAACACAGCTCTGCGTTTGCAACTTGCTCCCCTAGCAATTCCTACACACGTAAACAGACTGCAAACTGTTCTAGATAGAGCAGCTGGGGATGGGCAGACCCTCTCAATCTTCTCCATCCGAATGGACACACACAGCCTTACAAAGTTTGCCATTTCTGCAAAGCTTCTGCTAAAGCCTTAATCCATGATTACTCTCGTAAGAAATTTGCATGGGTTTCTCTTAAATTGAGGGAAGTAAACAGTGGGGTACCACAAGGTTCCGTCTTAGGTCCAGTACTCTTCAATATCTTCATAAATATCGGTAACTTAAATGAGGGAATAGAAGGGAAACTTATCAAATTTGAAAATGATACTAAACTAACAGGAATAGCCAGCACCCAAGAAGGACTGGGAGTACTCATATCAAATGATCTAAGTGCCAATGCCCACTGTAACAACATCGTCAAAAAGGCATTAAGGGTTGAAAATCTAATCTTGCCTAGCTTCTTCTCCGGTAATATTACACTAACTAACCAGAGCATACAAAACATTTGCTAGACCAATTCTCGAATACAGATCATCTGTCTGGAACTCGCACTGCATATCAGACATTAATACAATTGAGAGAGTCCAGAGATATTTCACAAGAAGAGTCATCCACTACTCCACTCACAACAAAATACCTCAGGCCACCAGATTTGAAATTTTGGACTTAGAAAATTTAGAACTATGCCATCTTAGCTATGACCTAAGCATAGCTCATAAAAACCATCTGCTACAATGTCCTACCTGTCAATGACTACTTCAGCTTCAACTGCAAAGAGTGAAGAGAAGAGCAAACAAAATGATTAGGGGACTGGAGGCTAAAACATATGAAGAACGGTTGCTGGAATTGGGTAGGTCTAGTTCAGTGATGGCTAACCATTTTGCCATTGTGTGCCAGGAGGGGGGTCGGGGGGTGTCACATGCGCGCGTGCCCACACCCATAACTCTATGCATCCCGCCCCCATGCACATGCACGCAAACCCCCCACGGTCCCCCTGCTCCTGGCACGCGATGGTCCGGTAGGCCCGTTTTTCTCTCTTACCAGGCTCCAGAGCCTTTCTAGGAGTCTGGGGAGGGTTAGAATGTTTCCCTCCCCCCCCCGGAGGCTCTCTGGAGGCCAGAAATGGTCCGTTTGCCAATTTTTCCACCCCCCACCCTCTGGATGCCCTCCGGAGGCCGAAACTTCCAGTCCCTCTGGGGGGTGGGAAAGGCTGTTTTCACCTTCCCCAGACTTCTAGAAAGGCTCTGGAGGATGGGGACAGCAAAAAGGACCTAATGGTCCCACCGGAAGTTGGCAAACGGGACGTTTCTGGCCTCCGGAGGGTCTCTGTGGGGGAAGGCCTTTTTTATTTATTTATTTATTTATTTATTTGTTCATACTTTTATACCGCCCTATTTCCCTAGGGACTCAGGGCGGTTTACAGCCAGATAAAAACATAAATATATACAGAATAAAACATTGATTTAAAAAACTTATTCAATAGGCCGAATATTTAAAATAGAAATATAAATAATAAAACCCCATTTAAAACCAAATTTAAAATTTAAAATCTAGTCCAGTCCTCATGCAAATAAATAGATGTGTCTTAAGCTCGCGGCGGAAGGTTCGAAGGTCAGGAAGTTGGCGAAGTCCTGGGGGAAGCTCGTTCCAGAGGGTGGGAGCCCCCACAGAAAAGGCCCTTCCCCTGGGTGTCGCCAGTCGGCACTGCCTGGCCGATGGCACCCTGAGGAGTCCCTCTCTGTGAGAGCGCACGGGTCGGTGAGAGGCAATCGGTGGCAGCAGACGGTCCCGTAAGTAGCCCGGCCCTATGCCATGGAGCGCTTTGAAGATAATTACCAAAACCTTGAAGCGCACCCGGAAGGCCACAGGCAGCCAGTGCAGTCTGCGCAGGAGAGGTGTTACGTGGGAGCCACGAGGGGCTCCCTCTATCACCCGCGCAGCCGCATTCTGAACTACCTGGAGTCTCCGGGTGCTCCTCAAGGGGAGCCCCATGTAGAGAGCATTGCAGTAATCCAGACGAGATGTCACGAGAGCGTGAGTGACCGTGCATAGGGCATCCCGGTCTAGAAAGGGGCGCAACTGGCGGACCAGGCGAACCTGGTAAAAAGCTCTCCTGGAGACAGCCGTCAAATGGTCTTCAAAAGACAGCCGTCCATCCAGGAGAACGCCCGTTACCCTCTCCATTGGGGCCAATGACTCGCCCCAACAGTCAGCCACGGCTGCAGCTGACTATACCAGGATGCCGGCATCCACAGCCACTCTGTCTTGGAGGGATTGAGCTTGAGCCTGTTTCTCCCCATCCAGACGGCACCGGGACAGCGGCTCTGGAGGCAGAGGCAGGGCCATCATGGGTCTAGTTTGATGAGAAGAAGGACTAGAGGTGACATGATAGCAATGTTCCAATAGCTCAGGGGCTGCCACAAGAAGAGGGGCTCAACCTATTCCCCAAATCCCCTGAAGGCAGGACAAGAAGCAACTGATGGAAACTAATCAAGGAGAGAAGCAACCTAGGAGAAATTTTCTGACAATGAGAACAATTAATCAGTAGAAAGATTTGCCTATAGAAGTTATGGGTGCTCCATCACTGGGGGTTTTTAAGAAGAGATTGGACAGTCATTTGTCTGAAATAGTATTGTGTTTCCTGCCTGAGCAGGGGGTTGGACTAGAAGACCTCGAAGGTCCCTTCCAACTCTGTGATTTTGTTATTCTGATCCAGGTTTGCAAGCCAACTGATGCTTCCTTTGATCGTATCACAAGCTGGTTTACTTGATGTGGGAAAAATAGATTTGATGCAAGCAACTTAGGGGCATCAGTGGAAGTTCAACCTCCATCAAATCCAGATATGGCTGAATCTCTTTTATCGATTGCCATGCTACAGAATATAGACAAGACTCACCTTGCCAGAGATTCGATTTAATGCACCTCATTGGTATCTTGCCATAAAACACTGTACAGTTAATTAGCAAGGGACCTAGCGCTTAAGAATGGATTCTGAAAAATGCTGAATATCTGAACCATCAATTGACTTTAGATGACCATTGGAATGTACTTGGTTTCCTTTTTTGGCATAAGGCTAAATTCCAAATTTTTCTTCAGCGATTGCAAGCAGAGAATTACATGCATTGCAGCTTCACTGCCGTTTTATCCAATTGATGTCAAGTACTGTGAAATGCTAAGTTTACTTCTTCCCACAATCTTAAATAGCATGAACTCCTTGCTGGGGTGAGTTCCTCATGCCTATATTTTGTGGAAGTGCATAGTAGAATATACAGCTCGCATTCCAGGTTAAGATTAATCCTTGTGGCAGCCCCTCAAATGACTAAACTATCCTTGTGTGTCCAATCATACTTGGTCAATAAAAACAAATTCTATTCTATTCTATTCTATTCTATTCTATTCTATTCTATTCTATTCTATTCTATTCTATTCACCAAAGACAAATTCCTTGTGTGTCCAATCACACTTGGCCAATAAAAAATTCTATTCTATTCTATTCTATTCTATTCTATTCTATTCTATTCTATTCTATTCTATTCTATTCTATTCTATTCTATTCTATTCTATTCTATTCTATTCTACTGGTGATCTCGGGAAAGTGACAATGAGTCTCAGTTCCCAAGGAATTCTTCTGAGACATTTGCAGACTCCCTCTTTTTTGTGTACTCCAACCTCGATGATTTTGTGTGTGTGTGTGTGTGTGTGTGTGTGTGTGTGTGTGTGTGTGTTTAAAATGCAATGACTCATTAAACATTGCCTGCAGTCAATGGGGTATCAAATGCAGTTATACGACTAACACAGCTCTGCGTTTGCAACTTGCTCCCCTAGCAATTCCTACACACGTAAACAGACTGCAAACTGTTCTAGATAGAGCAGCTGGGGATGGGCAGACCCTCTCAATCTTCTCCATCCGAATGGACACACACAGCCTTACAAAGTTTGCCATTTCTGCAAAGCTTCTGCTAAAGCCTTAATCCACGATTACTCTCGTAAGAAATTTGCATGGGTTTCTCTTAAATTGAGGGAAGTAAGCAGTGGGGTACCACAAGGTTCCGTCTTAGGTCCAGTACTCTTCAATATCTTCATAAATATCGGTAACTTAGATGAGGGAATAGAAGGAAAACTTATCAAATTTGAAAATGATACTAAACTGACAGGAATAGCCAGCACCCAAGAAGGACTGGGAGTACTCATATCAAATGATCTAAGTGCCAATGCCCACTGTAACAACATCGCCAAAAAGGCATTAAGGGTTGAAAATCTAATCTTGCCTAGCTTCTTCTCCGGTAATATTACACTAACTAACCAGAGCATACAAAACATTTGCTAGACCAATTCTCGAATACAGATCATCTGTCTGGAACTCGCACTGCATATCAGACATTAATACAATTGAGAGAGTCCAGAGATATTTCACAAGAAGAGTCATCCACTACTCCGCTCACAACAAAATACCTCAGGCCACCAGATTTGAAATTTTGGGCTTAGAAAATTTAGAACTATGCAATCTTAGCTATGACCTAAGCATAGCTCATAAAAACCATCTGCTACAATGTCCTACCTGTCAATGACTACTTCAGCTTCAACTGCAACAATACACAACCACGCAATAGATACAAACTTAAGGTAAAGGTAAAGGTTCCCCTCGCACATACATGCTAGTCGTTGCCAACTCTAGGGGGCAGTGCTCATCTCCGTTTCAAAGCCGAAGAGCCAGCACTGTCCGAAGACGTCTCCGTGGTCATGTAGCCAGCAAGACTCAATGCCAAAGGCGCATGGAACGCTGTTACCTTCCCACCAAGGTAGTCCCTATTTTTTCTACTTGCATTTTTACATGCTTTCAAAAGTGCTAGCAGAAGGATGCAACAAAGGGAGGTGAATTTGGGAAGGAAAAATACAGAGGAAGTTCAAAATTCTAGCTTAGTAGAAACTTCCATCTGTCTGAGAAATAAGATTAGGAACAATTTGAGGCCAGAGAATGATAGCATCAATAAGATTACAGATATTCTGTTGAAGTAAGTGAACTTGCTCAAAATCAAAATAGGCAAGTATTGATTGGCTATAGATACACTGGAGAATCCACTAAGCCTACTGATGAACAATTTTAAGTTATTAAATAGAAGTCAATTGGTTTCCTTCTTACATTAACTGATCACCAGTGACATTCTATGTTTTCTTCACATTTCAGTCAATGTAATCCTCTAGGACAATATTTCTCAACCTTGGCCACTTTAAGATGTGTGGACTTCAATTCCCAGAATTCCCCAGCCAGTTCTGTCTTAAGCATGAAAACTTGCTCAGTGACCTTGGGCCAATCACCAGGAGACTGGGCGTTTAGTCCCACGTTAGATATGAAAGAAAGCTGAGTGGCTGGGGAATTCTGGGAGTTGAAGTCCACACATCTTAAAGTGGCCAAGGTTGAGAAACAGTGGTTTAGACCAGGGTTGTTAAACGGACCGGATGCATCACACGCTGGGCACACCCATGCCATGCCCGGTTTAGTGAAAGGGAAAAAAGTCTTGATACATCACATGATGTATCCCAGGAGGCTGCAGGGAGGCCTACTAGGCCCAAAACGAGCCACGGGGAGGTGCCCCCCCTCCCGCAGCTCATTTTCACTCCCAGGAGCAGGGGTGAAATGCTGTCGGTTCGGACCAGATCACCCAATCTGGTAGTGATGGCGGTGGGTGGTTCTCTGATGATCTCTGATGATCACGCGGCTCAGCTGGGATTGTCAGAACCCTTTAAAAGCATGTTTTCTACAGCATCTTCGGCCGACCTCTTCGGCCAAAAAAGTTGTAAAAAAAAAAAAAGCTTTTAAAAGGTTCTGGCGATCAGGCAACTCAGCTGGGATCGTCAGAACCCTTTCAAAGCATTTTTTTCCTCTGGCGATCCCAACTGAGTTGCCTGATCGTCACAGGCTTTTAAAAGCATGTTTTTTACAGCCTCTTTGGCCAGAGAGATTGTAGAAAAAATGCTTTTAAAAGTAAAAAAAGAAAGAAAAAAGTTGGCCACCCCCATCCAGTCACATTACCCCCACACACACACACCAAGTTACGCCCACAGAACCGGTAGTAACAAATTTTGCATTTCACCCCTGCCCAAGAGGCTTCAGGGAGGGCTCCTAGGCCCAAAATGGGGCACAGGGAGGGGGCGGCGTGTCCCCCCCCCATGCGCGACACATTTTTGCTCCCAGGGTGGTGCAGGAGGCTGAATGCTGCCTGTCACACCCCCTGGCCACGCCCACCATGGCCACGCCCACTCAAATGCTCATTAGGGCAGAAAACCGGCAGAAAAATCCTGTGGTGGGTTTCTACCAGTTCGCCTCAGTTCGGGCGAACCAATAGCGGCGATGGTGGGAGGCTCCACTCACCAGCCCGGACATCATCATGGACACTCTGCACATGCGCAGAAGGCACATGGGCACATGCACGCTCACAACTCTGAACCGGTAGAAAAGGTCAATGAAACCCACTACTCTTTGAATCCTACCACTGGATCTAAGGTGGGACTAGAACTCCCAGTCTCCTGGTAGTTGTCCCAAAGTCACCCAGCTTAGTTTTCACGACTTAAACAGAACTGAATCTCCTGGTTTCTAAACTAGCAGCTTAACCATTAAACCAGACCGGCTCTCCATTTGCAAACTCTCATTCATTTCCCCGACGAGAAAAATAAATCCATCATTTGAGACGGATTTGCAGAAAATAACAATGAATGTGATGATCGAGCTCCCAAAAATTATGAAAGGTGTAATAGCGATAGGTAGAGATCATTCCTCCTCCCCCTCATCTTTTAGAATATGAATTAACCATCCATCCATCAACCCTAGTGGGAAATTCAAGCCAGATTTAAAAAAAAATAAAAATACAGCAATTCTTCACACATCATAAAATCCAACAGAGGAATTTGTTAGCAAATGGCTTAGATGCTTTATAAGAATAAATTCTGATAAACTGGGGGGGGGGAGGCTCTGAAATTGAGGGCCTGTTTGTTGTTTTTTTTACTGATTTTCAGAAAACACCCAATCAGCGTTCAATCTTATTTTCCCGCACATTGTCTTACCCCTGTTAATACATGCAAATAAACAGCCTGCGAATTGTTAAATATGCCTGTTTATTGCTAATCCGTCAATGCGATGCTGTTTTAAAACAAGTAATTAAAGCATTTCATTGTTGATCAACAGAGGGCAAAAAAGAAAAAGAAAAAAGGACTGATTAGCACATTAGCAGAGTAAGAGAATAGCAAGAGTTGGAAGAGACCTTGGAAGTTTTCTAGTCTAACCTCACTCCTCAGACAAGAAGCCTTAAGCCATTTCAGACAAATGGTTATCCAATAGCTTCCAGTGTTGCAACATTCTCACCTTCTGGAGGCAAGTAATTCATAACATCAGAGTTGGAAGGGACCTTGGAGGCCTTCTAGTCCAACCCCCTGCCCAGGCAGGAAACCCTACACCATCTCAGTCAGATGGTTATCCAACATTTTCTTAAATGTCTTAAAATTCCACTAATCAATTGTTCTCACGGTCAGGAAATTTCTCCTTAGTTCTAGGTTGCTTCTCTCCTTGACTAGTTTCCACCCATTGCTTCTTGTCCTGCCTTCAGCTGCTTTGGAGAATACCTGGACTCCCTCTTTATTTATTTATTTATTTATTTATTTGATTTTTATACCGCCAGTGTATAAAAACTTCTTTGTGGCAGCCCCTGAGTTATTGGAAGTACCTGTATTCACACTTGTTTGGGGCTATACAAGAAGCTTGATGTTGCTATATAAATTGAGAAGGGCCCTGTGTTCAGGTTTTACCTCAGCGCTGTTGACAGTCATGACCTGCAGTCTGTGTATTCAGAGAGCCCATTCCCTAGTGAGAATTTTTTCAAATTCAAAACAGAGTTCAAAAGCTTAGCTGAGCCACATGAAAAAAATAAAACCTATATAACATGAAATAAAACAGAATAACAGAGTTGGAAGGGACCTTGTCTAGGCCAATTCCACCCCCACCCAAGCAGGAGACCCTACACCATTTCTGACAGATGGCAGTCCAGTCTCTTCTTGAAAGCTTCCAGTGGTGAAGCTCCCACAACTTCTGAAGGCAACTTCTGTTTCATTGGTTGATTGCTCTCACTGTCAGAAAATTTCTCCTTATTTGTAGGTTGAATCTCTCCTTGACCAGTTTCCATTCCTTGTCTGGCCTTCAGGTGCTTTGGAGAATAGCTTGACCCCCTCCTCTCTGTGGCAGCCCCTCAAATATTGGAACCCTGCTATCATGTCACCCCCAGTCCTTCTTTTCTCTAGACTAGACACACCCAATTCCTGCAACCATTCTTCATATGTGTTAGTCTCCAGTTCCCTAATCATTTCTGTTGCTCTTCTTGTGGCTGATTGGACATTGATGAACGTATCTTTTCTTTTATGTACACTGAGAGCATATGCACCAAGACAAATTCCTTGTATGTCCAATCACACTTGGCCAATAAAAAATTCTATTCTATTCTAAATTCTATGCTATTCTAGAGACCTCAACATCTTTTTTACATGGTGGCGACCAAAACTGGATACAGTATTCCAAGTGCGGTCTTACAAAAGCATTGTAAAGTGGTACTAGCACATCATACGCTCTTGGTACTAAAGGTAAAGGTTCCCGTCGCACATATGTGCTAGTCGTTCCCAACTCTAGGGGGCGGTGCTCACCTCTGTTTCAAAGCCAAAGAGCCAGCGCTGTCTGAAGACATCTCCTGGTCATGTGGCCGGCATGACTCAATGCCAAAGGCACATGGAACGCTGTTACCTTCCCACCAAAGATGGTCCCTATTTTTCTACTTGCATTTTTTTTTACATGCTTTCGAACTGCTAGGTTGCCAGAATCTGGGGCAAGTCACGGGAGCTCACCCCATTATGCGGCGCTAGGGATTTGAACCGCTGAACTTCCGATTGACAAGCTCAGTGACTTAGCCACTGAGCCACCACGTCCCTGCTCTTGATACTATCCCTCTGTTAATGCCGGCCAGGACATTCTGATTGTCACAGCAATATAGACAGATTAAGATAGTGCTGTAACATTCAATTATGCATAAGAGAGTGTCTTTACCACACCTTAGGCAAGACTGTTGACTCAGGCTTACAAATCTGATGCATAAGCAGGCAACCCATTTCTTTAGTCCTATACATGAAATGCTAAGGGCTGCTCCTGTTGACTGAAGAATCCAATACTTCTCTCTCTCCCCCTCCCTCCCTCCCTCGCTCCCCCTCCCTGTAGGAACTAGCAAATATATATATTTGCTAGTTCCTACAGGGCAGGCAAATAAGATTTTAAGCCTGATCCACAAATTAGTGAACGTGCCACGGTGCTATTTTGATTTAATGCCTGTTTCTCTCCACCCATTTCACTGCGGCTTTTGATGTCAAGCATGTTCAAAACAGTCCTTGGCTATGCAAATATTTCTTAACCAGCTTTTAAACTTGACCTTCAAGTTCAAAGAGTCTGCAGTAGCGATCAATGTCCCGTGTGAAATATAGCAGTCTATCCGTGGGAGCTTCAGATTGTTGTCATGTAGGAAAAAGGTAGAAATTTATTTGATCATATTGTTAATCACATTTATCTCAGGGTGGTTCTTCCTCTTGTTTTCATTCTTAAAACAATTCATAGAGGTAAGGCCAGTTTATTTTATTTTATTTATTTTGTCAAGCATATATAAGATTACAGATAAAAGTATAAACATGATTTTTGAAAGACCCAAGGCTCCCTCCATCCTCCCTCCTCCCCTCCCCTCCCTCCCTCCTTTCTCTCCTACTTGTACGAAATTCAGGATGGTGCTGTTGGTGGAAGGCTTAGAGAGAAACCTAATTGGATTATCTTGGCCTGATTCTGATCTTGTAACCACTGCACTGCACTGTTGTTCACAGAAAAAGCATACAGGGCACTAGCTTGGTGGGCATGGTGGGCGTGGCAGGGGAAGGATACTGCAAAATCCCCATTCCGTCCCCACTCCTGGGGGAAGGATATTGCAAAATCTCCATTCCGTCCCCACTCCAAGGGAAGGATATACTGCAAAATCACATTCCCTCCCCCCTCCTGGGGAAAGGATACTGCAAAATCACCATTCCCTCACCACTCCGGGGGGGGGGAAGGATATTGCAAAATCTCCATTCCCTCCCCACTCCAAGGGAAGGATACTGCAAAATCTCCATTCCCTCCCACTCCTGGGGGAAGGATACTGCAAAATCCCCATTCCCTCCCCACTCCTGGGGGAAGGATACTGCAAAATCCCCATTCTCACCCCACTCCTGGGGGAAGGATACTGCAAAATCCCCATTCCCTCCCCCCTCCTGGGGAAAGGATACTGCAAAATCCCCATTCCCACCCCACTCTGGGGCCAGCCAGAGGTGGTATTTGCTGGTTCTTCGAACTACTCAAAATTTCTGCTACCGATTCTCCAGAACCTGCTGGATTTCACCCCTGATTACAGGGCCTTTTTTTCCTATTATCAAGCACTCAACGCCAAAGGCGCACAGAACGCTGTTACCTTCCCTCCAAAGGTGGTCCCTATTTTTTCTACTTACATTTTTACATGCTTTTGAAACTGCTAGGTTAGCAGAAGCTGGGACAAATAACGGGAGCTCACCCCGTTACACGGCAGCACTAGGGATTCGAACCGCTGAACTGCCGACCTTTCGATCGACAAGCTCAACGTCCTAGCCCCTGAGCCACTGCGTCCCAAGAAGAGACTAGACAGGCATTTTTCTGGAATGGTATAGTGTCTCCTGCTTCAGCAGAGAGTTGGAGTAGAATCAGGGGTGAAATTCACTTACCTTCCTACCAGTTCACTGACTTTGCTTGTAAGAAGATCACAAAAAGGGATCACAGGACCCTGGAACACTGCAACTGTCACAAATATGAACCAAGTATCCAAATTTCGATCATGTGACCAAGGGGATGCTGCCATGGTTGTAAAGGTGAAAAACGATCATAAGTCATTTTTTTTAAATACTGTTATAATTTTGAACAGTCACTGAACAAATAATTGCAAGTTGAGGACTACCTGTATTGTGATGGAATGGAGTCCAGAGTCCCAGGAGGGTCTGTTGTGACCCAGGCCCAAGTAGCTAGTAGGAAACTCAGTCAGTATAAAAACAAACAAACTTTATTATAACAGCTGAGAATTAACTCATTCTTGGCGTAGTTCAACTAAACGAAAGCAAATTCCTCCCAACTCAATTCCTCAGTCCTATCACCAACCTTGGTCCAATTAGGCAAACTGCCAAAGGCCTTTCTTGGCAAAAATTCAGAAGACACTGATACAAATGCAACAAGACAAAGCTATCAACGTTGTTTTCCGACAAAGAGCCCAAATGCCATTGCTGGTCTTTTAAGCCTTATGGGAGGGACTAATAATCTCTTGGCCCTACTCCTGAGTCATCTTCTTTGCTTGAGTTGCTCTTGCCTTCTGGCAGCTCTTCTCATGCATGCTTTAGAAACAGGCTTCTCCTGTTCGTCTGCTTCACTACTGTCTGCCTCTGGAGGCTCAGGAGTCTGCACCTCACTCCCCGATGGCCCTGGCCTCACCTCAGCCTCTGACGCAGAGCCCTCATCCGGGCCTTCCCCAGCCTCTAGGACCGGCCCATGCTCTTCCTCAGCCTCATCGCTGTCTGACTCCATTGCCAGCTCTGCAGGCTGCTGGCGGACCGCAACAATAACTTCCATTGCCTATATACATATGTAACGTGTACCAGTGGAACACTTGCCGTCAGAAGTTGTTGTCACTGAAGGTTTTTGAGAAGAGTCTAGACAGCCACTTGTCGGAAATGGTATAGGGCCGTGATGGCGAACCTAACACACGCGTGCCAGAGATGGCACACAGAGCCCTCTCTGCTAGCACCCGCGACATCGCCCCAGGTCAGATCTCCGTGGCATTTCTTTCGTGAGTTTTTGTTTCCCTGCAAACAATGAAACAGAAAGAAAAAGATCTTACCTCTTGCCGTGTTGGGATGTCCTGCCTCCCGCCAGCCAGCTGGTCTTTCGGTCTCTGCTGCACATGTCCGTGCATGTCTGCACATGCGCTCATTTCAGTAGTGGGTTTCAAATTTTTTTTACTATTAGTTCTGTGGGTGTGGCTTGGTGGACGCGGCAGGGGAAGGATACTGCAAAATCCCTATTTCCTCCCAATCAGCTGGGACTTGGGAGGCAAAGAATAGATGGGGGCGGAGCCAGTCAGAATTTTTACCAGCGGTTCTCAGAGCTACTCAAAATTTCCACTACCGGTTCACAAGAACTGGTCAGAACCCGCTGAAATCCACCTCTGACTCATTTGCATAGCGTTTGCGCATGCGTGGAGTCGCACTTGTGCACACTTTTTAGCTTGGGCATGTGTCCGTGCACAGTTTGAGCACTCGGTATCTAAAAGGTTCGCCGTCACTGGTATAGGATCTCCTGCTTGAGCAGGGGGTTGGACTAGAAGACCTCCAAGGTCCATTCCTGCTCTATTCTGATTGCCTGTAGTAACCGTAGTCTCCGAGCTCCCCTATCACATGGAAATCCAATCTTATTAATCTGTCACCTGCATAGGGATTCAGATTTGCATTCAGAGTCATTGGCAGAAGGCTCCACATCCTCTCCATCTTGGAACACAACATGACCAATGAGCAAAGTGGTGGCATTTTTCAAACAGCCGCCCTATTCCACGGCGGAGACTCAGGGCTGCACTATTGGGAAAGAAAAGTAATTGACATTCCCGAAGGGAAGCCTCTTTAGAAATTCGGGACCCATGACGCCTGGATTTATTATCAGCCGCTCCTTACAGGCTCAGAATATGATAATGCTCTTTTTTTTTCCATTCCCCCTTTTTTCTTTTAAAGCACAACAAAACCCGAAGTTTGATTCAGCGCTCTCTTGGAAGACTGGAAAACATACACTCGGTCGGGCAGCTGTGACCTTCAAGGGCTTTAATAATAAATGCCAGGTGAGGACAGCAGATCTAAATTAAAATCCCGACAGTCAATAAATGGCATGCTGGAATGTGTCCGAAATAAACAGCTACTTAGCAAGGCATCTCACTGGTCTGGGAGGAGACTGAGATATTAATGAGAACATGCAGGAAAACCTGCTGGATGGAATGCAAACTGAGGAAAGGAAGCAAGTGCGTGTGTTTGTGTCAGAGGCAGTGTGTCATGTCCCACTCCTCTGCTGACGGCCGGGTCAGGGAAATCCGAATCAGGCGTGCCTCTGCAGCTCTGCCAAAATCCTAGCAAAGTCCTCAAGGCAGGCAGGAGACCAGAAAGTGACTTCAGCAAGATATGTTCGACTTTGCCTGACTCAGAGACTGCCAGAAAGCAGATCCTTTATATAGGCCATGGGGTGTGGCTCCATGACTCAGCACTTATCCAGGCCTGCCCCTCCCTTCCTTCTGACGCCGCCGCCTATCAATTCTTCTGAAGCGAGAGTCACTCCAGTCGGCAGCTGTTGGTAATTGGCCTCCCTCAGGCTCACATGCTGTGGGGGAGGGGGAGGGGTCTAGTTGCTCCGTTTGCCTGGGCATGGAGCCAGGGCTGGGGCCGGGAGATGCTCCCTCCTCCGCAGCCTGTCTGGGCATGGAGCCAGGGCTGGGGCCGGGAGGCATACTAGGACATTCCTCAGTGTTCGGAAGCAGATAAGAAGACCCCGGCTGCGGTGAGAGCGGGCAAGACACAACACAGTGATGGTATTCAGCTAGTTCTATCCAGTTCGGGCTAACTGATAGCGGCGGCTGCGGGAGGCTCTTGTTGTGGTCCGTCAACAGCCTATGGTGCTGGCAACTGAGTTGGACAGTGATGAGGCTGAGGTGGGGCCAGGGCCATCGGGAAGTGAGGTGCGGACTTCAGAGCCTCCAGAGACTGATAGTAGTGAGGCAGAGGAACAGGAGGAGCCTGTTCCTGATGCATGCATGAGGAGAGCTGCCAAAAGACAAGAGCAGCTCAAGCAGAGAGGACAACTCGGGAGTAGGGCCAAGAGATGATTGGCTCCTCCCATAAGGCTTAAAACAGACCAGCAACAGCGTTTCAACTTGCCGGAAAACAACATTGTAGCTGAGTCCTCTGCGTCGTGTTTTGGTGAATTCTGGACATTTATCAGGAAGGGCCTTTGGCAGTTTGCCTAATTGGACTCAGGTTTGTGGTAACTGAAGAATTTGTGTTTGGGAGGCCTTTTGTTTTCCTTTGAGTTGAACGACGCTGGGAATGAACTAATTCCCAGCTGTTTGAATAAACTTTATTTTATCACGGACTGAGTGTGTTGCTACCTACTTGGGCCTGGGTCACAACAGCTCTATCCACCCATCCGGATGTCATCATGTCCCATTTTTGACCCTCTTCACATGCGTGGAAGGCTCTTTTGATGCATGCGCATGCATGCTCACATTTACGAACTGCTAGCGAAGGTAAGAAGGTGGCTCAGGGGCTAGGACGTTGAGCTTGTCGATCGAAAGGTCAGCAGCTCAGTGGTTCGAATCCCTAGTGCTGCCGTGTAACGGCGTGAGCTCCCGTTACTTGTCCCAGCTTCTGCTAATCTAGCAGTTTCAAAAGCACGTAAAAATGCAAGTAGAAAAAATAGGGACCACCTTTGGTGGGAAGGTAACAGCGTTCCGTGTACCTCTGGCGTTGAGTCATGCCGGCCACATGACCATGGAGACGTCTTCAGACAGCGCTGGTTCTTCGGCTTTGAAACGGAGATGAGCATTGCCCCCTAGAGTCGGCAACGACTAGCACGTATGTGCGGGGGGAACCTTTACCTTTACCTTTACCTTAGCAAAGGTAAGTGAATACCAACCCTGGTCAGAGGTTGGTATTGAGCCAGTTCGGACTGGCTAAGGTGAACCGGTAGTGGAAATTGCGGATGGGCCAATCCTATTTAGGCATGTTTTTGAGGCCGGGCGCATGCGTGGAGGTGCTGTGCACATGCACGTGTGCTCACATTGCGAACCGGTAGGGAAA
Organism: Ahaetulla prasina; assembly: GCF_028640845.1. Classification (NCBI taxonomy): domain Eukaryota; kingdom Metazoa; phylum Chordata; class Lepidosauria; order Squamata; family Colubridae; genus Ahaetulla; species Ahaetulla prasina. Next base: position 219,646,290 of record NC_080541.1, read on the forward strand.
CTAAATGAATACCAGCCCTGGTTTGTGTGTGAGTGTGTTTCCGTCTGCTTTATGATCTGAAGCTGTCACACTGCTTTCTGCAGTAAAGTTCCTTCACCTACAGCATCGCTTATCGACAGAGGGCTGATTAACTTCATGCTCCCTCAAGCTTGCCAAGATTTTTATTTCTCCCTCTGAGAAGAAATGCATAAAATATCTACAGCATCGTTTTAACCCTGTTTGGAAGGGAAAGAGGCCCATCCTCTCCTATCAGATGACAAAGCTAGTCCGTGCTTCGAGACAGCATTAGGGAGCCAGTTTGGCCGAGGGATGAAGGTGTCAGGCTAGAAACCAGGAGACTGGAAGTTCTAGTTCTTCCTTAGACATGAAAGCCGGTTGGATGGCTTTGGGTCAATCACTAGGAGAATGTGAGCTTTAGTTCCTCCTTAGGCATGACATGAAGGCTGGTTGTGTGACTTTGAGCCAATCACCAGGAGATTGTGAGTTCTAGTTCCTCCTTAGGCATGACATGAAAGCCAGTTGGGTGACTTTGGGCCAATCACCAGGAGACGGTGAGTTCTAGAGAGTTCTATATTGAGACTCTAGAAGAGTGCAGGGAAGAGCAACAAAGAAGATTAGGGGACTGGAGGTTAAAACATTATGAAGAATGGTTGCAGGAACTGAGTATATCTAGTTTAATGAAAAGAAGGACTAGGGGTGACATGATAGCAGTGTTCCAATATCTTAGGGGCTGCCACAAAGAAGAAGGAGTCAAGCTATTCTCCAAAGCACCCGAGGGTAGAACAAGAAGCAACGGGTGGAAACTCATCAAGGAGAGAAGCAACTTAGAACTAAGGAGAAATTTCCTGACAGTTAGAACAATTAACTAATGGAACAGCTTGCCTCCAGAAGTTGTGAATGCTCCAACACTGGAGGTTTTTAAGAAGAGATTGGACCATCATTTGTCTGAAAGGGTATAGGGTTTCCTGCTCAAGCAGAGCGGTTTATTTATTTTTTATTTATTTATTTATTTGTCAAACACAACAGTATATATAAGTATAAGCATGAAATAACCATATGACTTGGATACAATCAAAGGGAACATTAGGACAGGAATGGTAGGCACACTGGTGCTCTTATGCACGCCCCTTACAGACCTCTTAGGAATGGGGTGAGGTCAACAGTAGATAGTCTTTGGTTAAAGCTTTGGGGATTTTAGGAAGAGACCACAGAGTCAGGTAGTGCATTCCAGGCATTAACAACTCTGTTATTGAAGTCATATTTTCTACAATCAAGTTTGGAGCGGTTCACTTTAAGTTTAAATCTATTGTGTGATTGTGTATTGTTGTGGTTGAAGCTGAAGTAGTCTTCGACAGGAAGGACATTGTAGCAGATGATTCTATGAGTTAAGCTCAGGTCATGCCGAAGGCGGCGGAGTTCGAAATTTTCTAAACCCAGGATTTCAAGTCTGGTGGCATAATGTATTTTGTTGTGATCGGAGGAGTGGAGAACTCTTCTTGTGAAATATTTCTGGACACGCTCAATTGTATTAATGTCTGAAATGAGGTATGGGTTCCAGACAGGCGAGCTGCATTCGAGAATTGGTCTAGCAAATGTTTTGTATGCTCTGGTTAGTAGTGTAATCTTTCTGGAGAAGAAGCTACGCAAGATTAAGTTTACAATTCTTAAAGCCTTTTTGGCAATGTAGTTGCAGTGGGCTTTGGCATCGTTTGATATGAAAACTTCAAGGTCTTTGACGGGGTGAGGGTCATCTACAAGGTAATGTCCATCAAGCTTGTATTTAGTGTTCTGATTCTTTTTTCCAATGTGTAAGACAGAGCATTTGTTGGTTGAGATTTGGAGTTGCCAAATTTTCGATCATTCCGACACAAAGTCAAGGTCTTTTTGAAGGGTAACCGCATTGTTGGTAGTGTTAAATAGTTTAACATCATCGGCAAAGAGAACACAATTACTTATAATATGGTCACAGAGGTCATTAATGTATAATATGAAGAGTGTTGGTCCTAGAACGCTGCCTTGGGGGACACTGCTATTGACGGGAGCGGGATTTGATAGGTCATTCCCTATTTTGACCACTTGTTGTCTGTTTGACAGGAACACCGTTATCCAATTATGGAGGGGCCCGGAGATGCCATAGGATTTTAGTTTTAGAAGAAGTTTGTCATGTACCACTGAGTCAAAAGCTTTACAGAAGTCTATGTAAATTGCATCTATTGCTTTGCCCTGATCAAGATTTGTAGTCCATATGTTTTTGCAGTGAAGAAGTTGTAAATTACAGGATAATTTTTTTCTGAAACCAAATTGTTTATTAGAGAGTAGGTTGTTTGTTTCAAGGTGGAGGGTGATGGATTGGTTGATGATTGATTCCATTACTTTGCAGGTGACACAGCATAAAGAAATTGGTCTGTAATTTTCAACTAGGCTGGGGTCTCCTTTTTTGAAGACAGGGTTGGACTAGGAGACCTTCAAGGTCCCTTCCAACTCTGTCATTCTATATTCTTTGTTCTTCTATTTCTCCGTCTGCTTTTGCCAAAGCTTTCCTGATCGTGCAAGAAGAAAATTAGGATTCTGCCAAGGCCCCATCTTGGTCTATCTTCTGCTTCTATAGTCATGCATTTGCTACATGTTCAAGTCAGAGGTTTTGCATTAAAGTGGTGCATTTGCTGCTTTTAAAAACGGGTTTCGTTCTCTTTCCGAGGACACAGTGAGACGGCAACTTTGTTCAAGCTCCTTTTTTTTTCCTTTCCTGAAGAGACTTTAACCAACTAAATGGATAATGGAAACATACTGAATCCAATGACTCGGGCAAAAGCTCAGATTTTCAGTGACTGAGCCAGCTTTTGCTCATGGCAATGCAAACCAGTCTGGCAGGAGGCAAGTTCAGACTCTCTGCTGAAGTGTAAGCAGACTAAGATTGAAGAACATCATCTGTACTCTGATGAATGGGTTTTGAATGCAGCTAGCTTTCTCTTCATTTCTCCCTTGGGTTAGCTTTTTAACCCCTGCCAGTCCCAACACTGAAAGCCGAAGCTCAAACACTTTGGCCACCAAATGAGAAGTGTTGTGACTCGTCCTCCCTCCTCTCCTCAGCCGGGACCCTCCCATCTCCAACTGGGCCTGTGATCAGACTCCGAGTCTGATAATGAAGATGAATGGCCTGTCATGCCTCCAGCCCCCGGCCCTGCCCCATGCCTGGAGAGGATTCCAGGAATGAACAAACAAACCCGATAAACCTCACTCATGTGGCGTGTGTTCCTTTGACTCAGAGGAAGCCAGCCATGGATTGCAATTGCTCGGGCCTACTCCTTCTGACCCCTCCCATTCCCAAACAGCAGAAGACAATTCAAAGTGGGAGGATCCTCGCTTCCGGAGATCTGAGAGGCGACGCCAGCAGAAGGAAGGGAGGGGCAGGCCTGGATAAATGCTGAGTCATGGAGCCACATCCCTCAGCCTATATAAAGGACTTGCTTTTGGCATTCCAACCTTGAGTCAAGCAAAGTCTCATCTGGTTTGCTGATATCGGACTCTATTGCTGGACTCCTGCCTGCCCTGATAAACCTCGAAGGAATTTGGCAAGCTGCAGAGGCTTCGTTGCCACGTTTGATACGGACTTCCTTGACCCAGTCGTCAGAGGGGGAGGGGGACACGACAAGAAGAGACTTTGCAAACAAATCTCCGTATATTTATTTTTTATTTATTTTGTCAATCATATATAAGATAACAGGTAAAAGTATAAACATAATGTGGATACATGAAAAGAGTAAGTAAAAAGGAATATTGGGACCGGGACGGTAGGCACGCTGGTGCACTTATGCACACCCCTTACAGACCACTTAGGAACGGGGTGAGGTCAACAGTAGACAGTTTAAGCTTAAAGTTTTCGGGGTTTGGGGAAGAAACCACAGAGTCAGGTAGTGCATTCCAGGCATTGACCACTCTGTTACTGAAGTCATATTTTCTGCAGTTGAGCTTGGAGCGGTTTACCTTGAGTTTGCATCTATTATTTGCTCATGTATTGTTGTGGTTGAAGCTGAAAGAGTCATTGACAGGTAGGACATTGTGGTAGATAATTTTATGTACTGTGCTTAGGTCAGACTGAAGTTGGCGTAGTTCTAAGTTGTATAGTCCAGGGGATTTCTTCGAGGGACGGATCAGCATTGTAGTTCTCCTCCACGGGCTGGGGGCGGGGAGAGGAGTGAAGTGGGGGGGAGACGGGACGGACGCCTCCTGCAGCACCCTGCTGGCCAAAATGAATTACGGGGGGGGGGGGCTCCGTTTTTGGCCTGAATGGCCTCTTGCAGCCCCCTGCTGGCCAAAATGTGACATTGAGGGCCCATACACTCCCCCCTGTACCTCATTTTCACACTCCATGGCCTCCAGCAGCATTCTGCCAGCCAAAAACAGGGTGTGTGGAGGCCTCCAGAGGTCATTTCAGACAAATGGTTGTCCAATCTCTTTTTTAAAACTTACAGTGTTGGCTCATTCACAACATCTGGAGACAAGTTGTTCTACTGATGAATTGTTCTAACTGTCAGGAAATTTCTCCTTAGTTCTAGGTTGCTTCTCTCCTTGATTAGTTTCCACCCGTTGCTTTTTATCCTGCCCTCGGGTGCTTTGGGGAACAGCCCGACTCCCTCTTCTTTGTGGCAGCCTCTGAGATATTGGAACGCTGCTATCATGTCTCCCCTAGTCCTTCTTTTCATCAAACTAGACGTACCCAGTTCCTGCAACCATTCTTTATATGTTTTAGCCTCCAGTCCCCTAACCATCTTGGTTGCTCTTCTCTGCACTCTTTCTAGAGTCTCAATATTTTACATTTCAGATTTAATTTAGGGGAAGGAAATTCTGATTGAGTGTTATGGGAAAAAAATACCCCAGGGCGATGGGCAGCTAAGAAATACGAAATATAAATAAATTAATCCAACAAAAAGAGCAGTATGACGGCGCAGCAATTGCCTGGAGGTTCTGGATCCCCCCTTCTTCGCTGGATATGCTCCAATGGCAATTAAACAGCCATCTGTCCGCGAAGCTTATATTTGGATACTTGCAATGCGCAGGGGGCTCAGCGCAACACCCTCAAAGGCATTTGTGAATCTCGGCAATGCAAGGAGATAAAAGGAAGCAGAACATTCTTACTTCAACTCCAGGTGAGTGAGCACACCCTTCAGTTGGAATTAAACGCCTCAAAATTCTTCCACCCCACTGAGGCCTGTTCAATATAATACCTGCCACTTATTTTGGTGTCCTGACCTAATTACTGTGAAGGCGCATCTCCACTCCACATCATTTGCTGCTATTGCGATGGGAAGAAGAGCAGGGAAATGCAGAATAGCAACAGCACTTAGACTTATATACCGCTTTATAGTGCTGCTTTTACAGCCCTCTCTAGGCAGTTTACAGAGTCAGCCTATCGCCCCCAACTATCTGGGTTCTCCTTTTACCCACCTCAGAAGGATGTAAGGCTGAGTCAACCTTGAAGCAGTCAGGATCGAACCGCTGGCTTTGAGCAACGTCAGACATTGGGGGAATGGCACATAGGGAGCCCCCGACTTACAGCAGTTCATTTAATGATTGATCAAAGTTACCAGGTTGCTGAAAAAAAAGTGACTTATGACCATTTTTCACACTTACAACCATTGCTGCATTCCCATGGTCATGTGATCAAAATTCAGCCTTTATTATTTATTTTATTTTATTTATTAAATTTTTATACCGCCTTCTCCCGAAGGACTCAGGGCGGTTTACAGCCATGATAAAAAACAACAGCAATATACACATAAAACCATAATTAAAAAACTTATTATAAAAATGGCCGAATTAAAACATTTAGAATAAAACCCCAAATTTTAAAATGTTAAAACACTAAACTAATTAAAATCCCATTAAAATCCTATGCCAGTCCTGCGCGAACAAACAAATAGCCTTACTGAGTGAGTGCTGTAAAGATATATAAGTCTAAGTGCTATTGCTATCTTGCAAGTACAATCAACTAGCACAGGGATCGCCAACCCTGGTCACTTTAAGACTTGTGGACTTCAACTCCCAGAATTCCCAGTGGCCAAGGTTGAAGACCTCTGAACTGGTCTGTAAGGGGCGTGCATAAGAGCACAAGCATGCCTACCGTTTCTGTCCTATTGTTTCCTTTCATTATATCCAATTAATATAGTTATTACATACTTATGCTTATATATATGCTTATATATTGTATAGTTATTTCATGCTTATGCTTATATATACTGTTGTGACAAAATAAATAAATAAAAATAAATAGAACTAGCATACCTTCATTTGATGGGTCCCAGGTGATGTGCCTTCTCGTCTCTGGTGCCTACCGTGGAGAATAACCTTCCGCCTGAAATTAGATTAGCTCCATTTTTGACATTCCTTTTGACATCCCAGGAGGCTCTCAAGACCTGGTTAAGAGATCAGGCCTGGAACTCCCAGCTCCCAGGGATACCAGAGATAGACTTAGATGGCTCCACTGCTCACCTGGTAATTCTTATCCTCTCTTCAGCTAGGATTTGTATCTTTGTTTATTATAATATTTACTTTAACGTGATTTTTATATCTTTTATATTGTGGATTTTATAGGTGGTTTTATTCATGTATGGTGGACTGAATAGCTTTTGGTGGGATGGCTAACTATATACAGTAAATTAGGTAGGTAGGTAATAGAGATGATGGATAAATAGATATTTTAAAGATGGATGGGTAGGTGGGTGGGTAGATGGATAGATAGATAGATAGATAGATAGATAGATAGATAGATAGATAGATAGATAGATAGATGGATGGATGGATGGATGGATGGATGGATGGATGGATGGATGGATGGATGGATGGATGGATGGATGGATGGATGATAGGATAATAGATGATAGATGATAGATGATAGATGATAGATGATAGATGATAGATGATAGGTGGGTGGGTGGGGGATGGATGGATGGATGGATGGATGGATAGATAGACAGATAGATAGATAGATAGAAGATAGATGATAGATAGATAGATAAGTGGGTGGGTGGATGGATGGATGGATGGATAGATAGATAGATAGATAGATAGATAGATAGATAGATAGATAGATAGATAGATAGATAGATAGATAGATGCAAACAATATCTTCAAAGAAGGATTTTTCCTGGGTAGAAGTCAAAAGAGGGGAGAAAGCTTCTCCCCAAACAGAACTTTTCACCTGGAGATGTTCTAGGCACGAGTGAGTAATTGTGCACTTCGTCCCATATATTTTCACTTGATTGATCTAACCAGTTAGTAAAGTTAATGGCTGCTGCCTTAGCCCCAAGATCACCTGGAGTTATTTTCACAGCCTGGGAAGAAACAGGCAAGGTCGGTATGGTTCCCCAGGATGCCAGTATAATATGAGAAGGAAGATCCAATTTTTTTTTTCAAAACAGCTGGAGAATTGCCAAGCTGGTCTTGTGCAGCCGGACAGAACGATGTTATGCTAATCAAGAGATGAGAGAGAGGGAAAAAATAGGTCTTGCCCCTTTCAGGGCAATTATTGCCCCTTTTGTCCGGTTTGGGGTGCGGGGGCAATTCATTTGCAAAAGAATTGTTTGCAATGCAGGTAATCCTCAACTTGCAACCACAACAGAATACCTGTTACTAAGCAAGATAGTTGTGAATGGCCAGGTTTATGGCCATTCTTGTCAAGTGTCAGCTGCCACTTCATGCTTGCGTGTGCTTTGCTGATATGCGGTAACAGTCTGCTATGAACTATGAAAATGTTGTGACCCAGGCCCAGGTAGGTAGTAGGAAACTCAGTCAGTGTAAAAACAAACAAACTTAAAAACAGCAGAGAATTACTTCCTTCTCAGCGTAGTCCAACAATTAAAGCAAATTCCTCCCAAAAACAAATTCCTCAGTCCTATCACCAACCTTGGTCCAATTAGGCAAACTGCCAAAGGCCCTTCCTGGCAAATGTCCAGAAGCCACAAAGACGTAGATGAAGCAGAAGATGCAGCTACCAACGTTGTTTTCCGGCAAAGCCCAAATGCCGTTGCTGGTCTTTTAAGCCTTATGGGAGGGGCCAATCATCTTTTGGCCCTACTCTCGAGTCTTCCTCTTTGCTTGAGCTGCTCTTGCCTTCTGGCAGCTCTTCTCATGCGTGAATTAGGAACAGGCTCCTCCTGTTCCTCTGCCCCCCTACTATCCGCCTCTGGAGGCTCTGGAGTCCACACATCATTACCCAATGGCCCTGGCCCCACTTCTGCCTCTGAAGCAGAGCTCTCATCCAGCCCTTTGCCAGCCTCCAGGACTGGCCCATGCTCTTCCTCAGCCTCATCGCTATCTGACTCCGTTGCCAGCTCCGCAAGCTGCTGCTGGACCACAACAGAAGAAGGGGGATGAAGGGAGGGAATGCCTGGGAAACCGAAAGTAGATGCTGTGCCTTCTTGATAAGCTGCTTCAAGGTCACTGGAAGAAGGAGGGAGCGGAATACCAGAACACACTTGAACTGACTTTTAGGAAAATAGCTTGCAAGCTTTTAATTGGTTATTTTGGGGTAGGAAATGCAAAGCAGTTAAGGAGGGGAAAAGAGGGGAAAGGGATTTTGTTGCACAAATCTTACTTCTGGCTATGCACTGCAGCAGGGGTGTCAAACTCACGATGACATATTATCGTCATGTGACATATTGCAACTTTTCCCCCATTTACTAAACAGGGGATGGGGGGGGCATGGCCAGCGCATGATGTGAGCCACGAGTTTGACACCCCTGCATTACAGCAATACACTTGATTTCTAATAAAAATACACCTTTCTCAGCAAATTTATTTATTTATTTATTTATTCACATTTTTATACCGCCCTTCTCCGAAGACTCAGGTCGGTGTACAGCAAGTAAAACGACAATAATCCAAAAACCATTTAAAATACCATAACAAAATTAAAAATCTAATTAAACTGCTGTATACTTAAAACTATTAGGTAAAAATACAAAAGATAAAAACCCCTGTTAAAAAACCCGCTAAAATCCCCAAATATTAAAATCAATCAATCAGGCCAGCCCCGCTTGGTGAAAAAAGAAAGTCTTGAGCTCGCGTTTGGTGGGCGTGGCTTGGTGGGTGTGGCAGGGGAAGGATATTGTAAAACCTCCATTCCCACCCCAATCCAGGGGAAGGTTACTGCAAAATCCCCATTTCCTCCCGATCAGCTGGGACTTGGGAGGCAGAGAATAGATGGGGGCGGGGCCAGTCAGAATTTTTACTACCGGTTCTCCAAACTACTCAACATTTCGGCTACCGGTTCTCCAGAACCGGTGAGAACCTGTTGAAACCCACCTGTGATGTGGAGTCCCTTACTGACTTTGCTTGTGAGAAGTCATTTGGGAAGGTCACCAATGGTGATCAAGATGTTGTAATTATCATAAATACATGCTGGTTGCCAAGTGCCTGGATTTTGATCACATGGCCATGGAGATGCTACGAGGATTGCGAGGAATGGTTGTAAGTCGCTGTTTTCAGTCCTGTTATAACTTTGAATAGTTGATAAATGAAGTGTTGTAAGTTGGAGGACTACCTACCCTGTTTCCCCAAAAATAAGACATCCCCTGATAATAAGCCCAATTGGGCTTTTGAGCGCATGCATTAAAATAAGCCTCCCCTCGAAAAGAAGCCCTCTCTGAAAATATTTAAACTCAGAGCTGGAAATCAGGTAAGACGGCAAGAGGAGCCCCATCTTGCTCCATGTGCCCCAAAATAATAAGACCTCCCCAAAAATAAGGCCAAGCACTTATTTCAGGGTTCAAAAAAAATATAAGACAGGGTCTTATTTTCGGGAAAACACAGTATATTTCCACGCTGACATACATTTCAGAGTTCTCCAGGAGAAGGAGACTACATTTCCCAGAATTCTCAGCACCAGCCACAAAGTGGATAAACTCAATTGCAGTGATGGTTTTGTGCAGGCTCAAGTGTGCACATGTGTTACCTCTCCTGAGGGAGCTGCATTGATTGTCAATTTGCTTCTGGGTACAATTCAAGGTGTTGGTTGTCACCTTTAAAACAGGGGTCTCCAACCTTGGTCCCTTTAAGACTTGTAGTCTTCAACTCCCAGACTCTGGGAGTTGAAGTCCACAAGTCTTAAAGGGACCAAGGTTGGAGACCCCTGCTTTAAAACACTACATGGTTTGGGTCCTTGGGACTGGATTATCTGAAGGACTATCTCTCCCAGGTTACATTCACCCAACTCACCAGAGCGAGGATGTTGTGGGGGCCCTCTTCTAAGGAGGTCCATCTGATGGGACCCAGAAGAAGGGACTCACCCATGGTGGCTCCCTCCCTTTGGAACATCATACCTGCAGAGATTAGACTGACCTCCACTTTGACACCTTTTTGCAAAGTTTTGAAGACCTGGTTTTGCCAATGGGCCTGTGGAACCAAGAGTGGGATTGTTCTGTCCCTCCTCACCTCCGTCCGAGCGATGGCTTAATTAGCTGGCACTATCAGCTCTGGCAGCAAACTAGCGAGCATCTGCCAAATTGTTGTTGTTGTTGTTTTGACTCTATTATCTCCCTTGAGGCTGATGAGTCACCCAGGAACAAACAGTACTTCAGCTTTTAGTTAAGCAGTTGATTTGCCTGCTACGAAGAGGCATAGCAGCTCTTGCTGGTTTTATATCCTGTGGGGTGTGGCTCCATGACTCAGCACTTCCTAGGCCTGCCCCACCCCTGCTTCTGTTGTTCCCGCCTCTCCTGCCTATGAAACCTAGGGTCCAGCCAGGCCTGATTGCCATCAGCTGGGTCTGGAGGCGTGGCCTGGGGGGGAAAGAGTCAGGGGATGGAGGCCTCGTTATCTCTTCCACCTGGCCTGCCTCTGGCTCCTGGAGCTGAGCCAGGGAAGCTGGTGCTCCTGAGGTAAGTCCTAATGGCCCTTCCCCCTCACTTTCCAAGTCACTTTCTGGCAGGGGGCCCAGCTCGGGGGGTGCAGACACAACAGGGATGGAATCCGCAAATTGACTTATTTGACTGATTGTTGTCACCAGGGGAGTGGGGAGTTATTGCTTTGATGGTTGTATATTGGTTTTTTATTTTTGTAAGCCACTCAGAGTTACTGAGAGTGAATGGGTGACTATTGAAATTTTATAAACGAACAAACAAATCTCTCTCTATATAAAAATGGCTCTGTGTGTGTGTGTGTGTGTGTATGCGTATGTTCCAGCATAACTCTGGAATGCCTCGAGCAATTTCGACCAAACTTGGTATAAAAACGACTTACTCTTTGGAAAAAAATACTGTGGGGGGTAAGACACCCCTAACACGCCTCAGGGTGTGTGTTCTGTTAAGATACAGCCTGTTGTGCCTTAAAATGGCTTCTAATGTACTGCTTTAAAATGGCTTTCATTGTGCAGCACAGTGGAGTTGCTATGGTAATGGCTTCACACTACTCCACAAGGGGGATCCCTCTGGTAAGGGGGAAAAAATCCAACATTAGAAATTACATTTGGTCTGGACATTTTCAACAAGGCTTTGACTATTGTTGAGGACAAATGTGTGGCCATGATCAATAAAACATTACTGCAACTCAGCCTGCCTGCACCACTACGAGACTGATACGACGTACTTCACACAGATTACATACGAGAAAAGAACTACAACGTTGAACCATTTAGTGCATATATTGCGGACAAGAAGCCACTTCTAAATCAAGATCAGAAAAAAGCATACCAAATGATCATGGATCAGCTAGCAAAACAACAAGTTGGTATCATTTTCCTTGATGCTTCCGGGGGCACAGGGAAAGCATTTTTAACTAATTTAATTCTCACCGAAATCAGGGCTCAGGGTGAAGTTGCTTTTCCTGTCTAATACATGATTGGGATAAATAAATACCCGGGCAGCGCCAGGTTATCAGCTTGTAAATAAATAAAAATATTGAGAGAATCACTGGACGATCTGAAGGGACAGGTTGGGGACAGACTATCTTATTTATTTATTTATTTATTTATTTATTTGATTTTTATACCGCCCTTTTCCCGAAGGACTCAGGGCGGTGTACAGGCAGAATAAAACCAACAAAGAAACAATATACAATATACAAAGTTAAAATACCAATTAAAAACTTATTAAATGAGCCTGAAAAATTTAAGAAATTTATCATAAAACCAAAAACCCCATTAAAATTGCTAAAAATTTGAGTTTAAAATTCCATTCAAGCCAGCCCCGCGCGAATAAAGAGGTATGTTTTCAGTTCGCGACGGAATGTCCGAAGGTCAGATATCTGGCGTAAGCCCGGGGGGAGTTCGTTCCAGAGTGTGGGAGCCCCCACAGAGAAGGCCCGTCCCCTGGGGGCCGCCAGCCGACATTGTTTGGCGGACGGCACCCTGAGGAGTCCCTCTCTGTGAGGTCGGTGGGAGGCATGTGGTAGCAGCAGGCGGTCCCGTAAGTACCCAGGTCCTAAGCCATGGAGTGCCTTAAAGGTCGTGACTAACACCTTAAAGTGCACCCGAGAGGCCACAGGTAGCCAGTGCAGCCTGCGCAGGAGAGGTGTTACTAAAAAGTTTATATCAGGGCTGTCAAACTTGCGGCCCTTGGGCCAGATGCATCACACACTGGCCAAGCCCATTCCTGGTTTAGGAAAGGGGAAAAAAGTCCCAATATGTCACATGACGCCGCTGTCAGGTTCCAGATATTTCTATAGGGATGCTGGCAAGACCATACAGCCTCCATGATGCCACGAGTATGACACCCCTGATCTATATGGTCACTAAAAATCAACAATGACTTGATAGCACACAATCCAATCTACTCCCATGACCAATTGGCCACACTGTTGGAAATTTTGTGAACTACGGTCTCCACCTACCAGAAAAGCATCTGATCAGGAAAGATTATACTAAAAAGTTAACCAACGAGGCATTTTTCCCCCTCATAATCTGTTCTATTTTTGTATACCAGGGCAGATAGAAGGTATATTTCCTTTTCAGAACTGGGTCTTAGTTTAAAAAAATAATAATAATCTTGTAATCTGTGAAAGAAGCTACTTAGGGGGAAGAGCATTCACCCAACTTATTGCAGAATATGTAGGTCAGTGGTTTGTTTCATTTGAAGCCTAACTAAAAAAATCAATTCTGTCAGCATCGTGTTTGGCTGATCCCATAAGCACAGTAAAACCTACTTTATGTTTAGATGACACTATTATGAGTTCTTTAGTTCAGCTGAATGGTGTTCCTCTTTTTTTAAAAAAAGTGGGTTACATTTGACATAAGAACACATCCATAGCTTCATCCCACCACAGACGCTCATGTTTTCTGTTTTGTTTGCCATCGTCCAATATCTGAAGGGCTGACATAAAGAAGAGGGGGTCAACCCAGGGCTGGGATTCAGCCGGTTTGGGTGAACCGGATGCTAAATTTGCATCTGGTTCACCAAACCAGTAGTTGCAAGGACTGGCTGGCCTCTCCCACCACACCTCGTTCCTCCCAGAAGTCTCCGTGAAGCCAGGGATGTGCAGGGCCCATGTGGATAAAGTGACCAGATTTCAGCAATGGCAAAGCGGGACACCATGGATGGGGGGAGGGGTGGCTGCGCATGTGCGCTGAGTCTTGCCACCTGCCTGAAGGAGGAGGAGCGGCTGCTGCTTCTCCGCTCTTCCAAGGCTCAGCTCTCCTCTCGGCTCTTCCAGGCAGGCTCGGCTCTCCTCGGCTCTCCTCTCCGCTCTTCTCTTCCTCTCGGGTGAAGTCAAGCAGCGTCTCTCCTCCCTCTCGTGCCCCCTTCTCCACCACTCCCCCTTCTCTGCCTCCTCCTCTTGTGTTGCCGCCTCCCATTTTCAGAATGGGAGTGAAACAAAAAAAAATCAGGACTTTTTGGAATTGCCGTGGGATGCGGGACAAATTATTAAAAAGCGGGACTGTCCCGGCAAAAGCGGGACGTCTGGTCACTATACACATGGAGGCTCTGGGAGGTTGAAAAACAGGCCTCCTGGAAGTTACAGAAGTCTGGAAATGGGCCCGTTTCTGGCCTCCGGAGGGCCTCCAGAGCCTGGGGGAGGCCATTTTCACCCTCCCAAAGGCTCAAGGAAAGCCCCCGGAACCTGGGGAGGGTAAAAACACCCCCCCACTGTGGTGCAGGAGGCAGAGTAGGCCACGCCCACCATGGTCCCACCCACCCAGCAACCAGACAGAGAACCGCTTGCTAAAATTTTTGAATCCCACTCCTGGGTTAACCTGAGGGTAAGACAAGAAGCAATGAATGGAAACTAATCAAGGAGAGATCCAACCTAGAACTAAGGAGGAATTTCCTGACAGTGAGAACAATTAATCAGTGGAACAACTGGCCTCCAGAAATTGTAGGTGCTTCATCACTGGACGTTTTTAACAAGAGTTTGGACAACCATTAAGAATTTAGAAAATTAGAATAAGAGAGTTGGAAGGTCTTCTAGTCCAACCCCCTGCCTATGCCATTTTAGACAAATGGTTGCCCAATCTCTTCTTAAAAACTTCTACTGCTGGAGCATTCACAACTTCTGGAGGCAAGTCGGGCCGGGATAGCTCAGGCAATAGAGAAGCCTGTTATTAGAACACAAAAGCCTGCAATTACTGCAGGTTCGAGCCCGGCCCAAGGTTGACTCAGCCTTCCACCCTTTATAAGGTAGGTAAAATGAGGACCCAGATTGTTGGGGGGGCAATAAGTTGACTTTGTAAAAAATATACAAATAGAATGAGACTATTGCCTTATACATTGTAAGCCGCCCTGAGTCTTCGGAGAAGGGCGGGGTATAAATGTAAACAAAAAAAAAACAAAAGTCGTTCCACTGGATAATTGTTCTGTCAGGAAATTTCTTCTTAGTTCTAGGTTGCTTCGCTCCTTGATTAGTTTCCACCCATTGCTTCTTGTCTTACCCTCAGGTGTATTTCTCTGAAATGTTATAGGGATTTCCTGCCTGAGCAGCAGGTTGGACTAACAGACCTCCAAGGTCCCTCCCAACTCGGTTGTTCTGTTAATATCTTAACAGAATAACAGGAATTGAATATGTGTATATTTTTAAATAATCGAAGCAAAGCCAGCATTATAGGCATTTTTTGTGAACATGTAGGAACTGACAAGGATCGACAATAAATACATCTGATTTTCTATGTACTTATTCCATCAATAGACATTTTTGGTTAATCCAAAGTATCTCCAAAACTAATTGAGGCTACCAGGTACATATTGTATCTCTCTACCGCTGACATAACAACTCATGACATAAAATGTGACATGTCCCCCATCTTCATTGGTCTTCATTAGTGAACCTGGAGTAATTGGGACATAATCATACAGTGAGTAACGAATTCACACAGTACTTGGATCAAGCAGAAGTAAGATTTATTAGGCTGCTTGCAAAGAGCTGGTGGGACTTTGCCTCTACAATACCATACCATATCATGCCTTTATTTTTACTGTTTAATTTCCAGCGATGGACAAATGGATTTTTCTAACCACAGCATTCCTGCATTCACATCCCACGCTTTCCACTCCCTGTCGTATTACATTAAAGTGACCAACTTTTTTACAATGAGGAGGATATAAATAAATTGAAGAAAAAAAATATTGTAAATAAAAGAAACATTTTATTCATTGCAACAATAATACAGAATACACTATAATATGATAAATGCATAATAAAAAGCATTTGTAACAATAACATTTTATACTGTAATTATGCTTACATGCCTATTAATTATTATTTAAATGAGTTCTTTTCCATTGAATGAATATTTTTTGTCAATGTATCATTTTCTAACAATATATTGGAAATATCTGAACAAGAAATATCCTTCATATTGAATTTTACGGCAAGTGCTGCAGCTAGAGTATCAACATTCAATCTCGATTTCTCACTTTTCCCGCAATCATTAGCAATTGAATAAATAAAATTAATGATTAAAACTGAAACAATAACATACGCGAATAAACTTGTAAATAAAATTTTACATATTTGGAATTTATTAAATAGATAATGAATTAATAAAACGTGAATTATTGTGCTCACCTGTGTATGATTGAATATTCACTGAGAAAGAAGTGAGTCTAATGTGTGCATGTGTGCCGTGTCGTGTTTCGGTAAGAAGTAAACAAAGCCACTTGCGCATGGTGCACTCTCTTAAAACAATTCTCCTGTGCGGAGCGCATGCGTCTCATAATTGCATGTCGCCGCACTGTGTTGAGCCTTGACGACTCATCATGTCGAATGCAAATACGTCACATCACACGCTCAGCATCGATCAAATACGGAGATTTACAGATTAGTCTTCAAATATCGAAAAGGAGGACATGTAGGAGGACACTTTTCGAGAGCGGACAGAACTTACAAAAGAAGGACTGTCCTCCCTAAAGGAGGACGATTGGTCACCTTAATTACATGCAATGGAGCTTGGCCTTTAATGTAGACTATATTATACCTTGCTCGTCTTTGGCTGAAAGTTGAAAAAGGAACTTCAGAACCTTAAAATGGATTTTGTAATAACTCCAGAGTGTCTTATCAGCAAGCTGACATTCTTCCCCAGAAAGTTCAACCTTGCTCAGTAAGTCAAGGGGAAGAAATATATTGGTTTTGAGTCAAACATTTTATTTATTTATTTATTTATAATTTAATTTCTATACCGCCCTTCTCCCGAAGGACTCAGGGCGGTTTACAGCCATATTAAAACACAGAATATAAATAACAAGTTTAAAAAGAATTTAAAAACAAATATTTAATAGGCCAAATTAACTAAAACAGTCATAGACTGACATAAAACCCCTTTAAAGTTACAATTAAAATACACTTAGGCTAGCCCCGCACGATGAAATAATAAAGTCTTCAGTTCACGTTTGAAGGTCTGGAGGTCGGGGAATTGGTGTAACCCTGGAGGCAGCTCATTCCAAAGGGTCGGTGCTGCCACAGAGAAGGTCTTATCACGCCAACGACATTGTTTGGTCGACGGCACCCTGAGCAGGCCCACTCTGTGGGAGCGCACAGGTCGTTGGGAGGCTATCAGTGGCAGAAGGTGGTCTTGTAGATAACCCAGTCCTAAGCCATGGAGCGCTTTAAAGGTGGTCACCAACACCTTGAAGTGCACCCGGAAGGCTACCGGCAGCCAGTGCAGGCCACGCAGGATAGCTGTTATATGGGAGCAATGCGGTGCTCCCTCTATCACCCGCGCAGCCGCATTCTGGACTAGCTGGAGCCTCCTGGTGCTCGTCAAGGGGAGCCCCATGTAGAGAGCATTGCAATAGTCCAGGCGGGAAGTAACGAGGGCGTGAGTGACCGTGCGTAAGGAGTCCCGGTCAAGGAAGGGGTGCATGTAAATCAGAGAAGAGATGGCTAAGAAACATGAATGATAACCAGGTTCCCGTGTAAGTGTTGCTGGCTAAATGTCAGAAAAAAAGAATTGTATTACAGCGCTGGAGGGCTGGGACATCAGGGTGGGCTGGGCCACATTTCCTGAACTTCTTGATAATTTTTTAGTGGGATTAAGAAACAAAATGAATATCAACAGCTGCAAAAATGCCCCCGTGTCTTCCCTCCCATTTTCTGAGGTCAGCTAAGGTGGGCACGCTCCAGGTCCAGGAGTGGGCTGCTAGGGGTTCGCAGAACCTCTAGCTAAGATTCTGTGGAGTTTGGAGATCCCTCAAATCCCACTCTTGGCTGGCCCCACCCACCCCTCCCTCCCCTCCAAGGAGTCCCTAGGCAGCCTGTTTTGGATGCAGGTAAATGCAGGGTGTGCACGGAGGCTCAGGGAGGGTGAAAAACAGGCCTACTGGAAGAGTGCCTTTGGAGCCTGAGGAAGCCGTTTTTGCCCTCCCGGAGGCTCTAAAAAAGCCTCCGGAGCCCAGGGAGGGCAAAAACGCCCCCCATTGTGGTGCAGGAGGCCAACTAGGCCACACCCACCATGGCTATGCTCACCATGGTGGGTGGTGAGGGTCCGTGATAGCTCAGGCTGTTAAGAAGCCTGTTATTAGAACACAGCAGCCTGCAATTACTGCAGGTTCAAGCCCGGCCCAAGATTGACTCAGCCTTCCATCCTTTATAAGGTAGGTAAAATGAGGACCCAGATTGTTGGGGGGGCACTAAGTTGACTTTGTAAAAAATATACAAATAGAATGAGACTATTGCCTTATACACTGTAAGCCGCCCTGAGTCTTCGGAGAAGGGCGGGATATAAATGTAAACAAACAAACAAACAAACAAAACCCAGCAACCGGGCAGAGAAACCCCTTGCTAAAGTTTTTGAAGCCCACCCCTGTCCAGGTCCCATCTATTAAGCAGTATCTCTTTCCATTGTAGAAGGGATGTACCTTCTCAGTGATGGCTCCTTACCAGAGAAATTCTATCCCCTAAGAGACCTAGCTAATTTCCCAGCTGTTTGAATTTATCCATATTTTAACAAACTTGGTGACTTGGAAATGTGTGGATTTTAGCTCAATTTCCCAGCTGGCCATCAATCCCAAAATTCTCTCTTTCTCTGTCACTATCCATCCATACACCTATCTATCTATCTATCTATCTATCTATCTATCTATCTATCTATCTATCTATCTATCTATCTATCTATCTATCTATTATCTATTCATCTGCGCTGGACTGGGTTAGTTTTTAAACTTATGGGTTTTTAAATGGGTTTTATTCTAAATTTTTAACCGTGGCCAATTCAATAAGTTTTTTAATTATATTTTAATCATATGTATATTGTATTATCTTGTATTTTTACCAGGCTGTGAACCGCCTATCTATCTATCTATCTATCTATCTATCTATCTATCTATCTATCTATCTATCTATCTATCATCTATCTATCTATCTATCTGTCTTCTATTTCCATTTATCTCTCTCCTTCCTTCCTTCCTTCCTTCCTTCCTTCCTTCCTTCCTTCCTTCCTTCCTATCTATCTATCTACCATCTATCTATCATCTATCTATCTATCATTGAATTTATTTTCCACCCATCTCATAATGAAACACTCTGGGCAGCTTCCAGCATTAAAGCTTTAAAAACCTAACCAATAAATATCTTTAAAATCTTTAAAATAATAAAAATAGAAATCCCAATCAAAATAAAATTATAGTTAAAAGATGAGGAAGAAGGGTTAGGGTTAGGGTTAGGAGGGAGGCAATGATTGCCTCTTAATTCAACAACCATCTTCAGTGTGATGCTCTCCCACTGTGAAATTGATAATCCAAATAAATATATATTTGCAGAAATGTTTAATTAGATGTTCATGAATTTGCATTTAAATTGTATTAATTAGTTAATTAATTAACTAACTTATTTACTTATTTATTTATTTAAATTTATTACCGATCCAAATCCATGGACTCTAATTATTACATTTATGTGCAGCCTGAGCAATAATGCCACAGAGTAACTCAACTCTATTTACTTGAGATTATAAAAAGAATAATTGACCTCTGTATTCAGTAAGACTATTCCGGATTAGGTGATGGAAAACTCCCTTGTTCCCATTGTGCTTACATCATAAAAGTTCTAATCTTTAAATCAAGCTTAGCTGAGATGTTTCTTCAAAATAATAGCTTGTTCATCAGAAATGTGACCAAGACAATTAGATACAGGTATTCCTCGATTAATGCCACAATTGGAACCATCAACTCAGTCACTGAATGAAATGGTCATTAACTGAGACTTTTATGTTGCACCCATCTTCTCATATATTTTATGCTTCTGTAGTCCTCACACTTAGCATGTTGTCTGAATTCAGCCCCTTTGATTAAGTAATGACTCAACGGATTGCAAAGCAAGAAAATGAGTTCACTTGATAAACTATTTCAGGGGTGTTGTGTGAACACAGCATCTGTCAGTCAGAAGAGATCAAAAGTTTCTCCAAAAAGATGACTTCATGTTAGGACAACAGTATTTGTGCTGCAGAAAACTGGGTGGCCACCAGATGTCAACAAAGAAGAATCTCATGACTGTGTAGAAGAGTAGGCTGAGCTGGAAGGTGGAGTTAAACAAGTCATCAGTTTAGAATCATTGCATTGCCACAAGTGACCCAAGTCCATCCCCTCACCCTTGATTTCCATCGATCCTTATTATTTATTTTATTTATTTATTTTATTTGATTTTTATACCGCCCTTCTCCCGAAGGACTCAGGGCGGTGTACAGGCATAATAAAACTGACAATACAATATACAAGTTTAAAATACGATTTAAAAAACTTATTTTAAATTAGCCCAATAATTAAAATTTACCATACTAAGAAAACCCCGTTTAAAATTAATAAATTTAAACATTAAAATCCCAATTTAAGCCAGCCCTGCGCGGATAAAAAGATGAGTCTTAAGTTCGCGACGAAATGTCCGAAGGTCGGGTATTTGGCGTAAACCCTTATCCATAAATCCTTATCTAACGTCAATTTAGCTATGACCATTTGTTGACTATAATTTTTGTCTATTAGTAGCAATAATTAAACTCTCGTGTGCTTTGAATTCAATGAATGCTCCTGGTTACTTGCGTCCAACGCACCACCATCAATGTTCAGCTGGATTTTTGCAGACCAGATCAGGTAGCTCTAACATGTGTTTTTCCTTTAGGTCTGAGAAGAAAATTATGAGTAAGGTAAATGTTTCCCTGTCAGTTGTGTCCAACTCTAGGCCACACTGCTCATCTCTGTTTCTTGGCTGAGGGAGCCAGCATTGTCCGAAGGCAGTTTCCATGAACATGTGGTCAGCATGAGTGCATGCCAAAGGCACATGGAACACTGTTTACCTTCCCACAAAGTGATACCTATTAATCTACTTGCATTTGCAGGCTTTCAAACTGCTAGGTAGCTAGGAGCTGGAGCAAGAACAGGAACTCACTCTGTTCTGCAGAGCTCAGGTCTCAAACCTGGACTATCAGATCTCCGAGCTCAACGTCTTTAACCTCATCATCTGAGGAGAAAATTATAGGTACTCCCCATATTTTTCAAAAAATTGTCATATCTTTGTGGAAGAGGATGGAACATGAACAGTGTGATTGTCAGGGTTCCAAGGAACACCCCCAACAAAATAAAGCTCTGAGGCTTGAGGTTCCTCAAAGTTCCAATTTATTAGAGATGTTATGTTGGCACAGCTGGGAAGACCTGAAACTGAAAGCTTCCAACTTTTCCACACCCAGTTGACAGTTCACAGCCCTGCCCCACACCCACAAGTTCATCAGATTGTCCAATCAATTCTTCACACTCAATTTGGATACAATCTTCAGGCAGTCTCCATCAGACGCAGGCAAAAGTCCTTGAATACGGAATGTTGTTATGACTAACTTTCTACCGCTCCAACAGCAACCCCCTCCCAACTTCCCCAGCTAAAATATGTGGCATTTAAGAAGCAAAAAAGAAAATTGCTTTCCAAAACTGACAGTGGTATTTTAGCCGGTTCATATCGGTTTCAGCGAACTGGTAGCAGAGTGGGACCACCCACTCACCCCGATTCTATGCCGTCCTACTTAGGTACAGGTACACGGAAGGTGAACATGCGCACGGTGAACCGGTGGTAAGAATATTGGAACCCCACCACTGGACATGAACGTAAGAGTTAAAAGAATAACAGCGAGAGGAAAGGAAAGGAAACCACAGTCAGCATTTTTCTCCTTTGCTGATCATAATCCAGTTACGTCTCTAACCCCATCTTGCCTGGGACTCTTTCTGCTGCTTCTTGATGAGATGCTGTGAATTTAATTCTCCTTTCAGCGGGACTCTTCCATGTGGTGCTGAGTATTAAGTAGAGCTGGAAGTTTTAATCGGTTTAATCAGTAGATTAATCAGCTAAAGCTAATTTTAATCAGCGAGGCTGACAGTTAAGAGCATACTGATTTTTTTTTTCTCCAGGGTTCTTTTGGTTCTGTTGCTTTGCTTCCAACTCTGACTCCCTGACTTCTCTATTCAAAAAGCAATCCTGTTAATGGGAATTCCTGCCTTGTAAGCCTCCAATCCCTGGTTCTGTGTAGATAACCAAAGGACGATATAGCTAATCCTCGTTGTATTGGCAAACGGGAGAAAAGGAAGGTTCTTTTTTGTCCTCCTTTGAGGAAAGCTAAAAAAAAAAGGAAAAAAAAAGAATAGGCCCATTTTGAAGATCTGAAAGACGGTCTCTCCCTTGTTGCATCAGCCTGCCTCATTAGATTTGCCAGAAAAGGCATGCTGCTGGCATCTACATTTGGTGGGTCCCAGGCAGAGGTGGGTTTCACAAAATTTTATCAACGGTTTGCCCCG
Organism: Ahaetulla prasina; assembly: GCF_028640845.1. Classification (NCBI taxonomy): domain Eukaryota; kingdom Metazoa; phylum Chordata; class Lepidosauria; order Squamata; family Colubridae; genus Ahaetulla; species Ahaetulla prasina. The sequence continues at coordinate 219,668,480 of NC_080541.1, forward strand.
CACCAAAAATGTGAGAGCATGTGCGGCTATCAGCGTTCCAGAAAACACCCCCTCCTGCAGAAGAGACTCCGAAGCAAACATCTTTTGAAGTTCTTTTTCTAGCATAGGTAAAGTAGCACAACTGGGGAAACTCTGAATCTGGGGATCTGGGTTTTTCCTCAATAAGACAAACTCCAAAACCACCACCACCCTTGACCCCTCTGCCGATCACATGCTCCTTTCGCCAACCGTCCCATCTCAAGACTTCACTCCGACCACTCCTTCTCCTTCTCCAGTCTTGGCCTGACCTTGACTGGCAGGGAGAATGTTATTATGTCTAATAGCCCCTTCTACCAAATCCCCCCTCCTACTTTCCCACACATGGGAAAGTGGCAGCACGGAAGCCTCCGGCCTAGTATGGCTTCCGTGCATGCACTTTGCTTAGGCTAAATAGGACAGCAGAGCGCTGGGGTGGGTGGGCAGGGGCAGGTCACCACTACCGATTGTCCTGAACCGGTCCGAACCGGCTGAATGCCACCACTAGTCCCAGGAGATAGGTTGATTTATAAAATTTATAGGCTGCCCATCTTACCTCAAGGTAACTCTGGGCAGAGATGTGTCTATTTTGCTATGGTGCCCGCCCTATGGAGCATTCTCCTCCCCTCTCCCAAGATGAGATTAGCTCCATCCCTTTGATGTTTCAGAAGGCCTCCAGATCTGGCTATGTATGGTGGAATCTCCAGTTAGACTGGAGAGGGATGTTAAAACAGGACCAAGCTTAGAGGGCTGGCACTGAAAAAAGCCTCCCCTGGGATGACCTGGGACAAGGCATGAAGGTCACACAGCCAGCTGAGAGTTCAAACTCCCCTTTAAAGCTCCAAATTTCTCCTCAAATGCTCCCACGTTCTTGGCAAATCACACAAACACACACATACACACACACACACACAGAGAGAGAGAGAGAGAGAGAGAGAGAGAGCAGCCTCTGGCTGCACCCAGTCCAGCAAAACAAAGGAACAGGGAAATGAGTCCATGAACCAAGGAACAAACAAAGTCAGGAACAAGGTATTGAGTCCACAAGTAAAGAAGAAGCAAGCAGTCCTGCAAACTGCAAATGTCTGTACCGGCACATCAAACTCTACCAATTCAGCATTTGTTCCCAACAAATGCCCCTCCCCACAGCATCTCCTTAAATGTCAATCCCCAGGTGTGCCTTGTGAAGAGGGGTGGACCGCTCTCCTCCTGAGTCATTGGGTTAGCCTGCACTTCTCTCCACTCTCCATGCTCGGGGATCAGGAGCAGGGGTGAAATCTAATTTTTTTTCCCTACCGGTTCTGTGGGCGTGGCTTAATTGGTAGGCGTGGCTTGGTGGTCAGATGACTGGATGGGCATGGCCAATAACAATAAATAATAAAAATAATTAACAAAGTATAAAAAACAATAAGAGGTACAAAAAACCAACTTTCACACTTTACACACACACAACATAACACAACTGACTCACACACAATGTAAAAGCAGCTGCACTTCACACTTCACACAGCCACAAAAAGCTCAAAAACCAACTTTCACACTTTACAAACACACAACTGACACACACACACATACACACAAAATGCCACATACAGCTTTCTGAGATTTTGTATGTTTGTGTAGTTAGAGTGAAACACTACAGAAACACACCAAATCTCAGAAAGCTGCACAAATATTTTATTTTATTTTATTTTATTTTATTTTATTTTATTTTATTTTATTTTATTTTATTTTATTTTATTTTATTTTATTTTATTTTATTTTATTTTATTTTATTTTATTTTATTTTATTTTATTTTATTTTATTTTATTTTATTTTATTTTATTTTATTTTATTGTGGACTTCAAATCCCAGAGTTCCTCAGCCAGGAAAGCCAGCCAGCTGATCACCAAGGAAATAGATTAGCTAAGCGATTGATTCTGTCTGGTTGAAAGTGAAACTGCTTTCGGGCTGGAAAAAAAGCCATGCGTTCATCAGTAATCAGGTAAGTGCCTTAGAATCTCTACTCTTACTTGTAGAAAACATGTTTTCTACAAGTAAGAGTACAAGTAAGGTTCTGCTGATGAGGAACTCAGGTGAGATTGCCAGAGGAGACTTTAATTTTTTTTTAAAGTTTAAAGTCTCTGCCGATCTCAGCTGAGGGGCGGGATCCTCAAAGGCTTTTTTTTACTTTTAAAGGCATGTTTCGGCTGAAGCAAAACCGGCTTTTAAAAGTAAAAAAAACACCTCTGCAGATGGTGCGGCTCAGCAGAGGCAGGGTGGGCGGGGCCAGGGATTTTTGCTACCAGTCCTCCGAACCAGCAGCCACCATCGCTACCGGATCATGCAAGCCGGTCCTATCTGGGAGCATTTCACCCCTGATCAGGAGTGGGATGATCCTTGCTCATCGCCTGAGCTCTGTTGCTCCTCGTGTCCACTGCTTGTCCTCTCTCGGTCATCCTGCCCCCTTTCAACTACTAACAAGCTGGATCAATCCTGGAGATTTCTGGGCTGACTCAGCCTGCTCCTCCCCACATTCCTCCGAAGCCAACAAAGCTGCCCCCTCAATCTCCGTCGGCTCTGGCTCGTGTTCCTCCACAGATTCAGGCTCCAATGCAGGCATGACATCCCCGAATCCCTGAAGCTTCATTTGACCATTCCCAAGGGAATGCAGCCAGTCTGGCAAGATTCTTGTAACATATAGTAATTGACTAGCAATAAAACTACTTTGATATTCTTCAAGAATGGTTCTGGTTGCTTATGCCTGACACTACGTCATTAGATCTGGAGGTTCCAAATAAACAGAGATATGCTTAGATATCTCCATTGCTGAGCTGGCTATTTTTATTTCCTCTTCACCTAAGGTTTAAGACGCGCGGTGCCTCAGTGGCTTAATGATGCTGGAGATGGTCTTTGCTCCAGTGGTTTGAGTCCCAGCACTGCATGGCGGGGTGAACTCCCGTCACTTGCCTCTATTTCTGCCTACTTAGCAGTTCGAAAGCATTTTCTATGTGAGTAGATAAATAGGCACCACTTTGATGGGAAGATGAACTGGAGCTTTGTGTGGACGGTCAGAATCCTACCAGTGCTGAGCCTTCCAGGTTGTGATGGCCATTTGTGAGACAGCTTCAGTGGAAGGACCTCAGATGACACTGCAGGAACCCTGCTTGTCTTTCTTTCTGGCGAGGTGCAAGCTCGCCCTCCTGTGGCACACCTTGGGAAACACGTGAGCGTGAACCAAACAGAGCTAGCAAACAGGCAACCAAGCTCTACATTAGCATTTGTTAGTCTCCTGGCTAATGTAAAATTGCCACATGCTAAATAAATAAATAACCTAGGGTTTATATCTCTGATTTTGTAATATTTACTGAATTGATTTTATACATATATTTTTATATCTGATTTTTATTTGTGGCTGTACCCATTTGTTGTGTACCACCCAGAGTCATCTTCAGTGAATTGGCGGCCATATAAATATGATTAATACATAAATAAACAATAAATAAATACAGGAGGTAGCAGGTATGCTTTGGATATTGGTTTATTCTCCAGCTTGTCTTTTGTTCACTTGATTTATTTACTTTAAATATTTATGAGATCTATCTTTCTCGAAGATCAATAGGGATGATATCTAGACTGTGTTTTATTTTGCTTTCCATAACAATTCTGTTTAAAAATAAATTTAAGACGTAAGTATGTTCTTCCAATCTGTTCCATTCCATTAATAAGCACCTCACAATTTATGTTTCAATTTTTCATTGCCAATTTCTGTCCAGCTGGAACCATTTATCCTATTTTCCATAGAAATCTCCCTTCACCTAGTGTAAAACTGAATCATGAGGCCATTTTGCGGAATTCATTATCAGTACTAATCGAGACCTTACTACTATATATGGGGGCCTCTGGTGGCTCAACAGACTAAGTAGTCTGTTATTAACACAGCTGCTTGCAATTACTGCAAGCTCAAGTCCCACCAGGCCCAAGGTTGACTCAGCCTTCCATCCTTTACAAGGTAGGTAAAATGAGGACCCAGATTGTAGGGGGCAATAAAAGTTGACTTTGTATATAATATACAAATGGATGAAGACTATTGCTTAACACAATGTAAGCCGCCCTGAGTCTTTGGAGAAGGGTCTTTGGTTGTTCGGGTTTTCTCCCGTGTAAAATTGGAAGTGTCTTGGCGACGTTTCGACGAAGTCTCATTCGTCATCTTCAGGCTTCAGCTTCGTGCTTCTGGGAGCAATGTGTGATCGCAGCTGTTTCTTCCTTTTAACTGCTAGTGGGGGTTTGAACTGATTGGGTGGGAGCTTGGCTGTGCTCTGATTGGCTGGGGTTTTTTTGTGCTCTGATTGGCTGGGGGTGTGTCCTGTTTGGGTGGGGGCTTGGTTGTGCTCAGTTTAGTCTGTGTTGCAGGGGAATTTGAGCTGGTGAGCTGTATAGCTGTTATTTGGCTTTGTGGTCGTGCTACATCTTCATAGTGGGTGTCAGTCTGCTGCATGTATGGATTGGAGGGGTTTGAAATGGCTAATGTTGCAGCTGCAGTCTGGCTTCTGGTCCTTGGTCATGCTTCATGATCAGTGTGGGTTTGGGTCTGCTTTCTGGGTGGATGTGCGGTGGTGACATCCTGTGTGGACCTCGTGAGTGTGGGTCTGGTGTCATTCCTTGTGTTAAGGACTCGTTTGTCAATAAGGGCGGGTTTCCAAATGGCTGGTAGGCGGGAGGTATCATCTCGTTTGTTCACGCTGTGTGGGCGTTTTTCTATCTCAATGGCTTCTCTGATTATTCTGTTGTTAAAGTGTTCAGCTCAGTTCAGTATGCAGCTCACCAGCTCAAATTCCCCTGCAACACAGACTAAACTGAGCACAACCAAGCCCCCACCCAAACAGGACACACCCCCAGCCAATCAGAGCACAAAAAACCCCCCAGCCAATCAGAGCACAGCCAAGCTCCCACCCAATCAGTTCAAACCCCCACTAGCAGTTAAAAGGAAGAAACAGCTGCGATCACACATTGTTCCCAGAAGCACGAAGCTGAAGCCTGAAGATGATGAATGAGACTTCGTCGAAACGTCGCCAAGACACTTCCAATTTTATACGAGAGAAAACCCGAACAACCAAAGACCTACATACAAACACCCGTGAAAACCTCAGAAAACATATATAGATATATATATATATATTGAAAAAATAAAGGACAGATTGTCTTCAAATTACAACCAGCCCATCAATGACAGTTGTAAGTCATGACGGTCGGAAAGTGGGTCACCCACATGACAGACCTATTTTTATGAACTTTTTCGCAGGGGACGTTAAGCAACCACCACAGTTGTTAAGTGGGGACCGCAGCCATTAACTCATTTTTCACTGTGAGGCATTTTTGATAGAAGCCAGAAGTAAAGGCCAGTTTATGGCCAAAAATCCCCCAACCATTGTAAAGTGTCTGTGAGACACTATGGCTGCAATGTACATGCAGGCCACATGACCAGCAGGAGGGAGCAGAAGACAGTTGTAAGTACCTTTTGGGGGGGTGGGGGATCTGTTGTAAGTTTGAATGGTTGCAATCAGTTGTAAGTCGAAGGCTACCTATAGAACCAAAATAAATGAAACGGATCAACAGAAAATGGCAAGAAAACATGGAAGAAAGAGCATTGCATTTAACCATCATATAACCAAATGGTATAATGGAAAGAAATTGATCAAGGAGAGGTTCAACCTAGAAATAAGGAGAAATTTTCTAACAGTGAGAATAATCAACCCATGGAACAGAAGTTGCCTTCGGAGGTTGTGGGAGCATCACCAGTGGAGGCTTTCAAGGGCAGATTGGACTGCCATTTGTCAGGGATGGTGTAGGGCTGTTGTTGTGACTCCAGCCCCCGAATCTGGCCCCATGCCCGAAAGTGACTCAAAGAGTGAGGGGGAAGGGCCAGTAAGGCTTACCTCAGGAGCACTGATTTCTTTGGCTTGGCTCCAGGAGCCAGAACCAGACCAGTCAGAGAACGTAATGAGGCCGTCATCCCCTGATTCCTCCCTTCCCCAGGCTACGCCTTCAGACCCAGCTGATAATAATAATGAAGCTTGGCTTGACCCGCGCTTCAGAAGATTAGAGAGGCAGTGTCATCAAAAGGAAGGATATATGAGGAGCTTTGGGACTGCTCTCACTCCACGGGAAGCAAAATTTAGCTCAACCCTTTCAAAGAGAGCTGAAAGTCTTACTCTGTGAGTCATTTGTTTGAACTTTGGCAGGCAGCTGCGATTTCTCTGCCAGGACTGATAAGAGCCGTGAATCCACTGGCTGAAGGCCAGCTTGTGGGTCTGAAGTGGGGAAGGAGACAGAACAGCCGTGATGGCGAACCTATGGCACGCATGGCACAGGCGGCACATGGAGCCATATCTGTGGGCACACGAGTGTTACCCTAGCATGCCCGTGCTGGCCAGCTGATTTTTGGGTCTTCAGGAAGTTGGGAAATGGGCTGATTGTGGCCTCTGCTGGGCCTCTGGGGGGGAGGCTGTTTCACCCTCCCAGGCTCCAAGAAAGCCTCTGGAGCTTGGGGAGGTCAAAAAACGGGCCTACAGGGCCCACCGGGCCATCACATACCAAAAGTGTGGGGAGCGCAGGGGGGGTCATGCGTACATGTGGGGGGGGGCGGGCGGGACACAGGGTGGCATTGAATTATGGGTGTGTATATGTGCACACCCATATGTGCACTTATGACCCCTCCGTGCTCCCTCTGCTTTTGGCACGTGATGGCAAAAAGGTTAGCCATCACTGGTGTAGGGTCTCCTGCTTGGGCAGGGGGTTGGACTAGATGACCTACAAGGTCCCTTCCAACTCCGTTAATCTGAATATGAATGCAGTTTTGCAGGCTAACTCATGACGGTCGGAAAGTGGGTCACCCACATGACAGACCTATTTTTATGAACTTTTTCGCAGGGGACGTTAAGCAACCGCCACAGTTGTTAAGTGGGGACCGCAGCCATTAACTCATTTTTCACTGTGAGGCATTTTTGATAGAAACCAGAAGTAAAGTAAAGTAAAGGCCAGTTTATGGCCAAAAAAACCCCCAACCATTGTAAAGTGTCTGTGAGACACTGTGACTGCAATGTACATGCAAGCCACATGACCAGCAGGAGGGAGCAGAAGACAGTTGTAAGTACCTTTTGGGGGGGCGGGATCTGTTGTAAGTTTGAATGGTTGCAATCAGTTGTAAGTCGAAGGCTACCTATAGAACCAAAATAAATGAAACGGATCAACAGAAAATGGCAAAAAAGCATGGAAGAAAGCGCATTGCAGTTAACTATCATATAACCAGATGGTATAATGGATAGAAATTGATCAAGGAGAGGTTCAACCTAGAAATAAGGAGAAATTTTCTAACAGTGAGAATAATCAACCCATGGAACAGAAGTTGCCTTCGGAGGTTGTGGGAGCGTCACCAGTGGAGGCTTTCAAGGGCAGATTGGACTGCCATTTGTCAGGGATGGTGTAGGGCTGTTGTTGTGACTCCAGCCCCCGAATCTGTCCCCATGCCCAAAAGTGACTCCGAAAGTGAGGGGGAAGGGCCGGTAAGGCTTACCTCAGGAACACTGATTCCTTTGGCTTGCCTCCAGGAGCCAGAACCAGACGAGTCGGAGGACGTAATGAGGCCATCATCCCCTGATTCCTCCCTTCCCCAGGCTATGCCTTCAGACCCAGGTGATAATAATAATGAAGCTTGGCTTGACCCACGCTTCAGAAGGTTAGAGAGGTGGTGTCATCAAAAGGAAGGATATATAAGGAGCTTTGGGACTTGTTGTGCCTCCCGCCCCCGAACCTGGCCCCATGCCTGAAAGTGCCTTTCAGCCGGGCCTGCTGCCAGAAAGTGATTTGGACAGTGAGGGGTAAGGGCCATCAGGACTTACCTCAGAAGCACCGGCCTCCCTGAATCAGCTCCAGGAGCCAAAAGCAGGCCAAGCGAAAAAGATAATGAGGCCTCCTTCTCCTGACTCTTCCCCCCACCCAGGCCATGCCTGCAGACCCAGCTGACAGCAATCAGGCTTGGCTCAATCCCAGGTTTCGTAGGCAGGAGAGAAGAGAACAACAGAAGCAGGGGAGGGGCAGGCCTAGGAAGTGCTGAGTCATGGAGCCACACCCCACAGGATATAAAAGGCAGCAAGAGCTGGTGTGTCTCTTTGTATCAGGCAAATCCACGGATTGACTAGAGCTGAAGGTTGTGACTCACCAGCGTCTTGGCAGCCAATGAGGGTTCTTGACGGACGCTGGCTCTTTTGCTGCCAGAGCCGATAAGAGCCGGCTAATTAAGCCATCATTCGGATGGAAGCGAGGAGGACATAACAGGACTGCTCTCCCTCCACGGGAAGCAAAATTTAGCTGAACCATTTCAAAGAGAGCTGAAAGTCTTACTCTTTGAGTCATTTGTTTGAACTTTGGCAGGCAGCTGCGATTTCTCTGCCAGGACTGATAAGAGCCGTGAATCCACTGGCTGAAGGCCAGCTCATGGGTCTGAAGTGGGGAAGGAGACCGAACAGCCGTGATGGCGAACCTACGGCACGCATGGCACAGGCGGCACATGGAGCCATATCTGTGGGCACACAAGTGTTATCCTAGCATGCCTGTGCTGGCCAGCTGATTTTTGGGTCTTTAGGAAGTTGGGAAATGGGCTGATTGTGGCCTCTGGTGGGCCTCTGGGGTGGGAGGCTGTTTCACCCTCCCCAGGTTCCAAGAAAGCCTCTGGAGCCTGGGGAGGTCGAAAAACGGGCCTACAGGGTCCACCGGGCCATCACATACCAAAACTGTGGGCAGCACAGGGGGGGTCAGGCGTGCATGTGCGGGGGGGAGGACACAAGGTGGCATTGAATTATGGGTGTGTGTATGTGCACGCGTGACCCCTCTGTGCTCCCTCTGCTTTTATTTATTTATTTATTTATTTATTTATTTATTTTATTCAATTTCTATACCGCCCTTCTCCCGAAGGACTCAGGGCGGTGTACAGCCAAGTAAAAAATCACAATATCAATATTAAAAGAAATTAAAACAAGCATATTATAAAATGGCCAAATTTAAAACGAATTAAAATATTAAAATATAAATAACCCAATAAAATTTTAACCCAATAAAATTTTAAGCCAGTCCCGCTTGAATAAATAAGTGCGTTTTCAGCTCACGGCGAAAGGTCCGAAGATCAGGTACTTGACGTAAACCAGGGGGAAGCTCATTCCAGGCGTGGGAGCTCCCACAGAAGGCCCTACTCCTGGGGCTGCCAGCCGACATTGTTTGGCGGCACCCTGAGAAGGCCCTCTCTGTGAGCGTCTGGTCGGTGGGAGGCAAGCGGTAACAGCAGGTGGTCCCGTAAGTACCGGGTCCTAAGCCATGGGCGCTTTAAAGGTGGTGACCAAAATCTTAAAGCGCACCGGAAGACCACAGGAAGCCAGTGCAGACTGCGCAGGAGTGGTGTTACATGGGAGCAACGAGTTGCTCCCACTATTACCAGCGCAGCTGCATTCTGGACTAACTGCAGCCTCCGGGTGCACTTCAAGGCAGCCCATGTGAGAGCATTGCAATAATCCAGGCGGGAGGTTACGAGGGCATGAGTGACCGTGCGTAAGGCATCCCGGTCAAGGAAGGGGCGCAACTGGCGCACCAAGCGAACTTGGTGGAAGGCCCTCTTGGGGGGGGCTGCCAAATGATCGTCCAACGACAGCCGCCCATCAAGAGGACTCCCAAGTTGCGCACCCTCTCCGTTGGGGCCAATAACTCGCCCACAGCCAGCTGCAGCTGCAGCTGACTGAACCGTGCCGGCATCCACAGCCACTCCGTCTTGGAGGATTGAGCTTGAGTCTGTTTCTCCCCATCCAGACCCGTCGGCTTCCAAACACCGGGACAGCACTTGACAACCGTTGGGGTGGTCCGGGGTGGAAAAAATACAGCTGCGTATCGTCAGCGTACAGATGATAACTCACCCCAAAACCACTGATGACCTCGCCCAGCGGCTTCATATAGATGTTGAACAGGAGGCGATAGAATCGACCCTGAGGCACCCACAAGTGAGGCGCCTCGCGGTGACCTCTGCCCCCTGTCAACACCGTCTGCGACCGGTCGGAGAGATAGGAGGAGAACCACCGATAAGCGGTGCCTCCACTCCCAATCCCTCCAACCGGCGCAGCAGGATACCATGATCGATGGTATCGAAAGCCGCTGAGAGATCTAATAGGACCAAGGCAGAGGAACACCCCTGTCCCTGGCCCTCAGAGGTCATCCACCAGCGACCAAAGCTGTCTCCGTGCTGTGACGGACCGGAAGCGGACTGGAGCAGGTCTAGATAGACAGCTTCATCCAGGTACTGGGGAAGCTGCCACGCAACCACTCTCTACAACCTTCGCCACAAAGCGAAGGTTGGAACTGGGCGATAGTTACCCAAAATAGCTGGGTCCAGGAAGGCTTCTTGAGGAGGGTCTCACCACCGCCTCTTTCAAGGCGGCAGGAAAACCCTTCCATCAACGAAGCATTTATAATTCCTGGAGCCAGCCTCGTGTCACTTCCTGAGTAGCCAGCACCAGCCAGGAAGGACACGGGTCCAGTAAACACGTGGTCGCATGTAACCTTCCCAGCAACCTGTCCACGTCCTCGAGAGCCACAGACTCAAACTCATCCCAAACTACCTCAACAAGACGTGCCTCCTCCATCCCATCTGGACCATTGCAATTTTGGTCTAAACTATCCCGAAGCTGAACGATTTTATCGTATAGATAACCGTTAAACTCCTCAGCCCGTCCCTGCAGGGGGTCATCCCGCCCCTCCTGGCGAAGGAGGGAACGGGTCACCCGGAACAGGGCGGCTGGGCGGTTATCTGCCGATGCAATGAGGGAGGAAACGTAGGAACGCTTCGTCTCCCTCATTGCCACTAGATAGGTCTTAGTAAAGACGTGGCAATGGCACGTGATGGCAAAAAAGTTAGCCATCACTGGTGTAGGGTCTCCTGCTTGGGCAGGGGGTTGGACTAGATGACCTACAAGGTCCCTTCCAACTCCGTTAATCTGAATCTGAATGCAGTTTTGCGGGCTTACTCACTGCCCACTGCCAGGAGTTCGATCCTGACCGATTCAAGGTTGACTCAGCCTTCCAACTCTATTAATCTATCTAACCATGCGGAAGACTCTACTCTGTCATGTTGACTCTAAACCAGTTGACAAAACTTATCAATTTGTCAAAAATTGTCAGGAGCAAACCAAGTCCAGACACAAAGGTTCAGAAGTACTGATTTATTGTTCAAACCTGTGCAGAGGAATCTTCTCAGACTAATGGTCAGCACCAGCTTGGAGTTAGCTCCACAGAATATAGAATAGAACAGAACAGAACAGAACAGAACAGAACAGAACAGAACAGAACAGAACAGAACAGAATAGAATAGAATAGAATAGAATAGAATAGAATAGAATAGACTTTATTGGCCAAGTGTGATTGGACACACAAGGAATTGGCCAAGTGTGATTGACACACAAGGAATTTGTTTTGGTGCATATGCTCTCAGTGTACATAAAAGAAAAAGAGAAAAAAATACCTTCATCAAAGGATGAAGGCTTGGACTTCGTTCTCTTGTGACTGCATAGAGTCTCCAAACTAATTCCTCTTTTGATGCCTCCTCCTGGCACTGCCAATCTCTCTCCTACAACCATGTTTGAAGGGTCTTCCTCAACCGGATTGGTACCAGTCACACCCTGGTGGGGATAATGTTCCATAAGATGCGGGGGCACAACAGAAAAGGTCCCAGCCAAAGAAATTCCCAGGCCGATGGGACCCACTATGTGCCTCTTCCACTACACCTGGTGGGCCAGGCAGATGTAGAACGTAGAACATGGATTGGGTTGGAAAGGAGCTTGGAGGTCTTCTAATACCCAACCTTCTGCCCAAGCAGGAGATCCTATACCATTCCGGACAAATGGCTGTCTAATCTCTGAAAAACCTCCAGTGACGGAACAACCACAACTTGTGGAGGCAAACCATTCCACGGATTCACTGTTCTCACTGATAGGAAATGTCTCCTTAATTCTAGCTTGGATCTCTGTTTAATGATCTTCCTCCAATTACTTTTTGTCCTACCCTCAGTTGCTTTGGAGATCGATCTCCTCTTCTCAGATACTTGAAGACTGCTGTCATATTACCCCTAGTCCTTCTCTTCGATAAACTTGACATACTTAGTTCCCTCAATCGTTCATCATATGGTTTAGCCTTCAGAATCCTATTAATCTTTGTTGCTGCTCTCTGCACTCTTTCCAATGGTGAACTGCTGCCAGTTCAGACCGGTTCGGGCGAACCGGTAGCTCCGATGATCAGCTGGCCACGCCCACCCGCACCCGTCCTATCCTATCCTATCCTATATTTCCTTCTTTCTGGCTCAGCTGATTCGCACGCTCACAGAACCGGTTGTTAAACCAGTTGCAGCCCATCGCTGATTCTTTCTAGGGTCTCAACATCTTTTTTGTATCATATGGCCAGATAGAATCAGGTACTGGTAGATGTAAGTGGAGGGAATTGGTCCCTCAGGAATGGCATGGCATCAGAGAGTCCGCTTAACAGCTAGTTAGATGCTCAGAAAGGAGATAGACTCAACGTAATAGTTTCTTAGCACGTACATGTCCTTATCAAGAGAATGAATAATGGTCTTTTCCCAATTAGAGGCATCTTCTAAGATACCAAGGGCTGTGTGTGTGTGTGTGTGTGTGTTTGTGCGGCTCAGGGGTGGGAGAAATGCAAGAAGCCATACGTGCGGTGTAGATGTTCCCCCAAAGCTGCAGCTTTTAAACCCTCAGTTTTTTTTAATTAAAAAGGGAAATTAAATCTCTGCATCCATTTTTCATTGCAAGAGCCATAAAACATTGGCTGCTCCGGACGGCTGGAGTCTCAGTTCTCTCCTCTTGCTAATTTTATATATATAATTATATATAATATATATATAATTAGCAAGAGGAGAGAACTGAAACTCCAGCCATTTATATATTTAAGAATATATAGATATTATATATTCTTTGTTTTCTGACAAAATTGTTTTCTGACAAATTCTTGTTTATATAAAGAATACCAGGCAGGAAAGAAAAAAGAAAGAAAGAATCTGGAGGAGGGAGGTTATGATTTCTTGCATTAAACAAATTTTATAGCTGCCAAGAGTTTTAGGGTCTCTGTTTGCAGGCCTGGATGAGTGCCAGCTTGCTATCATTAAATCTGTCAATCTCAGATCTGAGCTGTGCTTATGCAGAGCGCGTATAAATAAAATACAGGAGGCTATTAAAGATGTTGCCAGGTTTTATAGACCTCTTGTTGCTTACCTGGGCTAGATCAACAGGAAGCGAGACCACTGTTTTCCCTTTATGAAATTTGAGGTTTGCAAGGGTCAAGCATGGGGATTCATGGAATAAATCCAGCGATGAATTGAGCCTCTTCTACTGGGTGGGTCATAGTTATCAGCAGTAAAATTCTGATTTCCTATAATGATAATGAGTGCCTAACAGACTACAAAATATGGAATTAAATGTAATAATCAATTTAGAGGTAGACTTCAACTTATGAGCCCAATGGAGCCCAATGGAGACCAGAATTTCCATTGTTAAGCAAGGAGGTTGTTACGCGAGTCAGGCCTAACTGTATGATGGGGTGGGTTTTTTTGCCATGGTTGTTAAGTGAGTCACTGCAGTTGTTAAGTGAACCGTGTGGCCTTTAAGCGAATCCTGCTTTCCCCCATTGACTTTGGTTGTCAGAAGCCAGCTGGGAAGATCGTAAATGATGATCTACAGAGATTCTACAGAGGAATTATTGAGTCTGTCATTTGCACCTCTATAACTGTCTGGTTCGGTTCTGCAACCCAACAAGAAAAACACAGACTTCAGAGGATAATTAGAACTGCAGAAAAAATAATTGCTATCAACCTGCCTTCCATTGAGGACCTGTATACTGCACGAATCAAGAAGAGGGCCGTGAAAATATTTGCAGATCACTCGCATCCTGGACATAAACTGTTTCAACTCCTACCCTCAAAACGACGCTATAGAGCACTGTACACCAGAACAACTAGACACAAGAACAGTTTTTTCCCGAAGGCCATCACTCTGCTAAACAAATAATTCCCTCAACACTGTCAGACTATTTACTGAATCTGCACTACTATTAATCGTTTCATAGTTCCCATCACCCATCTCTTTCCACTTATGACTGTATGACTATAACTTGTTGCTGGCAATCCTTATGATTTATATTGATATATTGATCATCAATTGTGTTGTAAATGTTGTACCTTGATGAACGTATCTTTTCTTTTATGTACACTGAGAGCATATGCACCAAGACAAATTCCTTGTGTGTCCAATCACACTTGGCCAATAAAAAAATTCTAAATTTCTAAATTTCTAAATTTCATCACATGACCCCAGGATGTTGCAACCTTTGTAAAAACATGCCACATGCCAAGAAAACCAAACTTGGATTGTGTGACTGTGTGAGGACGCTAAGATGAGTTGTAAGCATGAGAACTGGCAGTAAGTCACATTTTTTTTCAATGCCATTGTAACTTCGAACAGTCGTTAAATGAAGGATAGTTTCTATCCATTCTTTCTTGGCTTGCCTTATTTTCCAATGCACCAGAAGGCAGGACAAGGAACAATGGGTGGAAACTAAAATCAAGGCGAGAAGCAACCTGGAATTAAGGAGAAACTTCCTAACAGTGAGGACAATTAACCAGCGGAACGATTTGCCTCCAGAAGTTTTTAAGAAGAGATTAGATAACCACTTGAAATGGTATAGGATAGTGAATGGCATAGGACCAGGTTACTTACGGGACTGCCTACTGCCGCCAGTAGCCTCCCATCGACCTGTGCGCTCCCACAGGGAGGGCCTCCTCAGGGTGCCGTCAGCCAAACAATGCCAGCTGGTGACCCCCAGGGGGAGGGCCTTCTCTGTGGGGGCTCCTGCCCTCTGGAATGAGCTGCCTCCGGACTGTGTCAACTCCCCGACCTCCGGACCTTTCGCCGCGAGCTGAAGACGCTTTTGTTTCATCGCGCAGGGCTAGCTTAAATGTAGTTTTAAATGGGGTTTTTATTCTAATTTTAGTTTTTATGCCATATATTGAATAAGTTTTTTATACTGTTCTTAATCTGTATTATGTGCATTTTATTGGCTGTGAACCGTCCTGAGTCCTTCGAGAGAAGGGCGGTACACAAATCGAATATATATATATAAAAAAGGCTAACCTTTTATGTCACAGCGTGCTGACCTGCATGCCGGAAATGGCACGCAAAGCCATCCCGCCTGGACCGCCTGGCCCCACTGGCCTTCGCGTGTGCAGAAGTGCTGAAACCTGGAAGTGTTATGGGAAAAGTCCCAAACTCCAGATTGAAGGAGAAAAGACCACAAAAGGATTGGAGAAACAAGAATTATTTATTTAATTATCTGCGCAAATAGGTACAGACTTCCACCCACATTTTATTTATTTATTTATTTATTTACATTTATATCCCGCCCCTCTCCGAAGACTCAGGGCGGCTTACAGTGTGTAAGGCAATAGTCTCATTCTATTTGTATATTTACAAAGTCAACTTATTGCCCCCCCAACAATCTGGGTCCTCATTTTACCTACCTTATAAAGGATGGAAGGCTGAGTCAACCTTGGACCTGGTGGGACTAGAACCTGCAGTAATTGCAGGCAGCTGTGTTTTAATAACAGGCTTCTTACAGCCTGAGTCACACTGCGGCCCCAGTGGAAAAGAAAAGCCTGGACCCTTGGCACCGCCCAAGCATATTCTTTTATAGTATCTGGTACAGAAAATAGCAAACAGGAAAACACAATATGATACATAATTGGCTTACAGTAAACTTGACTATATATGGCAGTATCATACACCTTCCAAGACACGAGACATCCTCTGTCACGCGTCACTACTCACCTTCATTACCCTATTCTTACCCAGTATGTTCTAGGGGTTAAGACGTAAATAGTTACAGTATGTAGCAATATTCCTTCAAGCTTGCAACACACGCCTCTGCCAAGCAAGATAACTTCAACTTTTTCATAAAAGTAATTTTCCATAAGCGTGTCGTGTCCCACTCCTCCGCTGATGGGAAATCCGAATCAGGCGTGCCTCTGCAGCTCTGCCAAAGTCCTAGCAAAGTTCTCAAGGCAGGCAGGAGACCAGAAAGTGACTTCAGCAAGATATGTTAGACTTTGCCTGACTCAGAGAATGCCAGAAAGCAGATCCTTTATATAGGCCATGGGGTATGGCTCCATGACTCAGCACTTATCCAGGCCTAACCCTCCCTTCCTTCTGTTGCTGCCGCCTATCAATTCTTCTGAAGCGAGGGTCACTCCAGTCTGCAGCTGTTGGTAATTGACCTCCCTCAGGCTCACATGCTGTGGGGGAGGGGGAGGGGTCTAGTTGCTCCGTTTGCCTGGGCATGGAGCCAGAGCTGGGGGCTGGAGGCACTTCTTCCTCCTCGGCCTGTCTGGGCATGGAGCCAGGGCTGGGGCCGGGAGGCATGCTAGGACATTCCTCAGCGTTCGGAAGCAGATAAGAAGGCTCCGGCTGCAGTGAAAGCGGGCGAGACATAACAAAGCGATTCAAAGTTATATGAGTAGGAAACATAACAAATATTATACCTTTTGGGGTTCAAGGGTTACATTGGTTTTTGGGGTCCCTTATCAGAAGAGCAGCGTTCCGTCGTGCATCCATGCTTCTGGTTTCTGGCACGGAGGCATGCCTGACAAACAGCTGGCAATCACGCATGCGTGGGACATAAATCCAGAAGTTTGAGTGCTGTCAGGTGCATGGACAGAACACTCCTCTTCCAGGTTTCGGTGCTCCTGAAGGCCACCTGACCGGTGCGTGTGTGTACAGAGGAATGTGGAAGAGGAGCCAGCGAGGCTGCGCATCCTGCACGGGATGGTTCTGCATGCTGCTTCCGGCACGTGTTCCATTGGTTTGCCAACATGGGTATAGGATCTGCTGCTCGAGCAGGGGGTTGGACTAGAAGACCTCCAAGTTCCCTTCCAGCTCTATTCCGATTGATTGATTGATTGTCAAGCTTAAAGTCACCAAAGTTGACCATTAAACCATCTTTCCAACCAGGCCCCATATTTCCAGTTTTCTTCCCACTTGGAACTGAACCAGGGGTGGGCTTCAAAATTTTTAGCAAGGAGTTCTCTGCCTGGTTGCTGGGTGGGCGTAGCCATGGTGGGTGTGGCCTAGTCAGCCTTCTGCACCATGGTGGGGGGAATTTTGCCTTCCCCAGGCTCCGGAGGCTTTCCTTCAGCCTCTGGGAGGGCGAAAACGGCCTCCCTAAGCTCTGGAGGCTCTCTGGAGGCCAGAAACGGCCCTTTTATTTGCCCTCCCCGAGTCTCCATGCACACCCTGCACTTAAAGGTAAAGGTAAAGGTTCCCCTCACACATACATGCTAGTTGTTGCCGACTCTAGAGGATGATGCTCATCTCCGTTTCAAAGCCGAAGAGCCAGCACTGTCCGAAGACGTCTCCATGGTCATGTGGCCGGCATGACTCAATGCCAAAGGTACACAGAACGCTGTTACCTTCCCACCAAAGGTCGTCCCTATTTTTTCTACTTGCATTTTTACGTGCTTTCAAAACTGCTAGGTTGCTAGAAGCTGGGACAAGTAATGGGAGCTCACCCCGTTACACGGAAGCACTAGGGATTCGAACCGCTGAGCTGCCGACCTTTCGATTGACAAGCTCAACATCCTAGCCCCTGAGCCACCGCGTCCCTTGCACTGCGTCCCTTGCACCCTGCACTTACCTGCATCCAAAACCGGCTGCGTGGGGACTTTTGGGAGGAGAGGGGCCAGGGGGGCATGGACAGCCAGGAGTGGGATTTGGGGGTTCTCCGAACTGCACAGAAACTTAGCTAGAGGTTCTCTCGAACCCCTGTGAACCCCCAGCAGCCCACCCCTGAACTGAAACCAAATGGACATTTCTTCCAATGGGTATCTCCCATCCAACCGTTAGCCTCATCCAACCCTGCTTAGCTTTTTTTTCTTTTTCTTTTTTTGCAAGCAGCACATGTCAGCTGAGAAATAGTCACGAAAAAGCCTCTTCTCCCAGATTCAGCCTCGGTTACAATAGTTAAAAGTGCTTTTCTGTCATGCCGCCAAAGAACACCATACAAGGACTACTGTGCTGCTTGCAGGAAAATTGATGACACAGTCACTGCACGCTCCCTCGGGGAGCGGCCAAATATACTTTAAAAAAGGATGAAATAGAAGTCATGTTTTCATTCTTACCGGGAAGGGAGAAAATGTTAATTTTTTTTAAAAAAAAAGAGGAGAAAGGGAGAACGAGCATCGAAAGGGACTAACCACAAACACGGAGACTTATAGGAAGTCACAGAGATGACCTTGGGGGAAACGGTTCAGAGACAATTACGACAACATGTGAAAAAGTAGGCTTTAAACCCAGGAAATATTAGCTCTCTACCCTGACTCTATGAGAGGGAAGAGAGTGGGAGGGAAAGTGCAGTCAGACGTCTAAGCTCCTTTATGAGAGTCTACTTCAGAAAAGTGAAGATTTCTTCAAACTGTGCACGAGCGTGTGCGCAAAGCACACAATCACTGAACCGGTTGTTAAACCGGGAGGATCCGACCGCTGCGTGGTTTGTAGGACTCAACTCTTTCCCTTCCCTAAGCAGAAGCAAATCCGGAACTGCTCTTCAGGATGGACTGAAATACAACTGAGCAGCTAAGGTGAGAAACATGCAACTTCAACTGGTTCAGGGATTTGGGGTCACCTGCCAAGGAGCAACTGCAGCACTAGAGGAAGACAGGACCCCCATATGGACAGCGTTTGGTCTTTCCCTCTCTCTGTCTCTCTCTGTCTCTCTGTCTCTTTCTGTCTCTCTCTCTCTCTCTCACACACACACACACACACACACACACACACCCTATCTATACCTATCATCTTTATCATATCATCTCTCCTTCTGTCTATCTATCATCTGTCTATCATCTATCATCTATCTATATATCTATCTATCTACAGTTTTTTCCCGAAGGCCATCACTCTGCTAAACAAATAATTCCCTCAACACTGTCAGACTATTTACTGAATCTGCACTACTATTAATCGTTTCATAGTTCCCATCACCAATCTCTTTCCACTTATGACTGTATGACTATAACTTGTTGCTGGCAATCCTTATGATTTATATTGATATATTGACCATCAATTGTGTTGTAAATGTTGTATCTTGATGAACGTATCTTTTCTTTTATGTACACTGAGAGCATATGCACCAAGACAAATTCCTTGTGTGTCCAATCACACTTGGCCAATAAAAATTCTATTCTATTCTATTCTATATTATCTAATCTATCTCTATCAATAGACAACCTATCATCTATCTATGTGTCCATCCATCCATCCTCCTCTCCATCCATCTTTCCATCCATCCATCCATTCTCTCTCTATCATCCACCCACCCACCCACCCATCTTCTCTATCTATCTATCTATCTATCTATCTATCTATCTATCTATCTATCTATCTATCTATCTATCTATCTATCTATCTATCTATAGCAAACTAGCCAAATAAGAGGAAGAAATTCTGGAGTTTCCATCTTGGGTTTTCTTTTCTTTTTCTTCTTTGCTTAGGTGTATTCTTACCTCTTCTTTTCTTCATATCCCGTCTTCTCAATATAAAGCATGTAAGATTGCATATGTAGGAGGACAGGCTGAGCCTAAAGGTGGAGTCAAAGGAGGAATTAGCCTGGAATCATTAGGCTCCCACAAGCAGGAGGTTTGAAAGGTAATGAAAGGTTCCCGCTAAGTCCAACCCTTCTTGATTTCTATTGACTCTTATCTAGTACCAATTTAGTTCTGACTGTTAATTGACTAGATTCTTGTGTATAGGCATGAGCAATAAATCATCTTAACTGGAACTTAAGATGTGGTGGCACAGTGGTTACAATGCTGTATTGCAGGCTGACTCTGCTCACTGTCTGCAGTTCGACCCGTACGCTCACACAGAGAGGGTCTTCTCAGGGTGCCGTCCGCCAAACAATGTCGGCTGGCGGCCCCCAGGGGTCTTCTCGGTGGGAGCTCCTACGCTCTGGAACGAACTTCCCCCTGGATTACGTGAAATGCCTGATCTTCGGACCTTTCACCGTGAGCTGAAAACACACTTATTTATTCAAGCGGGACTAGCCTAATATTTTTAAATTCTTAACTGGGGTTTTATCATTTTAGGGTTCGGAATTTTAAATTTAAAATTTTTAATACTGGCCATTTTTTCTAATTTGCTCGGTTTTAAATTGTTGTTTTAATTGTATATATTTTATATTTTTTTACCTTTTGGCTGTACACCGCCCTGAGTCCCTCGGGAGAAGGGCGGTATAAAAATTTAATAAATAAATAAATAAATAAATAAATAAACTGGCTCAAGGTTGACTCAGCCTTCTATCCTTCCGAGTTCGGTAAAATGAGGATCCAGATTGGGGAGGCAATAGGCAGTTTACAGCTTAGAGTGGTCTGTAAAGCACTATGAAGTGGTATATAAATCTAAGTGCTATTGCTATTAACGTGTGATCCAGTATAACCCATAACAACAAGACTGCATACTAAGCTATATTCAATTATACTAAAATTAACCTAGAACTCTCTGCCAAATCCCCCTCCCCACTGATTCCTAAGGTTATAGCATTTCCACTGCTTTGTCAGCTCAATTCTCTAGTTTTATTTTAAGCTCATAGTTGCCTTGCTTCTGTTTCTAAATGCACATACCCTCATCAACCTTGGTGGGCAACATCACAATATTAGCACACCAGCTATAAGGCTGCAGCTCCTGCAGCTGAAAAAGCGAGTTAATCCATGCTTTCCCACTTTGCCAAGTCCTCCGCACATTGACAGGACAAGTTCACTGCGAAAGAGCAGTGTAGGTTGCAAACAAGAACGTCAAGCGCTCAAGAAATCAGGAGATCCAGGCAGTTCAAATGAGTGTAAAGATTTATTGCAAGCTTGAGCTCTCTACAAGAATTTGGTCAACTAATGGTCAAGGGAAATGAGCGGGAGATAAGAAAGCATTCAAGGTGATTGGTGGCCATATTTACAACTGCAATCTAGATACAAGAAAGATGTGGAAGAATACGGAATTGACATGGAACTAAAACAACTACTAGATTAATTGTTGATAGGCCTCGAAGGAAAATTAATATCCAAAACATACAATTATCTATTGGAATTTGACAGAGTAGAGGAGGTGATGAAAGAACTGATGATTGCATGGGCTAAAAACATAGGGCATAATACAGATTTAGATGACTGGGAAAGAATTTGGAACAAAAATTACACTATAACAGAATCCGCTGCTTATAAAGAAAATCAGTACAAAATGCTTTACCGTTGGCACCTAGCCCCAGCAAGACTGGCTAAAATGTATTCGAATCTAAGCCCAAAGTGTTGGAAATGTAACTAACATCAAGGTACCTTCTTTCATGCTTGGTGGCTATGTCCTAAAGCGAAAAAGTACTGGACTAAGATACAAGGATGGCTACAAGAGCTAATAAAATGCCAAATAGAACTAAACCCGGAAACATTTCTCCTGGGAATACTTAAAACAACATTTGATAGGAAGATAAGGTGTTTGATTATACACATATTAACAGCAACAAGAATTGCGTTTGCGCAATACTGGAAGGAACGCAATACACCACCAGAGGGAGTGATCATTGAGAAGATATATGACTGTGCCGAAATGAATAAACTTACCCTAGAACTAAAAGAAAAAGATGATTCGGAATTTTACGCAGTTTAGGAAGAATGGTATACCTGGATAGATAATAGAAATAAAAATTGGAAATATACATAAGTCTATTGAGGATTAGATATTGAATGTATATAATGTATACATTGTATGGAATTGTTCTGTTTCCCTCTCCCAATACTCCCAACAAAAAGTCAGTCAAAGGCCTTCTTTTCAAGTTTATTTACATTTGGCTGGATTCCTTCTGGCACAGAGATGTTCTGGCCATGTCTACCCACGCGCCTGCCAAGTCTCTGGAGATAACTAGGAAATTATAGATAAGGCAAGAGTCACTCACAAACATATTCTTCCCTCCATTGAAACAGTTTGCCCACGCAAATTCACTGCTTTGTCCAAGACAAAAAGCCAGGAAGTTCCACCTCCTGCTTTATAGCCCCTGTGGGTGTCACTCCGTGACTCATCAATTCTTTGACCTTGTCCCAACGCCTCCTCTGCTGCGCACGCCGGTCACGTCTGCGCAGTCTCGCATCAAACCAAGATTGTTCTTGGAGTGTTGCCAAATCAGAAGAAGGCCCGGGGGAATCAGGCCTTGCCAGCCGCTCCTCCTCCTCCTGGGTGGGTGCCAGGGAGGGAGAGGGCCCAGGGGAGGCAGGCCTTGCCAGCTCCTCCTCATTCTCTGAATCATCCTCCTCCAGGAGTCCAAGTCCGGGAACCTGGGTCACAACAGGAATGTTGATCCAAAGTATATAAAAATGACACTGTTGATTATGTACTAGAGTTGTGTAAAGGAAAAATTGTAATTAAAATTACTTATAAAAAAAGGGAGAAGGCATTCAAGGTGGGCTGGACTTAGATCTCTTATGAGCACACAGAGACTTGTGACTTATGACATGTTTGACCCCTCCCTTGGGCTCAGCTAGTCATCTCAGCTAGTCATCTCAGACAACAATCTTTGGCCATCACATCATGGTTTGCTAAGAGGAAGGAAACTCTATTTTCAAAACATTTGATGGAGATTTTATTTTAATGAAAGGAAATAAAATTTCAGTTGGCTCTTTTTTAAGCCAATGACATTTCCATGGAAGCATCACTTATCAATCTCTTAATTTAATTCTATTTAATTGATTCAGTTTAGGCATCCAAGCACCAATCTGACTCTGTGGCTCATTGCCTAGGGCAGTGCAATGCTTCAGATTCTGTTCAAAAATTGTAGAATCACAGTAACCTGTTCCACTCACTGACAGCTCTTACAATCAAGAAGTTCTTCCTAATATCTAATCTGTTTTTACATCCTTGAAGTTTCACCCATGAAATTCTAGTGATGCTTTGCAGAGTCCAGAAGTATGTGTCATGGCCCAAAACTCAGACACTGACTCTGAATTTTAATTTGAAGAGGCTGTTCCAGCAGAACCTATACAATGTCAGCTTTTGGAGACACAAAGCCAAGGATTACCCAAGGTTGGTTGAATACAAGAACCATCTGAACATATGGAATAGTTAGATAATGATGATTGCAGGCCTCCCAGCCTCTGGACCCAGGGAGTTGAGGGGAAGAGCAGAACAAAGACATTCTCTGAGACTTCTTGCCAAGCAAGGGAGAAAATCCTTTGGTTAAAGGTGGCTGGCTGAAGCCCGATTTAACCCATGATTCCTATCAGAATCAACCATCTGATCTTTGGCTCTTGCATAATGTTTGTGAGGATTCCGCTCATGAAATTCTGACCTTTGGACTATCTGGAAACCCTGATATGGATCATGGAACTCTGGACTGAATTTTGACTATTGTTCTGCATGGATACTTTAAAGAGCTGCAAACAGATAATAAATTCACAGTCTTACCTGTCAAAAGCACATTTCCCAAATTATTTCCTAAGCCTTGTTGAACCCTTCTGGGAGAGATATCTTGGCAGGGCTCCTTCATTAAAAGGTCTCGTGCAACTTTAGGCTGCTCTTGAAAACCCCTTTGTAGAATGACACCGTGGTGTAAGTTCACAATTAAGCCATTGTGAGGTGGTCAGTGGAATTCTTTTCTGAACAGCTTTATAATATGAAGCATAGGATTCTTTTAAATGAGGCCAAGGGAGTGGCCACAGCTCAGTGGTCAAGTAGATGCTTAACTTGCAGAAGGTGTCAAGTTTAATATCCAACATTTATTTATTTATTGATTTGATTTATACCACATCTTTCTGCTCTGGCAAGTGCTCAAGGTGAACATCTTAAACAGAAGAAAAATATGCTCATAATGGCTGACGTGAGGCTCCGGGGAGACTCTCTATCACTATCTTGACTTTTCTGCAAAGATATTTTGGCAGTTGTCTGAATTTATCTGAAGGTTACCTGTTGTGTCTGCGCCCCCCGAGCTGGGCCCCCTGCCAGAAAGTGACTTGGAAAGTGAGGGGGAAGGGCCATCAGGACTTACCTCGGGAGCACCGGCTTCCCTGGCTCAGCTCCAGGAGCCAGAGGCAGGCCAGGTGGAAGAGATAATGAGGCCTCCATCCCCTGACTCTTCCCCCCACCCCAGGCCATGCCTCCAGACCCAGCTGATGGCAATCAGGCCTGGCTGAACCCTAGGTTTCGTAGGCAGGAGAGGCAGGAACAACAGAAGCAGGGGTGGGGCAGGCCTAGGAAGTGCTGAGTCATGGAGCCACACCCCACAGGATATAAAAGCAGTGAGGGCTGCTATGCCTCTTCATAGCAAGCAAATCAACTGCTTAACTACCAGTGACCTCCCATCGACCAGTGCGCTCCCATAGGGAGGGTCTCCTCAGGGTGCTGTCAGCCAGACAATGTCAGCTGGCAACACCTAGGGGGAGGGCCTTCTCTGTGGGGGCACCAACCCTCTGGAATGAGCTACCACCAGGTATCCGCCAACTCCCTGATCTCCGGACCTTTCGACGCGAGCTGAAAACATTTCTGTTCCATCGCGCATTAGGACTGGCCTAATGGTTTTTTAAATGGGGGGTTTTATGGGTTTTATAGTGTTTAGCCAACCTTAAATCTTCTCTTTTTAAACTGGTTTTAATTTTTGTATCAATTTTTTTATCTTTGGCAGTAAACCTCCCTGAGTCCTTTGGGAAAAGGGCGGTATAGAAATTTAAACAATAAATAAATAAATAAATAAATAAATAAATAAATAAATAAATAAATAAATAAACAAACTAGAGCTGAACTGGACTAGAATTTCAAATTTTAAATTTGGTTTTAACGGGGTTTTATTATCTTGTTCTAGTTTTAATATTCAGCCTTATTTAATAAGTTTTTTAAATTGGTGTTTTATTTTGTGTTTATATGTATGTTTTATTAGGCTGTAAACCACCCTG
The DNA here is from genome assembly GCF_028640845.1 of Ahaetulla prasina. Taxonomy (NCBI): domain Eukaryota; kingdom Metazoa; phylum Chordata; class Lepidosauria; order Squamata; family Colubridae; genus Ahaetulla; species Ahaetulla prasina. The sequence continues at coordinate 219,693,535 of NC_080541.1, forward strand.
AGTCCCTTGGGAGATAGGGCGGTATAAAAATGTGATTAAATAAATAAATAAATAAAATAAACAGATAAAACACGGCACAAACAACTCCACCATGGCCAACTAGCTATGGCCAACTTGTTGCAGGACAACTCACCGCAGGAGAAGAGTTACACTAATATTGTTGTGGCAGTGGTGAAATCCAATTTTTTTTTTACTACCGGTTCTGTGGGGGTGGCTTTCTGGGCGTAGTGTGGCTTGGTGGGCATGGAAGGACTTGTTAGCCTGCTGTGAGAGGGAGAGAGACTTTTTGCCAGAGCTGTTGGCGCTCCTCATAAAGGAATCATTGACTTAACTACCGAGGGTTTGTCGTGTTTGGGAGTTGGGTCAGAACAAATATCAAAGAAATAGTGGAATAGAATCACTGGGTGGGAAACTACTCAAGGAGAGACACATCCTGGAATTAAGGAGAAAGTTCTTAACAGTGAGAACAATCGACCACAAACACAATCATGTGCACTTGTTTTTATGCTGAATCTCCAGAACTTTAAGATCATAGGCTGCAGTCCAGGGGTGGATTTCACTTACTTTTATCCAGGGATGAAATCTAAAAAATTTCCCTACCGGTTCTGTGGGCGTGGCTTAATTGGTGGGCACGGCTTGGTGGTCAGATGGCTTGGTGGGCGTGGCCAATAACAATAAATAATAAAAATAATAAACAAAGTATAAAAAAACAATAAGAGGTACCAAAAACCAACTTTCACACTTTACACACACATAACACAACACAACAGACTCACACACAAGGTAAAAGCAGCTGCACTTCACACTTCACATAGCCGCAAAAAGCTCAAAAACCAACTTTCACACTTTACACACACACAACACAACACAACACAACTGACTCACACACAAGGTAAAAGCAGCTGCACTTCACACAGCTACAAAAAGCTCAAAAACCAACTTTCACACTTTACACACATACACCACAACTCACACACACACACAAAAATATTACATACAGCTTTCTGAGATTTTGTGTGTTTGTGTAGTTAGAGTGAAACACTACAGAAACACACCAAATCTCAGAAAGCTGCACAAATATTTTATTTTATTTTATTATTTTATTTTATTGTGGACTTCAAATCCCAGAATTCCTCAGCCAGCAAAGCCAGCCAGCATTAATTGATCACTGAGGAAATAGATTAGCTGAGCGATTGATTCTGTCTGGGCTGAAACTGAAACTGCTTTTGGGCTGTGGCCATGCGTTCATCAGTAATCAGGTAAGTGCCTTAGAATCTCTACTTTTACTTGTAGAAAACATGTTTTCTACAAGTAAGAGTACAAGTAAAGTTCTGCTGTTTTTTACTTTTAAAGGCCTGTTTCGGCTGAAGCAAAACCGGCTTTTAAAAGTAAAAAAAAAAGCAACCTCTGCAGATGGTGCTGCTCAGCAGAGGCAGGGCGGGCGGGGCCAGGGATTTTTGCTACAGTCCTCCGAACTAGCAGCCGCCATCGCTACCGGATCGCGCGATCCCCTCCAATCCAGGAGCATTTCACCCCTGCCTTTACCCCTGGTTCGCCCCATGCGTGCATGCTGTCCGTGCATGGGCCCGGCCTTCTGCACATGCAATTTGCTCGCTCAAGCGTCTTCCACGCATGCACCCAGCCTCAAAAACATGCCTAAATAGCATGACTTGGAGCTGGAGCAGGTGGGCGGGGCAGGCCCGCCTGCGATCGCCACTACCAGTTCACCTGAATCGGTCCGTTACCGGCTGAATACCACCTCTGCTGCAGTCACAGTGAGCTCCATTTATTTAAGCGAGAGAGCCTAGCCTTAAGAGGGTGGAGTCAAGAGAGGAACCAGCCTGGAATCTTTACATTCCCACAAGCAGTCTAAATCCAAGCTCTCTTGAATCCCACTGACTCATATCTAGCACCAATTTAGTGCTGATAAAATCACTTTAAAATCACAGGCTGCAATTACAGCCAACTCCATTTTTTTAAGCAAGAGAGCCTCTCCTTAAAAAAGCATAGTCTATTTATCAACAAGACTTACCATAAAGAGCCATGGTGGCGCAGTGGTTAGAGTGTGTAGTACTGCAGGCTACTTCTGCTGCCTGCCGGCTGCCTGCAATTTGACAGTTCAGATCTCAACAGGGTCAAGGTTGACTCATCCTTCCATCCTTCCAAGGTCAGTAAAACGAGGACCCAGATTGTTGGGGGCAAGAGGCTGACTCTGTAAAACCGCTTAGAAAGGGCTGTAAAGCACTGTGAAGCGGTATATAAGTCTCAGTGCTATTTTTTTTAAATTTGCATTTATATCCCGCCCTTCTCCGAAGACTCAGGGTGGCTTACACTATGTTAGCAATAGTCTTCATCCATTTGTATATTATATACAAAGTCAACTTATTGCCCCCAACAATCTGGGTCCTCATTTTACCTACCTTATAAAGGATGGAAGGCTGAGTCAACCTTGGGCTGGTGGGACTTTTGAACCTGCAGTAATTGCAAGCAGCTGTGTTAATAACAGACTGTCTTAGCAGTCTGAGCCACCAGAGGCCCAGAGGCTATTGCAATTGCGATTGCTATTGCTATTGCTATTGCTATTCAGCCCTAGTTCTTACTTCTGGCTCATTGTGATAGACTTCCGTTGGATCAAGCGATTTTTTTGCTTCAAATCCAGAGCTGAAATGAATAGTTTGCTGGAAATAAGCCTTCAGTCTTGCATGAACTAATCCAAAGGCATATATTTGAAAATCTGCAAAAGTTAAATTTAGTTGGTGGAAAAACCAAGCAACAACAACACCCTACCCTTCTTCAAGCTGAGAATCCCCAGAGGTACAAGAATTACAACACACAGTCCAGTTTTTCCTTACAATCTCAGCACAACTAACAAGTGCCGACCTCCCGTGTTCAAAATCTGTTTTCATCAACTGACAAAGGAAATATTGTTTCGGTTCACCTCTACTGCACATGAAAAAGCAGCGGATAAAAGGCACCAAGAGTGCTGTTTGCTAAATATAAAGTGGAGATTCAATTTACTGTACTCTCCAGTAAGATGCATCATAAAGGATGGATGTCAGCTTCTATATGTTGGATGGGCAAAATGGTGGAAGGGACTTTGATTGTATGTTTTTGTCCCGACATTGTTTTCTTATTTCTTCATTCATTTATTTATTTTCATCCTGCCTTCATTAAGGTCCTATTTTTTATTTCTCCATTTATTTATTTTTATCTCATCTTTATTATGGTCCCGCTTTGGTCTATTTTTTTATAATCCTTGTAGTATGGTGCTAGAAATAAGATGTTGAACTATGTATACAGAGGCTTGGAGTTTACTGAATGATCAAGCATTTAGGATTTACAGTGAATGGACTAAATAGTTCAGAGTTGGTTTAACTCTGCCACAGCCAGAGTGGTGCAGTGGCCTAGAGGTGAAGCTCTCGCCTCACAATCAGGAGGCTGTGAGTTCAATCCTAGGTAGAGACAAATATTGTTCTCTCTGGGCACATCCCAGCTGAGTTGCCTGATCATCAGAGATTTTCAAAAGCATTTTTTTACAACCGCTTCGGCCAAAGAGGTTGTAGAAAAAATGCTTTTGAAAGTAAAAAAAGAAAAAAGTTGGCCACGCACACATTACCCCCACCACTACCACCAAGCCATGCCCACAGAACTGGCAGTAACATATTTTACGTTTCACTCCTGGTTTTTATGTTTCAAAATGTTTCCGGCAACAAATAGACTTTTTTCTTGTTTTCTTTATTAAAAACAAACAAACAAACCAGGTCAGAGTAATGCTCCATTAACGCAGATGTTAATAAGGTATTAATTGATGCTGATTTCCATCACTTGTTATCTATTGTTTCACAATGGTTAAGTAATGTTATTAAGGTTTATTACATGCTCACTTCAAAAGACACTGAGTGGCTTGCAACATATCAAATATGCAATTCGAACATAACAGTGAATCATAACGGCCTGGATAATAAACAACAACAACAACAACCAAAACTACATCAAAGCACATACAAAGTATGTTCCACAAACATACTCACCCTAGGCTCAGAAAGAGAGCCAAGACTTAAGGGCGTTTTTATCTGAATGGTCTAAAACCTGGCAACTCCAAATCTCAACCAGCAAATGCTCAGTCTTACATATTGGAAAAAAGAACCCAAACACTAAGTACAAGCTTGATGGACATTACCTTACTGATGACCCCCACCCTGTTAAAGTTCTTGGAGTTTTCATATCAAATGATCTAAGTGCCAAAGCCCACTGTAACTACATCACAAAAAAGGCCTTAAAAGTTGTAAACTTAATCTTGCATAGCTTCTTCTCCAAAAACACTACACTACTAACCAGATCATATAAAACATTTGCTAGACTAATTCTGGAATACAGCTCGACTGTTTGGAACCCATACCACATTTCTGACATCAATACAATTGAACGTGTCCAGAAATATTTTACAAGAAGAGTACTCCACTCCTCTGAATACAACAAAATACCTTATGCCACCAGACTTGAAATCCTGGGTTTAGAAAATGTAGAACTACGCCGCCTTTGACATGACCTGAGTTTAACTCATAGAATCATCTATTACAATGTCCTTCCTGTCGAAGACTACTTCAGCTTCAACCGCAACAATACACTAGCACACAATAGATTTAAACTTAAAGTGAACTGCTCCAATTTTGATTGCAGAAAATATGACTTCAGTAACTGAGTTGTTAATGCTTGGAATATACTACCTGACTCTGTGGTCTCTTCCCAAAATCCCCAAAGCTTCAACCAAAAACTGTCTACTATTGACCTCACCCCCTTCCTAAGAGGTCTGTAAGGGGCATGCATAAGAGCACAAACCATTCCTGTCCTATTGTTTCCTTTTGTTATATCCAATTAATATAGTTATTACATACTCATACTCATATATATGCTTATATATTGTATAATTATTTCATGCTTATGCTTATATATACTGTGTGACTAAATAAATAAATAAATAAATAAGATTTTTTGGCTTTTTTTCTCCCAGCACTTTCATTTTGGGCTTCTATTGTATTTGTAAACCAGCAAGTCACTTATGTTTTGGTGAGGTAAAAAGATAAGGAAGAGAGAGGGAGGAGGGAGGGAGGGAGGAGAAAGAGAGAGAGAGAGAGAGAACACCAGGGGTGAAATCCAGCAGGTTCTGGAAAACCGGTAGTTGAAATTTTGAGTAGTTTGGAGAACTGGCAAATACCACCTCTCCTGGCCCCAGAGTGGGGTGGGAATGGAGATTCTTCCCCCAGGAGTGGGGAGGGAATGGGGATTTTGCAATATCCTTCCATGAATGGGGTGGGAATGGAGATTTTACAATATCCTTCCCCCAGGAGTGGGGAGAGAATGAGGATTTTGCAAATATCCTTCCCCCAGGAGTGGGGTGGGAATTTTTTTTTTTTTTTACATTTATATCCCGCCCTTCTCCGAAGACTCAGGGCAGCTTACAGTGTGTAAGGCAATAGTCTCATTCTATTTGTATATTTACAAAGTCAACTTATTGTCCCCCCAACAATCTGGGTCCTCATTTTACCTACCTTATAAAGGATGGAAGGCTGAGTCAACCTTGGACCTGGTGGGACTAGAACCTGCAGTAATTGCAGGCAGCTGTGTTTTAATAACAGGCTTCTTACAGCCTGAGCCACACCGCGGGGAATGAGGATTTTGCAATATCCTTCCCTTGAAGTGGGGCGGGAATGGAGATTTTGCAATATTCTTCCCACAGGAGTGGGGAGGGAATTGGGATTTTGCAATATCCTTCCATGAGTGGGGTGGGAATGGAGATTTTGCAATATCCTTCCCCCAGGAGTGGGGAGGGAATGAGGATTTTGCAATATCCTTCCCCATGAGTGGGATGGGAATGAGGATTTTGCAATATCCTTCCCCCAGGAGTGGGGAGGGAATGGGGATTTTGCAGTATCCTTCCCCTGCCACGCCCACCAAGCCATGCCCACAGAACCGGTGGTAAAAAAAAAAATTGGATTTCACCACTTGGAGAGAACACTGTTAATTCTGGGGTCCTTGGTTTTCTCTGAACTTGGTCATTTTCTTGCAAACATTTCATTACTAACTCGGTAACATCATCAGTGCTAGAAGGGAGCGGGATTTGCTATCTGTTTATATCCTGGCATCGTCAGCATTGGTGGGAAGTTGTCTTGGGAGTGCCTTGATTAAAACTCTTGTTCATTATTTACTGCTTGTCTGAGTTGGTAATTCCTTGATTAGGGTATTGTTTACTGCTTGCTATTAGCTCTGTTGGCTAAACACTCAAGAGTCCTCCCCACCCCCAGAAGTGAATATAAGAGCAAGTACTCATGGAGAAAAATGAAATTACACTGGCAATTGTAATTCAGAATTCAGTTGCAGCTCTGAGGGCTGAACGGTAAGTTAATTTTGTCTTAATGGATGTAACAGGTGCGTTTCCCATTCAAGTAAAGTAATCTCTTAATGCAGAGAGCAAGAGAGTTATGAATGGGACTGACTGACTCCAGTTAAGATGAAGCATTCAACATGGAAATGTATTAAAAAGGAAAGCCCACTTCTCAAAAACTAGTTATTGCAGCTACTACCTAAATTTCTTGCTGGGATATTCGGGGAGCTGTAAGGATTGCGTGTCAGGGAGAACGATCTCATTGGAACTCAGAAATTCCTCTGCTGTTTAAGAGCTATTAAATCCCAGTTGTAATCATCAGGTCTGCCTCCAGTGGATTTGATTATGTGGCATTTCGGTTTGCTGCTGGTGACTAGGAATCTCTTTGAATGATGAACAGAAATAGAATAGAATAGAATAGAATAGAATAGAATAGAATAGAATAGAATAGAATAGAATAGAATAGAATAGAATAGAATTTTATTGGCCAAGTGTGATTGGACACCCAAGGAATTTGTCTTGGTGCATGTGCTCCCAGTGTACATAAAAGAAAAGATACGTTCATCAAGGTACAACATTTACAACACAAACGATGGTCAGTATATCAACATAAATCATAAGCATTGCCAGCAACAAAGTTACAGTCATACAGTCATAAGAGGAAGGAGATGGGTGATGGGAACGATGAGAAGATTAATAGTAGTGCAGATTCAGTAAATAGTTTGACAGTGTTGAGGGAATTATTTGTTTAGCAGAGTGATGGCCTTCGGGGAAAAACTGTTCTTGTGTCTAGTTGTTCTGATGTGCAGTGCTCTATAGCGTCGTTTTGAGGGTAGGAGTTGAAACAGTTTATGTCCTGGATGTGAGGGATCTGTAAATATTTTCACGGCCCTCTTCTTGATTCGTGCAGTATACAGGTCCTCAATGGAAGACAGGTTGGTAGCCATTGTTGGTAGCCATTGTTTTTTCTGCAGTTCTAATTATCCTCTGAAGTCTGTGTCTTTCTTGTTGGGTTGCAGAACCGAACCAGACAGTTATAGAGGTCAAATGACAGACTCAATAATTCCTCTGTAGAACTGAATCAGTAGCTCCTTGGGCAATTTGAGCTTACTGAGTTGGCAGAGAAAGAACATTCTTTGTTGTCCTTTTTTGATGATGTTTTTGATGTTAGCTGTCCATTTTAGATCTTGCGATATGATAGAACCTAGAAATTTAAAGGTTTCTGCTGTTGATACTGTGTTGTCTAGTATTGTGAGAGGTGGAAGCATGGAAGGGTTTCTCCTAAAGTCTGCCACCATTTCTACGGTTTTGAGTGTGTTCAGTTCCAGATTGTTTCGGTCGCACCACAAGGCTAGTCGTTCGACCTCTCGTCTACATGCAGATTCGTCATTGTCTCGAATGAGACCAATCACTGTTGTGTCATCTGCGAACTTCATTAGCTTAACAGATGGATCGTTCGAGATGCAGTCATTGGTATACAGAGAGAAACGTAATTACCTGAAGATTTCTTTTGAAGAGAAAGAAATCTTTTGCCTTGGAAGGTAAGTATTGAAAAGAAAACAAGAGCATGAAGCAGTATTTATTGTCAAAAGAGCGTACCAAATATTATTCATAAATAAACATTGGTGTCCCTTATAGTCTGCGGCAGGAGCAATGTATGACAAAAGCCAGTGTCATAGGTCGACCAAAAATATACTTATTTAACTGATCACAGTCCCAAAGGTGCTTTTTCAGGAGGCAACTGGATTTTCTTGTTTTTTTTCTTTTGAAGACGTTTCGTTTCTCATCCGAGAAGCTTCTTCAGCTCTGTCAGGATTGTGGGAAATGGAAGGATTTATATTTTTATTCCTTGCAGACAGCTGGTCATTTGCATCCTTTTAGAGTGTAGAGGGCACTTGGAGGTTTACCTGTGTCCTCAAGGTCACCTGGGTGGTGCCCCTAGTTCCCTGTGTCTACATTTTTTCTTCTGGAAATCCATTCCTACTCCCACACCATTCAAAGGGTGTTCATCCCTAACTGTATAGCTAAAACTCTGTAAAGATTCTCAGCCATTCAGGTCATGGTTGTTACAGGATTTGGGATTGGCTAGTCTAAATATAAGAAAGACTAAAGGGGACATGATTCCAATATTTGAGGGGCTGCCACAAAGAAGAGGGGACCAACTTATTTTCCAAAGCACCAGTGGGCAGGACAAGAAACAATGGATGGAAAATAATCAAGGAGAGAAGCAACCTGGAATTAAGGAGAAACTTCCTAACAATAGAGGACAATTAACCAGTGGAACAGCTGGCCTTCGGAAGTTGTGGGTGCTTCATCACTGGAGGTTTTTACGAGGAGACTGGATAGATGTCTGAAATGGTTTGGGCAGGGGTAAAATCCAGCAGGTTCTGAAAGAGTCTGGAGAACCGGTAACAGAAATTTTGAGCAGTTCATAGAACTGGCAGCAGAAATTTTGAGTAATTCATAGAACCGGCAAATACCCCCTCTGGCCGGTCCCAAAGTGGGATGGGAATGGAGATTTTGCAAAATACTTCCCCTGGAGTGGGGTGGGAATGGAGATTTTGGAGTATCTTTCCCCTGCCACATCCACCAAGCCATGCCCAGCAAACCACACCACAGCACGCCCACCAAACCACACCCACAGAACGAGTAGTAAAAAAAAATTGGATTTCACCACAGCAAGAGATTGGACTAGAAGACCTCTAAGGTCCCTTCCAGCTTGTATTCTATTCTACTGTGCTTTACTCTACTCCATATTCTATTCTATTCTATTCTATTCTATTCTATTCTATTCTATTCTATTCTATTCTATTCCATTCCATTCGATCGCATCCCATCCCATCCCATCCCATCCTATCCCATTCTATTAATATTTACTCTATTGTATTCCATTCAATTCCATTCCATTAATACTTATTCCATTTTATTCCGTTCTGTTCCATTTGATCATCTATTGTTGATGGAAGAGGATACTTAGATGCAATGTTGATGGTTTTGATTAGTGTAAATAAATCTTCTTTTGCAATCTCCTGCTAGCCTAACTCTTCCTAAGAAATGGACTGAGTGCACAGCAGTGGGAAAAAGAACCCTCTGCATGTAATAGAAGCAATATATCTTAAACTTAAATTATTTAGATTGTACAGTTGTCTCAAAGTTAAATTATTCAAACTGTAACAGCTTTTCCCCTTTATTGTTGTGAGGTGTTTGTTTGCATCACGATAAGCTCTTTCTTTTCTTTTTTCTTTTTTGCCAAGAAAGCTGTCTCAAAAGGCCTCGTTTTGAAAAGCTGAGATTATTTAAATCCCACGCAAGCTGTAAATACTACATTGCAAACTGGCTCTTTCAGCACCTTGGACAGGTATACAAGGAGCTGCATAGCCTTAATCCTATTAAATGCACGCAACTGAATAGAATGGAAGGGTAACTTTAATGGATTGTTAATGCAAGATATTATACCAGCTTTGTTAATGATTCTGAATTTTACAGGGAAGGTGTGCTTTATTTTTCTTGAGAAAAGGCTGATCCAAAATTTAGAGCAGTAAATATAAACTGTGAAGAACTGAGTGGGTTTTCATTCTACACATTCATTATTGTGGGTCACAAGGTTGCTTAGATCTGTTGGAAGAAATGTCCATCTGGGTTGAGTTTCAAGTGGGAAGAAAGACACTGGAAACATGGAGGCAGCTTGGAAAGATGGTTTCATGGTGGATAGGACCACAAGGGTTTCTTGGTCCTGGGCAAAGAAAAAGGGCAGAGATGCTGAGAGTACCTGGGTTTTATGCCGTTGGGCTTTGAGTTTGAGCTTGTCTTCTGATTGGTTGTCAGACTCCCATGGGGGCCATGAAGTGGTAACTTTGTAGATTGTCTTTTGAGTCCCAGGCTTGGTTGACTCTTGCTGGTTAAAGATGTAATGAAGGGGCTTGGAGCAATTCCTACTATGGCTCTGCCTGAAGGAGGTAGATCTTTGTTATGTAGAATAGACTGGCCCAGGCCTTCATGGCCCACTGACAAAGGTGTGGAGAGGCTGAGTTTCTGCCTCTCTTTCAGGTGAAATATTCTGCCCTTTTAATATTTCCTAAAATATCTCAGTAGGGACGCGTGGCTTAGTGGGTAAGATGCTGAGCTTGTCAGTCGAAAGATTGGCAGTTCAGCGATTCCAATTCCTAGTGCCGCATAACAGGGTGAGCTCCCGTGACTTGTCCCAGCTTCTGCCAACCTAGCAGTTTGAAAGCACATTAAAAAATACAAGTAGAAAAATAGGGACCACCTTTGGTGGGAAGGTAACAGCATTCTGTGCACCTTCAGCATTGAGTCATGCTGGCCACATGACCAAGGAGATGTCTTCGGACAGTGCTGGCTCTTCGGCTTTGAAACGGAGATGAGCACTGCCCCCTAGTCGGGAACGACTAGCACGTATGTGCGAGGGGAACCTTTACCTTTAAAATATTTCATTTCCCTAGGAGCGGGGTGGGTGCTAACTTCCTACAGATCTAAACATCAGGAATCAAAGATATCATAGCCAGCAGGCTACTTGTCCTGTCCCCCTCCCCCTCTGATGACCGGGTCTGGGAAGTCTGTATCAAGCGTGGCCACGAAGCCTCTGCAGCTTTGCCAAATTCCTTTTTCTCAGGGCAGGCAGGAATCCAAGGTGTGACTTCAGCAAACCAGATGAGACTTTGCTTGACTCAAGGAATGCCAAAAAGCAGATCCTTTATATAGGCCATGGGGTGTGGCTCCATGACTCAGCACTTATCCAGGCCTGCCTCTCCCTTCCTTCTGCTGACATTGCCTCTCAGATCTCCGGAAGCGGGGATCCGTCCACTGTAACTTCCCTTCCTCTGGATCTGCTGCCGGCAATTCTAGCACGTGGCTGGCTTCATGCTCACATGCTGTAGGAGTGAGGTTTGTTTGTTCATTCCTGACATTCTGTCTGGACCTGGTGCCAGGGCTGGGGGCTGGAGGCATGCCAGGCCGTTCCTCTTCATTATCAGACTCTGAATCTGATAGCAGGCCCAGCAGGAGGAGGGAGGGGCCCGGCTGAGGAGAGGAGGGAGGACAAGGCACAACACTACTGTTCATCCTTTTGTATGGCATGTCAACTAATCTTAGTCATTTGTAACTAATAAGATTCAAAGAGGAATACCAATGACAATCACGTAGTACTGTTACTGCTCTACAAAGCCTTGGTAAGGCCACACTTTACATCCAGTTTTGGTCACCCTAATACAAAAATGATGTATTCTAAAGTGTGGCCTTACCAAGGCTTTGTAGAGCGGTAACAATACTTCACATGATTGTCATCAGTTACTCTTCTTTGAATCGGTAAAGTAGATCATTACTCTCTCAATCCAACATACAAAATGCTCTTTCATTCAAGCTATTCTAGGTTTGTTGATCCACGAGTCAATCCAGCAGCATTTAACAGAGCTGACTCCCAACTAAGGGAACAGAGCATTTCAACCATTGTCTCTTGGAATCAATCTCATCCATTCCGGCTGAAAGATTTTTTTTTTTTTTTTTAAAGGCATCCATTTATCTTTCCCCCACGAGCTGTCTATCCATAAGCCTTGGAAGATGCAACAGATTGACCTATAAGGCTTCGGATGCAATTGTTCCGGCACTTATTTTAGAAAGGAGCACTGACTGCTCAGAAATAACTCATGTGAGATTGACAGCTTTCAGCAGGGAACAGGAAGGAGACCAATTGCTCATTCCTGTGAAGTCCCGGCTGGTGTTTGCTGCAGCTGGCTCCTTCCCACATCTGTCACACAAGATCAGGAGCTCTGGACTTCTGAAAGCCATCATCCGGGTCATCTTTTCTCATAACACCACCACCCAAAGTAGAAGCGTGGTGGCTCAGTGGCTTAATGATGCTGGAGATGGCCTCAACTCTGAGGGTTCGAGCCCTAGTACTGTGTAGCGGGTTGAGCTCCTGTCACACTTCAGCTTCGGTCCATCTAAACATTCAAAAGCAAGTTCCATGCAAGTAGATACTGTAGGTAGATGCCACTTTGGTGGGGAGATGAGCTGGTGCTCTGTGCAGGCAGTCAGATTCCTAATGGTTCTGAACCTTCCTGGTTGTGGCTCCTACTTGGGAGGCAGCTCAAGGAAGGGAAGGGGCCTTGGGTGATGCTGCAGGAAGAGTCTCTATTTGGATCACATGACCATGGGGATGCTGCAAAGGTCATGAGTATGCATGTGTATATGAGTATTAACGTATGTGTTTGGGTAGATATACACTCTCTTGAGAGCAGGTAATAGAATTTCATTTTTATTGTGGGCCGGTGTGCTCCCAGTAAAAAAAAAAAAGACAATAAAGTTATCTATCTAAGGGCAAGGACTGGTCATAAGTCACAGTTTTCAGTGTTGTTGTAACTTTGAACTGAAGACTAGCAATAGCATTTAGACTTATATACCACCTCACAATGCTTTTTTACAGCCCTTTCTAAGCAGTTTACAGAGTTAGCATCTTGCCTTAACAATCTGAGTCCTCATTTTACTGACCTGGGAAAAATGGAAGGCTGAGTCAACCTGGAGTTGGTGAGGATTGAACTATTGCCAATAGTGCACAGTCAGGCAGTCAGAAGAATTAGCATGCCATACTGGATTCTAACCACTGCACCACCATGTAGTGAAGTTACTTATGACCACTGGCTGTGGCCCACCCCCAAAATTTGTAAGGTTAGATTGACACCATTTTAGCTTGTCCAATTCTCTATAGTGTCAGTTTTGGAAGGCAATTTTCTTTTTGCTTCTTAACTGCCACATATTTTAGCTGGGGAAGTTGGGAGGGGGTTGTTGTTGGAGCAGTAGAAAGTTAGTCATAACAACATTCCGTATTCAAGGACACTTTTGTCTGCGTCTGATGGAGACTGCCTGAAGATTGTATCCAACTGAGTGTGAAGAGTTGATTGGATAATGTGATGAACTTGTGGGTGTGGGGCAGGGCTGTGAACTGTCAACTGGGTGTGGAAACCCTGGAAGCTTTCAGTTTCGGGTTTTCCCAGCTGTGTCAACAGGACATCTCTAATAAATTGGAATTTTGAGGAACCTCAAGCCTCAGAGCTTTATTTCGTGTGGGGTGTTCCTTGGAACTCTGACAACAGGTACATGTCTGGAATACACAGAGCTAAGTAGAGCTTTTTTATTTTTTTAACTTTTCATTCTTTAAATTTATATACCAACCATCTCACTAGCAAAGCAACTCTGAAAATCATGGGAATTACTCTAGGAGGCCTTAGGAAATTCTTGCGGATCATAATTTTTAAGGAACCGGAGACAATTTTAAAAGAACCAAATAAAGGATAACATGCACACATTTTGAAAAGAGAGAAGTTCCCAGAGGATGAGCTCCAGAATGAACCCAAAAGCATGGAAAATAAACTTTTGGTCCTTTGGGACCATCTCAGATTGGATCCTGAATTGTTTTATTTAACACAAATGAAGGCAGATATATGTGTCCCAGGATAATGTCGCCGGATCAGAGTTGGTATTCAGCCGGCTCATACCGGTTCATCCGAACCGGTAGTGGAAATCATGGGTGGGCCTGCCCACTCACCCCAGCTCTATGCCATCCTATTTAGGCACATTTTTGAGGCCGGGCACATGTGGGGAAGGCAGGTGTGTAAGCAAACTGGGCACAAGTGTGCACTATTGGCAAACCGGTAGTAACATAATATGAAACCGAATGCTGCACAGGATCCAATGTAGATCACATTCTGGAGCAGGGGTAATCAACCTTTTTATACCTACCGCCCACTTTTGTATTTCTGTTAGTAGTAAAATTTTCTAACCGCCCACCGGTTCCACAGTAATGCGCTGTGTATCGTCATCTGCACATGCCTCTTGCGCATTGTGGATTGGGTTTTGGGGGGCGGCGCCAGCTACCAGCTCTGCTTGTCTGTTACAGCTGGGTGGTGTGGGGGGAGATGCGTGAGCTATTCTGGGATGAGGCTCTTTTGTTTGCGGTCACACTATAGCGCCATTTAGTTTCACTTAGGTAACGTGAACTAAACTTATGCACGGGCAATACAAATAGTATATTTTCAGAAATTTAAATTGTCACGTGGAATTTTATGAAAACCTACTGAAAATGTTTTTTAATAATGCTATGAAATTTTTTTAAAAAGTCAATTAAATTAAAAAAAAGGAAAGTGCTTCAGTATCGGACAAAATCCCTACTGCCCACCATGAAAGCTGGAACGCCCACTAGTGGGCGGTAGGGACCAGGTTGACTACCACTGTTCTGGAGCAAGAGAAGTTCCCTGAGGGTGGGTTCCAGCAAGAGTCCAAAAGTTCAAAAGATTAAACTTCCATTCCTAGTGACTGACCCAAATTGGATCCTGCTTTATTTAATTTTACTTACATCTACATTGTAACAAACTGGAGCCCCCCATATCATCATTTCTATTAAACTTCAACAAAAGTTTTATTAAATAGGCCCATGTATTCCGGGAGTCCAAACATTAGACTGTAATTAATAACCGCTCAATGCAATTTATTAAAAGAGGTTAACAGCACACAAGGCAATCAAATAATCATTTAATGCTCAACCACTCAAATAATCACTTAATAGTCAATCATTCGAAGCATCAATTACTATTCAATCTCTCCAGTCAACAGCCTACAGACTAACGCACACATTTTAAGCCCTAAGCACTTTCAGGGAAATCTCATGTTTTTGATTCGATGGAAGACAAAGCAAATTCAAAGACAAGAGGATGAAATAGGTGTGGGGTTTTTCCCCCCCCTAGTTTTATTAAAATGATCAGGTAAAATACAAGTGCAAACAAAAATTAAGAAAGTTCTCTTAAGAGAGAAGAAGAGAAATGAAGAAAGAAGTTAAAAAAAAAGAAACAAAAAAGTAGTAACTTTTGACTTTTGTTCCCCAGGATAGTTGAATGCAAAAAAAGTTACAGCCTCAACCTTTCGTTTTACATTTCTAAACATTTTGAGCCATTTCTAGGACAACAAAGTCATGCTAATCTAAGCAGCAAAACCTACATCCGAAGTTTCATTTTAGGAAGTAGGCAATGGCAAACCACTTGTGGAAAAACCTTGCCAAAAAAGGCAGCAGGGATGTGTTCTGGATCAAGGGTCTCCAACCTTGGCAACTTTAAGACTTGTGGACTTCAACTCCCAGAATCCCTCAGCCAGCAAAGCAAAGCTGGCTGAGGAATTCTGGAAGTTGAAGTCCACAAGTCTTAAAGTTGCCAAGGTTGGAGACTCCTGTTCTGGATGGTTGCCAAGAGGTAACACCGACGTAAACACCCAAAAGTGAATAAAACAGTGATATATCGATATATTGACAAATCATTTGTATTGTAAATGTTGTACCTTGATGAAGGTAACTTTTCTCTTATGTACACTGAGAGCATATGCACCAAAGACAAATTCCTTGTGTGTCCAATCACACTTGGCCAATAAAAAATTCTATTCTATTCTATTCTATTCTATTCTATTCTATTCTATTCTATTCTATTCTATTCTATTCTATTCTATATAGCCAGGGGTAGGCTTCAAAAAATTCAGCAAGAGGTCTTCTGCTTGGTTGCAGGTGTGTGTGGCCATGGTGGGCATGGCCGAGTTGGCCTCCTGCACCACGGGTGGGGGCGGGGCAGCATTTTTGCCCTCCCCAGGCTCCAGAGGCTTTCCTTAAGCCTCCAGGAGGCCGAAAACGGCCTCCCCAGGCTCTGGAGGCCCTCTGGAGGCCAGAAATGGGACCATTTCTTCCTGAACTTCCAGTAGGCCCATTTTTCACTCTCACCGAGCCTCTGCGCACACTCTGCACTTACCTGCATCCAAAACGGGCCACGTGGGGACTCCTGGGAGGGGCGGGGTGGGCGGATGCCAGCCAGGAGTGGGATTTGGGGGATTCCCAAAGTGAGGAAAGAAACACTGGATTCATGGAAGTTGTTTGGAAAGAAGGTCTATAGACGAAGAGGATCATATGCCTTGGAGATCTTGCAGAAAAAAAGGGAAGATTGCTGAGAGTCCCTGGGTTTTATACCCTCTCTGGCTTTGAACTTCCTGGGGCACAGGAAGAGTATCCTGATTGGTTGCTGTCAGAGGTCATGGTGAGTTTTGTAGGTTGTCTGTGTGCTACGTTTGGTTGAATCTTGCTGGGTGATGCAATGGAGAGCAATTAAATGGCTCTGCCTGAAGTAGGTAGATCTTTGTTATGTAGAATGGACTGGCTCAGGCCTTAATGGCCCATTGACAAAGGGGGGGGGCTGAGTTTCTGCCTCCCTTTTGGGGGAAATATTCTGCATTTTTAAATATTTCCTAAAATATTTCATTCTCTAGGATTGAGATAGGTTTTAACTTCCTACATTACAATAAGAAATAACATAGGAATTAATATAGTGGCTAAGAAGGAGCACTGTAGCCCTACAGAATCCCAACTCCAATCTCACTTCAATTGGGACAAACCACTCATCTTGTAACCTTAGCCTCCCATCTGCAAAGGATTATTGGATTAATTATCTGAGAAAAGCACTCGGAAATGTTTGAAATGTGCCCCATTAGTGCTCAATGTGACTACAACAGGTGGCTGAAACTTAAGCTAAACGTTACACTGGAGACCTCTTAAGCAGTTGTAGGAATCAGCAATTGGATGTAGAAGAATGCAAGGCAGGTGAACAAGATGGAGTGAATTTCTTGAGGCTGTTTCCCCTTCTGGCCTTTGGTGGCTCAAAATCCCTCTTGATGACCCCAAATGGGTCATTTTTTTCTACCAACGGCTCAGGAATGCACAATTTTCATTGGCGACAAGGGTCACGCGAGCGCAGCATGTGAAGGACTGCACATCAAACTTTGGTGGGGCCAGAATATGCTGGGGGATCCAAGAGTCTCAAAGATATTGTAATGAAATGTGTGGATCAGTAGCGGGTTTTAAATCCCGACGCTACAGGTTCGCTATCGGTAACACGCGGGTGGGCGCGCTTGCTTCGTGAGCGCATGGTGCTTCTGCACATGCGCAGAGTGTTTTTGACGACATCTGTCCAGGTGGGCAGAGCCTCCCACTGCCACCACTACAGGTTTGTCCAAACCGGTGCAAACCGGGAGCAACTTACCACTGGCGTGGATGGTTTGGGGGATGAATAAAAGAGATGCTGCCTCTCAAACAACCAGATAAGGGAGACAGGAGCCTCCAGTGACTCAACAGGCAGAGGGAGAAATCTAGAAAAGACCAGTCCTAATGGATTAAGCAGTTAAAAATTGCAGTGGGAAGTTTGTACGTTCGGTGTCTATGGAGATTCTCAGTCATCCAGGTCATGGTTGCTTTTTCAAGAGGCAACTGGACTTTCTGGTTTTTCTTTGAAGACGTTTTGCTTCTCATCCAAGAAGCTTCTTCAATTCTGACTGAATGGAGAAGAATGGAAGGCTTTCTATTCCTTGCAGTCATCTGGTCATTAACACTCTCTCTGAGAATCAATGAGGCCACTTGTATCAGGGTTCCAAGTAACACCCCCAACGAAATAATGCTCTGAGGCTTGAAGTTCCTCAAAGTTCCTTTTTATTAGAGGTGTCATATTGGCACATCTGGGAAAACCCGAATCTGAAAGCTTCCAAGTTTTTCCCACCCTAAGAAAAGTCCCTGCCCAACACCCTCATGTCCATCACATGGTCCAATCAAACCACTGTCCCAACTGGAGATGCCTCCCAGTTCCAGCCCTCCAGGTGATTTTGCAGTATCCTTCCCCTGCTATGCCCACCAAGCCATACCCACAAAGCCACATTACGCCCACCAAGCCACGGCCACAGAACCAGTAGTAAAAAAAATTGGATTTCACCACTGGCCTGAATCTTTTCTTTTCTTTCTTTCTTTTTTATTTTTTTTGCACCCCTGCCGGAAGAAAAGCAAAATGCTGCAGCAGAAAGGTTTTGTTAGCAAAAAGGTATGAAGAAAGACACACCAGCCTTTCCATTAATTTGACCCTTTCACGGAGTTTTGATGAGGATTCAGGGCGAAATTAGACATCTCCAAAGGAGCAGCCTTGTTGATATATTGGTGGCCAGAGAGCGGATTTCATCCAGCAAAATCTCTCCAGAAAAAGGAGAGATTGTGAGATCGCCCACTTGTACGCCGCACAGTTGCTGCTTGTTGTTGTGGTCCATCAGCAGTCTACGGAGCTGGCAACGGAGTCAGACAGCGATGAGGCTGAGGTGGGGCCAGGGCCATCAGGGAGTGAGGTGCGGACTCCAGAGCCTCCAGAGACAGATAGTAGTGAGGCGGAGGAACAGGAGGAGCCTGTTCCTAATGTACGCATGAGAAGAGCTGCCAGAAGGCAAGAGCAGCTCAAGCAGAGAGGACAACTCAGGAGTAGGGCGAAGAGATGATTGGCCCCTCCCATAAGGCTTAAAACAGACCAGCACCGGCCTTTGAGCTTTGCCGGAAAAAAACGTTGTAGTGGCGTCTTCTGCTTCGTCCTCTGCTTCGTCTATGTCTTTGTTTTTGTGGCTTCTGGACGTTTGCCAGGAAGGGCCTTTGGCAGTTTGCCTAATTAGACAGAGGTTTGTGAGATAACTGAGGAATTTGTGTTGTGAGGCATTTGTTTTACTTTGAGTTGAACGATGCTTGGAATGAAATAATTCCCAGCTGTTCGAATAAAGTTTTTTTTTTTCCACGGACTAAGTTTATTACTACCTACTTGGGTCTGGATCACAACACTCGTGGATAAACTGCAGGAACAGTGGTTTTTACAGTAAGCTCATGAGTTGAAGAGGTGGGAGTTGAGGGATTCCCACCAAGCTCACACAGCAATGTAGACTGTATTATGGACATCCAGTTCTGCCAAGTCTCATTTCTTAATCACTTTTGGAAATAGCTTCTTAAGAACATATGGCTAGAACATATGAAAAAAGGCTAGAACATATGAAGAATGGTTGCAGGAACTGGGTATGTCTTGTTTAATAAAAAGAAGGACTAGGGGAGACATGATAGCTGTGTTCCAATATCTCAGGGGTTGCCACAAAGAAGAGGGAGTCAAGCTATTCTCCAAAGCACCTGAGAGCAGGACAAGAAGCAATGGGTGGAAACTGATCAAGGACAGAAGCAACTTAGAACTAAGGAGAAATTTCCTGACAGTTAGAACAGTTAATCAGTGGAACAACTTGCCTTCAGAAGTTGTGAATATTCCAACATTGGAAATTTTAAAGAAAATATTGGATAACCATCTGTAGGGTTTCCTGCCTGGGCAGGGGGTTGGACTAGAAGGCCTCTAAGGTCCCTTCCAACTCTGTTGTTGTTATTGTTAAGAACCTCTCAATCAGCAACTTTTATAATATATACTGGGTGAGATTCTTTTAATCCTGAGCGAGAGAAGTTTTAGGAAAGGAAAACCAGTTGAAGATGTTTTACAGATGGCACCTTCAATCTACAAGACTTTCAAAGATGTTTCCAAATAATAATTCAACATGTTGGAAATGCAAAAAAAATCAGGTAACATATTACCATGTACTGTAGATGTGTTCAGCAGCAAAAAAATTCTGGGCAAATATTTAAAAAATGGCTAGAAAAAATAACAGAACAACCAGTTGAAAGCAAACCGGGAAAAAAATTATTAGGAATCTTTACAAGAACATACACCAAAGAAATAAAATATCTGATTTTATACATTATAACAGCTGCACAAATAACATTTGCACAAAATTGGAAACAGGAAAATATACCAACAGATGAAAAAGTGATAGGGAAAGTTTTAGAATGTGCCAAAATGGACAAGTTAACAAAAGAAATTAAATAGAATAGAACAGAATAGAATTTTTTATTGGCCAAGTGTGATTGGACACACAAGGAATTTGTCTTGGTGCATATGCTCTCAGTGTACATAAAAGAAAAGATACGTTCATCAAGGTACAACATTTACAACACAATTGATGGTCAATATATCAATATAAATCATAAGGATTGCCAGCAACAAAGTTACAGTCATACAGTCATAAATGGAAAGAGATTGGTGATGGGAATGATGAGAAGATTAATAGTAGTGCAGATTTAGTAAATAGTTTGACAGTGTTGAGGGAATTATTTGTTTAGCAGAGTGATGGCCTTCAGGGAAAAAACTGTTCTTGTGTCTAGTTGTTCTGAGACAGATTATTATATAATCTGGAATAAATGGTATGAATGGCTTAAGTCTAGAAATAAAGGGAAAAAAAATAAAGGGGAGAAATTAGAAATTAGATAAATTAAATTAGAATGTACAGAATGTATTAGAAATGTACAATATGTAAATAATAAATATATAAGATTCTAGAGAAGTAAAGCTATTAGTATTAGATAATTTAATGTAAATAAAGAAAAGGGGACAAGAAAGAAAAATAAAATAACAAATGTGATATGGGGGGAAAGGTATAAAAGTGAAAGGAGACCACTAAGAAACACTGTTTAGAAATAGGAAATATTTATATGTTCTATGTTGTGTGTTTGTCAGATTGTGTATCAAAAAAAATTAATAAAAATATTTTTTAAAAATAAGGTTTTTTTAAAAAAAAATCCCTCTGTTTTGGTGTTCTGTTGATCCTTTCAACTTGTCTGACATTTTCCAGTTGCATTTCCAAGGAATTAAAGCAGCATTAGGATGCAGACTGTAACCGAACTATCCACTTTGCTCCTGAACAGAAACAAGACAGTATTTCATCCGTCCTGACAACACGTTTCCAGGTGCAGTTCTCAAACTCCTGCTCATTAGGCTGATTAAAGTCACATCTTTGCAAATGTACCATTCAGTGCATGGCTATGTGGAGGGGAATAAGGATGGTGATATTGTGGTGGAGTCAAGAGGCCTTCCCAACCCACCCTTCCCATCTGGAATGCACCCATGAAGTTGACACATAGAACAGAACAATATGGTTGGAAGGGACCTTAGAAGTTGTTGTGCTCCGCCAGATCCGCAGACTCGGATGATGAGGAGGTTGGGAAGGAACTTGGGCCAGTTCTGGAGTCTGGGGAAGGCTCTGATGGATGCTCTGCATTGGATGCAGAGATAGAGTCAGGGCCGTCTGACATTTCCCAGCCACCGGAGAGGCAGCTGCCTTTGGAGGCTGATATGGGTGAGGAGGAAGAACAGCTGGGCCCTGTTCCATATGCACCTATGTGCAGAGCTGTTAGGAGAGGTGAGCAACAGAGGACAAGGAGTCGTCTCGGGAAGCAAAGCACATGTGGATGCTGAAGGGCCCCTCCCTGGCAGGGAGAAGGAAAGAAGGAAAGGGGAGTAGTTGTCGTAGGAGACAACAGTTTGTATTTCTGAAGATTTTGCTCATTGTGTTTCGTGCCACAAAAACTGCTTGCCAGAACTTCATTGGCAGCCTTTCGGCTGGGAGCTCACGGCCTCGCAATTATTGCAAGGAACTGATAAGGTCTGTTACTGCAGTTAACTCCTTGAAGGACTCTTGCCTACACTTTCCAGTAGGTGAGTGCAATTCATTCACAAGAGGTAAATAAAGAGGGAGTTTCGGTGACCAGGAGTCTGTTTCTTGCTTCTGCTAACGTTGGGTCAGAACAGAAGTCTTCTAGTCCAGGGGTCTCCAACCTTAGTAACTTTAAGGTTTGTGAACTTCAATTCCCAGAGTTTCTCAGCCAGCAAAGTCCACAAGCCTTAAAGTTACTAGGGTTGGAGACCCCTGTTCTAGTCCAATCCCTTGCTCATGGATGAGGTGCGTGCATGCTCACATCTAGAGAAGGTAAGTGAATAACTGGTAGTCCTCACCCTCCTTCTCTCACACATGATATCTTGGCCAAAGTCAGGCACAAAGAAATAAGGCCAGCTGTTGATTTCCAGTTAAACTGATTAATGGATCATGCCTTTACATAAGAATCTAGTTAACTGACTGGCCAGCACTAAATTGGCACTAGATAAGAGTCCACAGAATTCAAGAAGGGTTGGATTTAGACATTTGTGGGAATATAATGACTCCAGGCTGATTACTCTCTTGACTCCACCTCCCAAGGTCTGCCACTCCTTCTCCTACAGCTGGCTCTTACTCCTCTGGAATGCACCCCCCTCCTGAGAATCTACTTCCTTGTACATTTCAATGCATCCAGTGCCTAAATCACCAAAACCCAGTTCTTAACTAAGCTAATCAAAAACTTTGTTTCATAAGAATGGATATTGAAAGTTGCTAATTTGGCTGAGATGGCAAAAATCTCAGCCTTTTTGAAAGACAATACGCAAGAAAGTTACTTAAATGAATGGAAAAAATGGATTGACTATATCCAAAATAGATATCAGACTAAGAGATATCAGACTGCCTTTGAATGATTAGGTTGTATTATTTCTGATTGCTATGGGGGAGGTTAGGATTTGATGAGCATTGCAGAAGTATAACTGAGTTAGGAGGGAAAATTTTTAGCATATGTTTGTTTCATTTTTAAACTATACCTTGTGTTTGTTCTGGGAAGTCGGGGGGGGAGGAGGGGGAAAAGGGGGGGGAAGCTTTTTTTTGTAAAAACTTTTTCAATAAAAAAAACACTTTGTTTCAGATATTGCTGAAATCCATCAAGGGAAGGAGACGACGTTTTGCCTCTCACACTTATGACCGCAATGGAGCCCGGAATTTCTGTTGCTAAGAAAATGAGACATTTGTTTAGTAAATTTTGGGTCCGTCTTGCCACCATTGTTATGTGAATCGCTGCAGTGTTAAGCAGGGATGAAATGTAAAATTTATTACTACCGGTTCTGCGGGCGTGGCTTGGTGGTGGTGGGGTAATGTGACTGGATGGGCGTGGACAACTTTTTAAAAAAAAACTTTTAAAAGCATTTTTTCTACAACCTCTTTGGCCGAAAAGGTTGTAAAAAAATGCTTTTAAAAGGCTCCTCTGACGATCCCAGCTGAGTTCCCTGATTGTCAGAGACTTTTCTTTTCTTTTAAAAGCATTTTTTTTGCCTTTAAAAGGGAAAAAAAGCCTCTGACAATCAGACAACTCAGCTGGGATCATCAGAGGAGCCTTTTAAAAGCATTTTTTCTACAACCTCTTTGGCCGAAGAGGTTTTAAAAGCCTCTGACGATCCCAGCTGAGCCGTGTGATCATCAGAGGCTTTTTTTTTTAACTTTTAAAAGCATTTTTTCAGCCGAAGAAAAAAATGCTTTTAAAAGCAAATAAAATAAACCTCTGATGATCGTGTGGTTCAGCTGGGCATGTGAGGGGGGCAGAGATTTTTGCTACCGGTTCTCCGAACCACCTGCCGCCATCGCTACTGGATTGGGTGATCCAGTCCGAACCGGGAACATTTCACCCCTGCTGTTAAGTCAGTAACACTGTTGCTCAGTGAATGTCATTGACTTTGCTTTTCAGAAAGTCGCAAAAGATAATCCCGGGGCCCCGGGAACACTACAATCGTCATAAATATGAGTCAATGCCAGCATCAGAATTTTGATCATGTATCCCTCGGGATGCTGCAATGGTTGTAAATGTGAAAAACCGGTGCTTTTTTTCAGTGCCATTGTCATTTCGGGCGGTCACTAAATGAACGGTTGTAAGCCGAGGACTATCTCTACCTCACTGAAGCACAGAAGTTTGGGGATGCGCGGATTTTTCTATGCAGCCACAGGTTTCCTGTAAGGCAGCCACTTGCATCCAAGGGCAAATATCCATCCATTCCACTCAACATGATGTAATGCTTGGATTGACGCCGCTCGATATATCAAATCTCTGGAAGTGTTATGTCAGCTGAAAAATGCAAAAACATTGCTTTGCTTTGAAAGGACACACTGTCTTCTGGAGAGAGTGTGTTCCTTTGCTCTTTGGCTTAGCTCCCTCCCTCCCGTTGCATCCTGAGAGATGAATCATAGACACTGGTCTCGGGTGCTACGGAGATGGCTGGGGATGTTTTTATTTTAGTCATCCCTCATTTCTTTCCCTTTAATGCTGCTAGGCGTCTCTTTTATTATTTCTTCGTTACTTTTTGTTATCTTTTATTTATTTATTTTATTTATTTTATTAAATTTTTATACCGCCCTTCTCCCAAAGGACTCAGGGCGGTGTACAGCCAAGATAAAACACAAAATATATACAATTAAAACATTTAAAACCTAGCAAATTACAAAAAGGCTGATAATTAAAATTTAGTTTTAAAATTATAAAATATTAATAAAACCCCGAATTAAAATTTAATACTATTATGCCAGTCCCGCTTGAATAAATAGGTGTGTTTTTAGCTCACGACGGAAGGTCCGAAGATCAGGCACTTGACGTAAGCCAGGTTATCTCCTCTCTCCTTTATCGCTTTAAAAGTAACTCAAGGTAGCAAATATACCTCATACTCCTTCCTCCTCCTGTTTTTCCCACAAGAACCCTGTGAGGTGGGCTGGGCTGAGAGACAGGGACTGGCCCAAAATCATCCAGCTGCTTTCCATGATTAAGACAGAACTAGAAATCACAGTCTTCTGGTCATTGCTCCAAAGTCATCCAGCTGACTTATATGGCTAAGGCAGGACTAGAACTCACTGTCTCCTGGTGATCGCTCCAAAGTCACCCAGCCAGCTTTCATGCCTAAAGCAGAACTAGAACTCAAAGTCATCTGGTCATTGCTCCAAAGTCATGTAGCTGGCTTTCATGGCTAAGGTGGGACTAGAACTCATTGTCTCCTGGAGATCGCTCTAAAATCACCCAGCCAGTTTTCATGCCTAAGGCAGAACTAGAACTCACAGTCGTCCAGTCATTGCTCCAAAGTCACCCAGCTTACTTTTATGGCTAAGGCAGGACTAGAACTCATTGTCACCTGGTGATCGCTCCAAAGTCACCCAGCCAGCTTTTTATGCCTAAGGCAGAACTAGAACTCAAAGTCGTCTGGTCATTGCTCCAAAGTCATGTAGCTGGCTTTCATGGCTAAGGTGGGACAAGAACTCACCGTCTCCTGGTTTCTAGGCCATCACCTTAACCACTACACCACACTGGTCCGCTCTTCAGTGAAGCTATCCAAAAAGAAATTCTCAGGAATGTGGAATTTACCCTCAGTTAGAACCACGTGAAAATCAGTTTGGTGCAATGGTGGAGCCACCAGGTTAGAAATTGGGTGACTGGGAGTTCGACATAAAGTCAGCTGGATGATTTTGGTCCAGTCATTCTCTCTCTCTGTCTTAGGAAGCAGGCAATGGCAAACCACTCCCAAAAAACCCTTGCCAAGAACACTGCCGGGATATGTTCAGGCAGTCACCGGGGCTCATGACTGATTCAAAGGAGTTCCTAAAATGAAACAAAACTTTCTCGTGCTATTATTCCCTTTTGAGGTGATTAGGATGACACTAAGCAAAAGAAGATGAGCAGATAACGTTAAGCCAAAGAAATGAATGGTCCAGAAAGATTACACTACTAACCAGAGCATACAAAACATTTGCTAGACCAATTCTCGAATACAGCTCGCCTGTCTGGAACCCACACCTCATTTCGGACATTAATACAATTGAGTGTGTCCAGAAATATTTCACAAGAAGAGTTCTCCACTCCTCTGAGTACAAAATACATTATGTCACCAGACTTGAAATCCTGGGTTTAGAAAACTTAGAACTCCGCCGCCTTCAGCATGACCTGAGTTTAACTCATAGAATCATCTGTTACAACATCCTTCCTGTCGAAGACTACTTCAGCTTCAACCGCAACAATACACTAGCACACAATAGATTTAAGCTTAATGTTAACCGCTCCAATCTTGATTGCAGAAAATATGACTTCAGTAACAGAGTTGTTAATGCCTGGAATGCACTACCTGACTCTGTGGTCTCTTCCCAAAATCTCCAAAGCTTCAACCAAAAACTGTCTACTGTTGACCTCACCCCATTCCTAAGAGGTCTGTAAGGGGCGTGCATAAGAGCACCAGCGTGCCTACCATTCCTGTCCTAGTGTTCCCTTTGATTGTATCCAATCTGTATGGTTATTTCATGCTTATGCTTATATATACTGCTGTGACAAATAAAATATATAAAACAAAAATAAATAAATAAGACCCGTCTTGTATTTTTGCATCATCCTTTCTTCCCTCGTGTCCATCCCCCGGATTGATTCAGCTCTATCCTTTTGCTCTTTAAACTTCTCACCTCCCCTTTCCCCGCCCCACCCCCGAAGATCTCATTGTCTCCATTCAAGCGTGACTTTCTTAGCCGTCTCCATTTTTTCCTCTCTCAGCCCATTCACTCCTTGTTCATCTACTTGTTTTACGATTCAGTTCTCATTCATCCTCTTTTAAATGGCCTGACCGCCACAATGCGTTTCTCTCCTACGGGTCCTTCACTTCTACATTCAAACCGCCTTCATTCATCACCCGTTCATTCTTGACCTTATCTCCTCTGGTTTGACTACGCTCAGTTCTTAAGCAAGCCCTCCTCAATCCATTTCGGCTTTCCTTTGATGGCTCTCCCGGCATAGACAGCACTCAATTCCATAAAACAAAGCGGGCAAGAAGTCCATTATTAGACAGGATTTCTTCATTTTGTTCATCCTTCCGAGGTCGGTAAAATGAGGACCCTGATTGTTGGGGGCAATAAGCTGGCTCTGTAAACCATCCAGAGCAGGGATCTCCAACCTTGGCAACTTTAAGCCTGGAGGACTTTAACTCCCAGGATCCCCCAGCCAGCAAAGCTGGCTGGGGAATTCTGGGAGTTGGTCCTCCAGGCTTAAAAGTTGCCAAGGTTGGAGATCCCTGATCCAGAGAAGTTCGTAAAGCACTATGAAGCGGTATATCAGTAGGAATGCTATTGCTGTTTTTAAATTTCTGCATTTATTTATTCATCCTGTCTTTATTATTATTTATGAATAACCAAACGGTGAACATACTAGTAATATTCCTTCCTTCTACCAGTTTTCCCCACTACAGCCTTGTGAGGTGGACTGGGCTGAGAGACAGTCACTGATACCAAATCATCCAATCACTTTTCACGCCTAAGGCAGGATTAGAACTCACAATCTCCTGGTGATAGGCCACAAGTCATCCAGTGGGGCTTTCGTGATTCAGGTGGGACCTGAATTTAGCATCGCCTAGTGATTGGCCCAAAGTTATCCAATCAGCTTTCATTACCTAAAGCAGGATTCGTGGTCTCATGAGTTCAAGCTCGGTGCCTTAACCACTAGACCAGCAGACCATCAGAAACCGGAAGAGTAGTTTCCCAGCGTGCACGTGTGGGAGCGCCAGAAACCGGAAGAGCAGTTCCCTAGCGTGCATGCATGCACCGGGAAGCCGAGCTTCCCGTTTCCAGTGTGTGCATGTGCACCGGTCACATGGTCTTCCGGTTTCTGGTGCGCATGCACATGCAAAGACCACCTGGCCGTGGGCGTTGAGTTTGGACTAGAACAGCGATCACCAACAGGTGGTCTGTGGACCACTGGTGGTCCGCAAGAAAATTTTGGTGGTTTGCGGAAAAATTATTTGCATTTTTTATATTGCACTAAATCAGGGGTCCTGAAGCTACGGGCCCTGGGACAGATACGTGCACTGAACGTTTGTGTTGCCGTAGAGACTCTTCCCCTTCAGGGTTTTCTTGTGTGGGTCGGAGGGGGGGCAGAAATTTTGACTTGGGGTCTGCTTCAGCCTCCTGGTGTGGGGCTTTGGGCGAAGGCTAAAGGGAAGTGCCGCTGGTGGTGAGGAGCCAGAGGGCCTTGTTCCAGTGGGACTGCCTCATGGCCTGGGACTGTCTGACCATCTCAGCCCGCTGACTGAGCCTCCAGATGCCTGTTCCTGGCCTTGCACTCTCGCAGGTCTTCCCTCTGCTTGGAAAGCCGATGCTCATAGTCCTTAGTGAGGTGCTTCTGCTGAGCCTCCTTCTTGGTCAGATCCAATTTAAACTGAGCTGTTTTGCCAACTCTTTCTCATGGTGGCTGCTTAGCTCCAACAACTGCTTCCACTTGGGGCCCTAAGGAGCCCGTGCAGGGAGGTGAGGGGAGACTGAAGTAGAGGCCGGCGAGGCGCCCCTCAACATGAGTGGCATTGAGTTGGCCACACCCACCCGGTCACATGAGCACCTAGCCACACCCACCCAGCTGGTCATTAGGCAGTGGTCCGCGGGATTTAAAAATATGAATTTAGTGGTCCCTGAGGTCCGAAAGGTTGGTGACCCCTGGGCTAGAAGACCTCTAAGATCCCTTCCAGCTCTATTGTGCTCTCTCAGCTTGATGGCTTGAGTTCAAATAACAAACATTCTCAGCTTCTATTTCTGTCCCTTCAAATCCGCCCGTTCTTCAAACCTCTTTCACGATCATGGTCTCCACGCAATATTTTTCTTACCCTGCCAATTAACACTGTCGGTGATCTTGTTTCCATCTTTCTTGGGGATTCCCAGTGGGTGAGTCACTTGAAAGCCAGGTTTACCTTTGATCTTAGGTTGTAGACAATCTCTCTGTTGCTTGCACACACAGCTCTGGGCTCTGTTGATTCTGTTTCTCTCCGTCAGTCTCATGACAACTCAACTCTCCTCCCAGATGTCACTTGTCATTTGCCTCCCAGCCTTGTGTCTTCTGTCTTCTTTAGACAAAGTGATGGGCTCGAGGTTCAACTATTCTCTTCAGTCCTGCCAGAGTATCATTTATCAGCTAGCAGCTGGCAAATAAGAAGAGAATGTGCGAAGAGTGCTATGCGTCTCAGAATATTTGTGAATCTACTCAAAAGAGAAGACTTTGTATATTCCAGATGCTTAGCTTCTCTGCACAAGACTAGGAAGGATGGGGGAGGATTGTTTCATTTTTCTAATATATTACAGCTGTCTTTCTTTCTGGACATGATTTGTCAAGGAAGAATTAATTTGTTTCCACATCCTTGCCTTACTTTCTGCTGAGGATGGAACCTTTCCTCCCTCCCTCCCTCCCTCCCTTCCTTCCTTCCTTCCTTCCTTCCTTCCTTCCTTCCTTCCTTCCTTCTTTCTTCAGAAGATTAAAATAAAAACTCCCAAAGAAAAAACAGAGACAAAATTAGGCAAGAATGCTTTTAAAAAGCGAATTGAAAAGAACAAAAGACAAAAGCACATATTATTCCCCCTAGTTCAGTGATGACTAACCTTTTCTGGTCCGAGTGCCCAAAGCATGCAAACCCCTAAAATGCAATGCATGTGTGGCCCCCTGCATGCGCCATGCCCCATGCCCCATGCATGCACGCTTGGCCTCCTGCGCAGACTCCTCGCCCCCACAAATTCGTGGCAGAGACCCAAAGACCAGCTGGCCGGCGGGAGGAGTGTACATATCAGAGGTGGGTTTCAGCAGGTTCTGACCAGTTCTGGAGAACCGGTAGCAGAAATTTTGAGTAGTTCGGAGAACTGGTAAATACCACCTCTGACTGGCCCCACCCCCATCTATTCTTTGCCTCCCGAGTCCCAGCTGATCGGGAGGAAATTGTCGTGTCCCACTCCTCCTCTGACGGCCGGGTCGGGGAACTTTGCAGCTTTGCCAAAGTTCTGTCAGAGTTCTCAGGGCAGGCAGGAGACCAGGATGTGACTTCAGCAATCCAAGTTAGACTTTGCCTGACTCAGAGAATGCCAGAAAGCAGATCCTTTATATAGGCCATGGGGTGTGGCTCCATGACTCAGCACTTATCCAGGCCTGCCCCTCCCTTTCTTTTGCTGACGTCGCCTCTCCATTCTCCAGAAGCGTGGATCTATCCATTGCATCGTTTCGTCTCCAGCTGTTGGTAATCTCAGCTCGTGGCTGGCTTCAGGCGCACCTGCTATCGGAGGGAGGTTTGTTTGTTCGGCCTGTCCGGGCATGGTGCCAGGGTTGGGGGCTGGAGGCATGCCAGGACATTCTTCAGCACTATCAGCGTCTGACAGGAGATAAGAGGGGCCCGGCTGCATCGGGGGGAGCGAACGAGGCACAACAGAAATGGGGATTTTACGGTATCCTTCCCCTGCCATGCCCAAGCCACGCTCACCAAGCCATGCCACGCCACGCCACACCCACCAAGCCATGCCACGCCCACCAAGCCACACCCACAGAACCGGTAGTCAAAAATTTTGAAACCCACCACTGACACACATGCGGAGTGGAGCTGAACTGGGGCGATGGCTCGCGTGTCATTGGAGAGGGCACTGCGTGTCACAGCCCTAGTTGAATACTAACAAATCTATTGCAATAATAATAGCTTCCCCTCCCTTGCAAAGCTGGTCCAAAATTTATAAGCTTCTACATCTATTTGCAACCCAATTGACCTGTCATATGTTACGTATGTGAAAAAAAAATAGTTAACAGGTTAAACAACAGCAAAATTCCTCTTTTTTCTTTCTTTCTTTCTTTCTTTCTTTCTTTCTTTCTTTCTTTCTTTCTTTCTTTCTTTCTTTCTGGTGACTGCGTTGACAAATCGCTGCAGTTTTACTGCAAAGATTTTTTTGAAAGTACTTTGCTTGAGTGCCAGATTTCCAGGAATTCTCTGGTGTGGAAGCTTGTCGTTCAGACAAATCGATAGACACATAAAGATAAATAACATCTACATACCAAAAGAGTCAGTCAAGAAAAGCAGAAAGGAAACAAAAAGACCTGAATACCAGTAAGCAACACCCAGAGGCGCAGAGATTAACACTCGATCAACAATCAAGTAAACAAAATTCCTTCCAATCTACCAACTCAAACTACCGTATTTTTCGGAGTATAAGACGCACCGGAGTATAAGACGCACCTTAGTTTTTGGGGAGGAAAATAAAAAAAAAGCTGATTGGCAGGTGGATCGGCCTCCCGGAATACCCCCAATCAGCTGTTCCCAGAGGTGAATTTTAGCAACAGGTTCTTTGATTGTGAACTCTGTGCCTTGCTTTTTTTTTCAGCCTCTGAAACCTCCCTTTAAGTTCCGTTTCAGAGGCTGGGCAGGGCTACATTTGGTGTATAAGATGCACCCAAATTTTCACCCTCTTTTAGGGGGGGAAAAAGGTGCATCTTATACTCCAAAAAATACGGTAACAAGCCAACAGTAAAGAACAGCTTAATCAAGAAACCATCAAGAACATTTCTGCCAGCAATAACAGGGCGAACCGTTAGTATATATAAAGAGATCAAACCCCACTCCCTCTAGCACTGATGACGTTACCTAGTTGGGTCATGAAATATCTGCAAGAAAACAACCAAGCTGAGAGAGCAACCTCTCAGAATCCTATCCTTTTGGTATCTTTTGTTTAAATCAGAAAATGATGGACGATCTAAGAAAATTAAGCATGTTAGATGAAGATATCCATTTGAAACCGCTAATTAGTTTAGTTCTTCTTCTTCCCCTTCCTGTAATAAAGGATAGAATGACATGCTTGGTTTTTTGTTTTGTTTTTTTCAAATGATTTCAGCATTTAGATCCAGGAAATATATAATCAGGAGCTCTGACATATCACCCTGATGTCATTACATAATGCCTCCACAAGTTTGATAAGTTGTGTCTGGAATGCACAAATCAATAATATACAGTAATGCAGAAACATTCAGGTATAATGCAGAAGAGAGAATTTGATGAATATGCCCTTTGTGAATGTAAAAAAGAGAAGAATAGAGAAAAGTATTGAATGAAGAATATATCAAGATCTCTCTCAAGAAAATCAAGCCATCAGCCGCAGGTAATAATAATAATAATAATAATAATAATAACAACAACAACAATAATAATAATAATAATAATAATTATTCCATGAAGCAAATTCAGATTTCCTCGTGAATTTATAGATAAGGTTCACTTTGGTCTGCACCAAGCTAATATAAATGTTATATTTTACTTAACAAGTCAGCACTGCAGCTGCAAAAAGACAACCTAAAATTGTTAATGCTCGGGGCACAAAATTATTATTAGGTAGCATTAAACAAATGAAGTCCTATCTAATTTTGGAGTTTCTAAGTTTCAAGTGACGATAGTGTCCAATAAATAATTCAAAGATTCTCTATTGAATGTCTGCCACCCTTCAAATGGCACACATTCAACATCATGTCAGCCAAAGGATTTCTGCATTTCTTAATCTCTCAACTTACTTTCTCAGAGGAAATTCCTCTCAACAAGAGCTTAGGGAGATTAGACTTACTCCTCATTCTTAGGTGTGAGTTAGCAATGTGCTGTAGCTGCCAAAAAAGCCAACACGGTCTTCGGCTGCCTCAACCGAGGGATTGCACCATCAAGATCAGAATGCTGAACACATAATACAGAATAATGGAGTTGGAAAGGACCTTGGAGGTCTTCCAGTCCAACCCCTTGCTCAAGCAGGAGACCCTGGCCTATATCATTTTAGACAAATGGTTGTCCAGTCTCTTCTTAAAAGCCTCCAGTGTTGGTGCACCCACAACTTCTGGAGGCAACCTGTTCCACTGGTTGATTGTTCTTACTGTCAGGAAATTTTTCTTTAGTTCTAGGGTGCTTCTGTCTTTGTTCAGTTTCCATCCATTGTCTTCTGGGGCATGATAGACCCAGTGGTGGGATGCTGCTGGTTTAACAACTGGTTAGGTGAGTACGTGCTGAAAATGGAGCATTTAGAAGCTCAGCTGCTTACCTTCCAAGTCAGCAATGGTAATGTTGTGTCTGCGCCCCCCGAGCCGGCCCTCCTGCCAGAAAGTGACTTGGAGCCGGGCCTGCTGCCAGAAAGTGACTTGGACAGTGAGGGAGAAGGGCCGTCAAGACTTACCTTGGGAGCACCGGCTTCCCTGGCTCAGCTCCAGGAGCCAAAGGCAGGCCAGGTGAAAGAAATAATGAGGCCTCCATCCCCTGACTCTTCCCCCCCAGGCCACGCCTGCAGACCCAGCTGACAGCAATCAGGCGTGGTTGAATCCTAGGTTTCGTAGGCAGGAGAGGAGGGAACAACAGAAGCAATGGTGGGGCAGGCCTAGGAAGTGCTGAGTCATGGAGCCACACCCCACAGGATATAAAAGGCAGTGAGAGCTGGTGTGTCTCTTTGTAACAGGCGAATTCACTGATTAACTAGAGCTGAAGTTTGTGACTCACCAGCATCATGGAAGATAATGAGGGCTCTTGGCAGACGCTGGCTCCTTTGCTGCCAGAGCTGATAGTGCTAGCTAATTAAGCCATCATTCGGACGGAGGCAGAGGAGGACAGAACAGGTAAGTAGAACAGCGAGAGGGTGGGGAATCAGCTGTGCCGCATGATTGAGATGAACTACAAAGCAGGAAATAAAGGACAGGATAGAGCGGGGGCCGACTGATAGTCGGAACTACCAATTCGCCCGTACTGGTCTGGACCAGCTGAACAACACCTCTGAATAGACCCACTCTATACCATTTGGTAAGCCCACATTTGGAATATGGTATCCAGTTCTGGTCACAATACAAAAAAGAGGCTGAGGCCCAAGAAAGAGTACAGAGAAGAACAACAGAGATGATAAGGGGCTAAAGGAATTAAGATAATTTTAGCTTAATGAAGAGAAGACTGATAGGGGAGACACGAGAGCAATCTTCCAGTATTTGAGGGGCTGCCACAAAGAAGAGGGGGAGGGGGTCAAATTATTTTCCAAAACACCTGAAGTCAGGATAAGAAACCATGGTTGGAAACTAATCAAAAAGAGAAGCAACCTGGATTTAAGGAGGAACCTCCTAGCAGTGAGGACAATTAACCAGTGGAACAGAAGTTGCATTCAGAAATCATGGGCACTTCATCATTGAAGGTTTTTAAGAAGAGACTGGGCAGCTACTTGTCTGAAACGGTAGGGTCTCCTGCTTGAGCAGGCGGCTGGACGAGAAGACCTCCAAAGTCCCTTCCAGCCCTATTCTATTCTACTCTACTCTACTCTACTCTACTCTACTCTACTCTACTCTACTCTACTCCACTCCACTCCACTCCACTCCACTCCACTCCACTCCACTCCATTAATTCTATTCTATTCTACTCTACTCTATTCTATTCTACTCTACTCTACTCTACTCTACTCTACTCTACTCTACTCTACTCTACTCTCTCCACTCCACTCCACTCCACTCCACTCCATTAATTCTATTCTATTCTACTCTACTCTACTCTACTCTACTCTATTCTATTCTACTCTACTCTACTCTACTCTACTCTACTCTACTCTACTCTACTCTACTCTACTCCACTCCACTCCACTCCACCCACTCCACTCCTCCACTCCACCCACCCACTCCACCCATTAATTCTATTCTATCTACTCTACCTACTCTACTCTACTCTACCTCTACTCTACTCTCCACTCCACTCCACTCCTCCACTCCACTCCACTCCACCCACTCCACTCCACTCCACTCCACTCCACTCCACTCCACTCCACTCCATTCCATTAATTCTATTCTATTCTACTCTACTCTATTCTATTCTATTCTACTCTACTCTACTCTACTCTACTCTACTCTACTTTACACTACACTACACTACACTACACTATACTTTACACTACACTACACTATATAGTATAGCTTTGCTGGCTGAGGGACTCTGGGAGTTGAAATCCACAAGTCTTAAAGGGACCAAGGTTGGAGACCCCTGGTATATATATATATATATATATATTTATATTTATTTATTTATTTATTTATTATTTGTATTTTTATACCACCCTTCTCCGAAGACTCAGGGCGGTGTACAGCAAAAATAAAACATAAATATCGGAAAAAATTTAAAAATACAATAAACCAATTAAAAATCTAATTCAATATACTATACTATACTGCCAAATTCAAATTTTTTTACTACTGATTCTGTGGGCATGGCTTGGGGAGCATGGCAGGGGAAGGATACTGCAAAATCTCCATTCCCATCCCACTCTGGAGCCAGCCAGAGGTAATATTTGCCGGTTGTCCGAACTACCCAAAATTTCCACTACCGGTTCTCCAGAACCTGTCAGAACTTGCTGGATTTCACCCCTGATTCTATTCTATTCTATTCTATTCTATTCTATTCTATTCTATTCTATTGTATTCTATTCTATTCTATTCTATTGTATTCTAATACTTGAACTGTTTTCACAGAAAAGAGAGCCTTAATATATTCTCTATAGCAGGGGTCTCCAACCTTGGTCCCTTTAAGCTTGTGGAGTTCAACTCAGCAAAGCTGGCTGAGGAACTCTTGGAGTTTTATTTATTTATTAAATTTTTTATTTATTAAATTTTTATACCGCCCTTCTCCCAAGGGACTCAGGGCGGTGTACAGCCAAAAATAAAAAACATAGAAAATATACAATTAAAACAACAATTTAAAACCGATCATATTAAAAAAATGGCCAATTAAAAGATTTAAAATTTAAAAATTACAGACCCTAAAATAATAAAACCCCAGTTAAAAGATTTAAAAGTATTTAAAAGTATTAAAAATATTAAGCCAGTCCCGCTTGAATAAATAAGTGCGTTTTCAGCTCACGGCGAAAGGTCCGAAGATCAGGCAATTGACGCAATCCAGGGGGAAGTTCGTTCCAGAGCGTAGGAGCTCCCACAGAGAAGGCCCTACCCCTGGGGGCCGCCAGCCGACATTGTTTGGCGGACGGCACCCTGAGAAGACCCTCTCTGTGTGAGCGTACGGGTCGGTGGGAGGCATGAGGTAACAGCAGGCGGTCCCGTAAGTACCCGGGCCCTAAGCCATGGAGCGCTTTGAAGGTGGTAACTAAAATCTTAAAGCGCACCCGAAAGACCACAGGAAGCCAGTGCAAGCCGCGCAGGATCGGTGTTACATGGGAGCAGCGAGTTGCTCCCACTATTACCCGCGCAGCTGCATTCTGGACTAGCTGCAGTCTCCGGGTGCACTTCAAGGGCAGCCCCATGTAGAGAGTTGAAGTCCACAAGTCTTAAAGGGACCAAGGTTGGAGACCCCTGCTCTATAGCACCTGAACAGAGGACAAGAAGCAATGGGTAGAAGCTCCTGAAATGGCATCCAACCTAGAAATGAGGAGGAATTTCCTGACAGGAGAACTATTCAGGAGTGAAACAGCTTTCCTTGCAGGAAATTGTGGGTGCTCCATCACCAGAGGTTTTCAAGGAAAGATTAGGCAACCATTTGTCCGAGATGGTATGAGGACAACTGTCTTAGTCCAAAATCCCTTCCAATCCTATGTTTATTTGATTCTACTGAAAATTGTAGCGTTTTGGAGGCTGTTTTCCTAGGTTTAATTTATTGTGACATTTTTATTGTTATTGTTTTTTTTCTGTCTGCTCTTCTCTGTTTTTGCTGAAGTTTTACGATGTATTGATTTTACTTTGTGCCATGGGTGTTTTAATTCTTATTTTACTGTAAACACGGTAAGCCACCAAGAATTGCTGGATCATTGGGGGTTACAAGTTTAATAAGTACTCAAACGAGCAAATTTACAGAAACTAGAATCTGGCAAAATACATGTGTCTCCTACAGGGTACAAATTCAATAAATATGTTTATACAAACTAAAATCTGGCTTTAAGGACAGACTTTCTCAAATTGGTTGAATTTCCTAACTATAATTTTCTTTTCTTCAAAGATGGATGGCATTTTTCTGTAAAATTCAAGAATTAGAGGCAAAATTAATGCTCAGTCTTCCCCTTCAATGTGGTTAATCCTGGCTTGCTTAGAGAATTGGAGATACCAGGGGTGAAATCCAGCAGGTTCTGACAGGTTCTGGAGAACCAGTAGCGGAAATTTTGAGTAGTTCGGAGAACCGGCAAATACCATCTTTGGCTGGCCCCAGAGTGGGGTGGGAATGGAGATTTTGCAGTATCCTTTCCCTGAATTGGGGTGGGAATGGAGATTTTGCAGTATCCTTCCCCTGAAGTGGGATGGGAATGGAGATTTTGCAATATCCTTTCCCCCAGGAGTGGGGAGGGAATGGAGATTTTGCAGTATTCTTCCCCTGGATTGGGGTGGGAATGGAGATTTTGCAGTATCCTTCCCCTGGAGTGGGGAGGGAATGGAGATTTTGCAGTAACTTTCTCCTGCCATGCCCACCAAGCCACGCCCACCGCACCGGTAGTAAAAAAAATCAGATTTCGCCACTGGGGGTTACCCAAAACTAAATCTATTTATCTTATATGAAGAGCACATCATGAGAAAGGCGGGGTTAGATGAATCAAAAGTTGGAATTCAGATTGCCGGGAGAAATATCAACAACCTCAGATATGCAGATGATACCACTCTAATGGCAGAAAGTGAAGAGGAACTAAAGAGCCTCTTGACGCGGGTGGAGAAGGGGTGTGCAAAAGTTTATTTATTTTATTTTATTTATTTATTTATTTGTCACAACAGTATATATAAGCATATGCATGAAATAACTATACGATATATAAGCATATATATAAGCATAAGTATAAAATAACTATACGAATTGGATACAATCAAAGAGGACATTGGGACAGGAACGGTAGGCACGCTGGTGCTCTTATGCACGCCCCTTACAGACCTTTTAGGAATGGGGTGAGGTTTAATGGTAGATAGTTTTTGGTTGAAGCTTTGGAGATTTTGGGAAGAGACCACAGAGTCAGGTAGTGCATTCCAGGCATTAACAACTCTGTTACTGAAGTCATATTTTCTGCAGTCAAGATTGGAGCGGTTCACATTAAGCTTAAATTTATTGTATGATCGTGTATTGTTGTGGTTGAAGCTGAAGTAGTCTTCAACAGGAAGGACATTGTAACAGATGATTCTATGAGTTAAACTCAGGTCATGTCAAAGGTGGCGGAGTTCTAAATTTTCTAAACCCAGGATTTCAAATAAGGTATTTTGTTGTACTCAGAGGAGTGGAGAACTCTTCTTGTAAAATATTTCTGGACACGCTCAATTGTATTAATGTCCGAAATGAGGTGTGGGTTCCAGACAGACGAGCTGTATTCAAGAATTGGTCTAGCAAATGTTTTATATGCTCTGGTTAGTAGTGTAGTGTTTCTGGAGAAGAAGCTACGCAAGATTAAGTTTACAACTCTTAAAGCCTTTTTTGTGATGTAGTTGCAGTGGGCTTTGGCACTTAGATTGCTTGTGTTTTGAGTGGCTGGCAATGATTGATGACCAATACTTTGATGAATTCTTGCTAGGAGATGCCCTTGGTTAATAAATGATAAATTAACCAAGGTTAGTTAGTGAATTCTATATTTGCTTGAAAATATAGAAACGCCAT
This sequence comes from Ahaetulla prasina, assembly GCF_028640845.1. Lineage (NCBI taxonomy): Eukaryota > Metazoa > Chordata > Lepidosauria > Squamata > Colubridae > Ahaetulla > Ahaetulla prasina. The sequence continues at coordinate 219,731,881 of NC_080541.1, forward strand.
TTGAAACGCCATTTCGAATGTTCTTTCTAATTGCTTCTTGAATAAATATGTACAATTGGAAATTTGACTTGAATCAGTTCTTTTCCTTAGCTAATGGCTGGAAAAAAATTAGAAAGGGGTGGTATAGAGTTCTGTGGATGGAAACTATGTGTACCTTTATGAAATAAAAAAAAACAAGAGGTGCTTGTTTCCTCAACACAGCTGGGAAGAGCGAAGAAACAGAGGAATGGATTAATCTAGATTAGGGGTGTCCAACCTTGGCAACTTGAAGACCTTTGGACTTCAATTCCCAGAATTCCTCAGCCAGTCAAGCAAATTTCCCTTGAGAGACTGTTGCTTCTGCTTGCCAGCATAATCGGCTTTACTAATCAGCCTGTAAGAGTCATGGGATATAAGCAGGCCTCAGAATAACCTGGGGGGAAAAAATCTGTCACAATTCTCAATTTCCTTACAAGATGAAATTATTTCACTCCAACAAACAGCATTGTGGATTGTTTGAATGACACGGATGCTATGACAAGAAGGAAATCCTCAACCTATGACCACAATTAGAATAGAACAGAACAGAACAGAACAGAACAGAACAGAACAGAACAGAATAGAATAACAGAGTTGAAAGGGACCTTGGAGGTCTTCTAATCCAACCCCCTGCTTAGGCAGGAAACCCTACACCACTTCAGTCAAATGGTTATCCAACATCTTCTTAAAAACTTCCAGTGTTGGAGCATCCACAACTTCTGGAGGCAAGTTGTTCCACTGATTAATTGTTCTAACTGTCAGGAAATTCCTCCTTAGTTCTAGGTTGCTTCTCTCCTTGATTAGTTTCCACCCATTGCTTCCTGTCTTACCCTCAGGTGCTTTGGAGAATGGCTTGACTCCCTCTTCTTTGTTTCCTGATTGCTTATTTGTATCCTATAACTATCATTAAGTGTTGTATCATTAAGTGTTAAATTTGTACCCTATGACTATGATTAAGTGTTGTACGTGTTGTACCTTGATTAAGGTATCTTTTCTTTTATGTGTACTGAGAGCATACGCACCAAGACAAATTCCTTGTGTGTCCAATCACATTTGGCCAATAAAAAATTCTATTCTATTCTGTTCTATTGTGGCAACCCTGAGATATTGGAACACTGCTTTCATGTTTTCCCTAGTCCTTTGTTTCATCAAACTAGACATACCCAATTCCTGCAACCATTCTTTGTATGTTTTAGCCTCCAGTCCCCTAATCATCTTTGTTGCTCTTCTCTGCACTCTTTCTAGAATCTCAATGTCTTTTTTACATTGTGGTGACCAAAACTGAATGCAGTATTCCAAGTATGTCCTTATCAAGGCATTATAAAGTGGTATTAACACTTCACGTGATCTTGATTCTATCCCTCTGTATATGCAGCCCAGAACTGTGTTGGCTTTTTTGGCAGCTGCTGTACACTGCTGGCTCATATTTAAATGGTTGTCCACTAGGACTCCAAGATCCCTCTCACATTTACTACTATTGAGCAAGGTATCACATATACGGTACCTGTGCATTTTGTTTTTTGTTTTTTTGCCTAAATGTAGAACCTTACTTTTTTCACTGTTGAATTTCATTTTGTTAGATAGCGCCCAATGTTCAAGTCTGTCAAGATCCTTCTGTATCTTGAGCCTATCTAGTTCCTTGTGATAGCCTCTGAGATATTGGAACATATTGGATAATTCATCCCAAACTTTCCACTGCTAGGTAAGACAAGTGAATTTTGCCCCCATTTATGACCCTATTTATGAACTTTTTATGACCCATTTATTTCCAGACTTTGAATGAGAAAAGAGTTGAATAAAAAAATTGCTTGGGTTTTGAGTGGCTGGCAACGATCGATGATCAATACTTTGATCATAACAGTTGCTAAGGGAATCTGGCTTCCCTACTGATTTTTGATTTTTCTCGTCAGAAGGTCGCAAACATTGATCACATGATCAATGCAACCGTCATAAATACGAGCCAGTTGCCAAGCCTCTGAATTTTGGTCATGTGACCACAGGAACGTTGCAACGATCGTAAGTGTGGAAAATAATCATAACTCACTTTTTGTTTTCTGTGCCGAACGGTCGCTAATAATCGGTTTCAAGTCAAAACCATTGCAGCGATTGCCAATCTAGTGCCCTTGAGGCGTATTTGATTTTGTTATGCATGACTGTTCTTTTCCAGTGTGGATTCTCAGTACGAACAATAAGGCTGGGGATTCTTTAAAAAACGCAAGCCATTCCTGCAATTTAGCCGCTCAGTTTCAATCTCATGAATTTTGGCAGGAGCTCTACGTTCAAACCGGTTCCAAAGAAGCATCTCTTACGGGACCGCCTGCTGTTACCTTATGCCTCCCACCGACCCGTACGCTCACACAGAGAGGGACATCTCAGGGTGCCGTCCGCCAAACAATGTCGGCTGGCGGCCCCCAGGGGAAGATCCTTCTCTGTGGGGGCTCCTACTCTCTGGAATGAACTTCCCCCTGGTTTACGCCAAATACCTGACCTTCGGACCTTTCGCTGCGAATTGAAAACACATCTGTTCATTCGCGCGGGGCTGGCTTAAGTTTTTTTTCTTAAATTGCTTAAATTTTTAAACTTTAAATTTTATTCATGTTTTAAACTGGGGTTTTTAGATTTTAAATATTTTAATTTTTCGGCCAATTGTATAATAAGTTTCTTAATTCAGTTTTTAATTGTACATTGTTTATGTTTTATTCTGGCTGTACACCGCCCTGAGTCCTTCGGGAGAAGGGCAGTCTAGAAATCCAATAAATCATCATCATCATCATCATCATCATCATCATCATCTCAGCTGGGATTCACAAAGCGTCATTCCTATTATGGCTTTATTTGGATGCCTATATTATTTTCCCTTTAGATCCAGGGTATTTTTGGTATATTAGCTAAGCATTACCTAGCACCACCCTGTGGGATTCGGAAGCCGCTGCCTGTGTGAAGATTGAAGCGTTTTAGGAGAGAATGCCAGGGTAGCAAATGATCAGCAGGGAAAACTGACTGCCAAGAATCATCTTGTTTAACTCCTTACCTCAGTGTTGCTCAACCTTGACGGTTCGAATTTCCTGACGGTTTTAGAACAATTAATCAGTGGAACAACTTTGCCTCCAGAAGTTGTGAATGCTGGAAGTTTTTAAGGAGAGGTCAGAAAACCTTTTGTTCCGTCTCCTTCCCCCACCTGGGAGTAATGAGCTAGCCTTCAGCCAGTGGATTCACGGCTCTTATCAGTCCTGGCAGAGAAATCGCAGCTGCCTGCCAAAGTTCAAACAAATGACTCACGGAGCAAGACTTTCAGCTCTTTTTGAAATGGTTCAGCTAAACTTTGGCTCCCCGTGGAGTGAGAGCAGTCCCAAAGCTCCTTATATATCCTGTGGGGTGGGGCAGGAGCCCTTCCCTTTGATGAGGCCGCCTCTCTAATCTTCTGAATCCAAGCTTGATTATTATTATCAGCTGGGTCTGAAGGCATAGCCTGAGGAAGGGAGGAATCAGGGGATGATGGCCTCATTACGTCCTCCGACTGGCCTGGTTCTGGCTCCTGGAGCCGGGCCAAAGGCATCGGTGCTCCCAAGGTAAGCCTTACCGGCCCTTCCCCCTCACTCTCAGAGTCACTTTCAGGCATGGGGCCAGGTTCGGGGGCTGGAGTCACAACACCTTTTGTCTAAAATGGTATAGGCAGTACTGGAATTCAGCTGGTTTGGGCCGGTTCAGACAAACTGGTAGTTAAATTGCTGGCTGGCCCCGCCCCATCCAGCCCCTTCCAGGAGTCCCCACATGCCCCACGTTGACTCCCAGGTAAGCACAGAGAGGGATACTAGGCCCAAAATGGGTTGTGGGTGTGTGTGTGCCCCACCCCCACCCTGCAGCCCATTTTCACTCTCAGGAGGCTATAGTGAGGCCTACTAAGACTGAAATGGGGCACAGGGAGACATGCCCCCCCCAGCCCATTTTTGTTCCCAGGATGCTGCAGGGAGGCCTAAAGGTAAAGGTAAAGGTTCCCCTCGCACATATATACTAGTCGTTCCTGACTCTAGGGGGCGGTGCTCATCTCTGTTTCAAAGCCAAAGAGCCAGCGTTGTCCGAAGACGTCTCCGTGGTCATGTGGCCGCCATGACTCAACACCAAAGGCGCACGGAACACTGTTACCTTCCCACCAAAGGTGGTCCCTATTTTTTCTACTTGCATTTTTACGTGCTTTTGAAACTGCTAGGTTGGCAGAGGCTTGGACAAGTAACAGGAGCTCACCCCATTACACGGCAGCACTAGGGATTCAAACCGCTGAGCTGCTGACCTTTCGATCGACAAGCTCAACATCCTAGCCCCTGAGCCACTGTGTCCCTTTGCAGGGAGGCCTACTAAGCCCAAAATGGGGCTCAGGGGGGCAGCCCACCGCCCCATGGCCCATTTTCGCTCCCAGGAGGCTGCAGGAAGGCCGAGTGCTGCCTGTCATGCCCACTGGCCATGGCCACACCCACTCAGTCGGTCATTAGGGCAGAGAACCATTGGTTGTTCAATTATTTGAATCCCACCACTGGTATAGGGCTTCTTGCCTGAGCAAGGGGTTGGACTAGAAGACCTCCAAGGTCACTTCCGACTCCATTATTCTCTTAAGGAAAAACAAAGTCCAGTTACCTCTTGGAAGAAAACCCCTTTGAGTGTAAAACCTTATTGCTTTTGAGAGGAACGAACAGGGAGAGAAGGTGTCGTGTCCCACTCCTCCGCTGACGGCCGGGTCAGGGAAATCCGAATCAGGCTTGCCTCTGCAGCTCTGCCCAAAGTCCTAGCAAAGTCCTCAGAACAGGCAGGAGACCAGAAAGTGACTTCAGCAAGATAGGTTTGACTTTGCCTGACTCAGAGACTGCCAGAAAGCAGATCCTTTATATAGGCCATGGGGTGTGGCTCCATGACTCAGCACTCATTAAGGCCTGCCCCTCCCTTCCTTCTGTTGCCTCCGCCTATCCAGTCTTCTGATGCGAGGGTCACTCCAATCAGCAGCTGTTGGAAATAAACTTTCCTCAGGCTCACATGCTGTGGAGGAGGGGGAGGGGTCTAGCTGCTCCGTTTGCCTGGGCATGGAGCCAGGGCTGGGGCCGGGGGATGCTCCCTCCTCTGCAGCCTGCTTGGGCATGGAGCCAGGGCTGGGACCAGGAGGTGCCCCCTCCTCTTCAGCTTGTCTGGGCATGGCCGGGAGGCATACATTCCTCCGTGTTCGGGAGCAGATAAGAAGGCCCCGGCTGCTGTGAGAGCGAGCAAGACACAACAGAAGGATGTGGAAAGGGGTTGCTGGAACAGGCGGATTGCCAATAAAATTTATGAATGCAATGGCGGTGCTTAAAGAATCTCCTCAATGCAGGATCTTCCTCTGTCTTTCCCTGGTTGTTTTTTTTTTTTTTTAAACAGCTGATCTGATGAGAGAAAACCAAGTGTGGGGGGCGGGAAGAATAAAGTTGTATGAAAGTGTCAGAGAAGAATTCGAGAAAGCTACGATGGCCTGCAGGCACTTAATAGAGTTTCTTGCGCATCTGCAGAATGGCTATATTTTATCTAGCCTTGGATTTCCCCCCACCTCCTTCATACTCTCCTAAAATGGCAAAGCTAAATAAAGGATAAAGAGTTTCTCAGAGTTATTTTATTCTCCAGGTTGGAAAGAAAGGTTTTCTGCCATAAAATTTGCCCCTTCGTAATAAAAAGTGCGACCTTTATAACAAAATTTATTAAGGCTGAGCAAAAAATCAATCACTGGTTGTTGTTGTTGTTGTTGTTGTTTTTGTGGGGGTACATATGGATGTATATATGCAGGTAGTCCTCGATGTGTGACCACCACTGAGGCCAAACGGTTCTGCCGCCAAGCGAGACAAGTAAGTCAGCTTTGCTCCATTTTACGACCTTTCTTGCCACTGTTGTGAAGTGAAATCATTGCCGCTGTTAAATGGCTGACGCAGTTATAAACTTTCCCGTTGATTTTGCTTTGCGGAAGGAGGCGAAAGGAGATTGAATCGCCTCAGGCCGTGGTGGGTTTCAAAAAATTTTGACTACCGATATTCTGTGGGTGTGGCTTGGTGGGCGCGGCATTTATAATTTTATTTATTTATCATTTAATTTCTATACCGCCCTTCTACCCGAAGGACTCAGGGCGGTTTACAGCCATATTAAAAACACAGAAATATACGTAATATAAATAACAAATTTAAAACAAATTTAAAACGAATATTTAATAGGCCTAATTAACTAAAACGGTCAAAGACCGACGTAAAACCCTTTAAAATTTAAAATTAAAATTAAAATGCACTTAGGCTAGTCCCGCACGATTAAATAGTAAAGTCTTCAATTCCCGTTTGAAGGTTTGGAGGTCGGGGAGTTATTTATTTATTTATTTATTTATTTATTGTTTATATTTATATACCGCCCTATCTCCCAAAGGACTCAGGGCGGTTTACAGGCATTTAAAAGCAATAAATACAATTCTAAAAACAATTAAAAAACTTATTCAAAAGCCTAATAATTAAAAATATAAAAAATTAAAACCCAAGATAAAACCCACAAACTAAAATCTAACTCAGTCCTCCGCAGTTAAATAGGTATGTTTTAAAGTTGGCGTAACCCCAGAGGTAACTCGTTCCAAAGGACCGGTGCTGCCACAGAGAAGGCCCTCCCCCTGGCATGGCTTGGTGGGTGTGGCTTGGTGGGCGTGGCAGGCGAAGGATACTGTAAAATCTCCATTCCCACCCTACTCCAGGGGAAGGTTACTGTAAAATCCCCATTTATTTATTTATTTATTTATTTATTTCGTCACAACAGTATATATAAGCATAAGCATGAAAGTAACTATATAATATATAAGCATATATACGAGCATAAGTATGTAATAACTATATTAATTGGATATAACGAAAGGAAACAATAGGACAGGAACGGTAGGCACGTTTGTGCTCTTATGCATGCCCCTTACAGACCTCTTAGGAATGGGGTGAGGTCAATGGTGGGATTCAGCCAGTTCACACCACTTCGGGAGAACCGGTTGTTAACTTTCTGAGCAGTTTGGCAAACTGGTTGTTGGAAGAAATCATTCGGGCAGAGAACCGGTTGTTAAATTACTTGAATCCCATCACTGGGTGAGGTCAATAGTAGATAGTTTTTGGTTAAAGCTTTGGGGATTTTGAGAAGAGGCCACAGAGTCAAGTAGTTTATTCCAAGTATTAATAACTCTTGTTACAGAAGTCATATTTTCTGCAATCAAGATTGAAGTGGTTAACATTAAGTTTAAATCTATTGTTTGCTCTTGTATTGTTGCGATTGAAGCTGAAGTACTCTTCAACAGGAAGGACATTGCAATAGATGATTCTATGAGTTAAACTCAGGTCCTGTCGAAGGCGGGATTTCCTCTCAGTCAGCTGGAACTCGGGAGGCAGAGAAGAGATGGGGGCGGGGTCAGTCAGAATTTTTACTACCGGTTCTACAAACTACTCAAAATTTCCGCTACCAGTTCTCCAGAACTCGTCAGAACCTGCTGAAACCCACCTCTGGCTTCAGGATACCACAACAGTCATAAATAGGAACCAGTTCCCAAGTGTCTGAATTTTGATCACATGACCATGGGGATGCCACAGTGTTTTTTAAGTGTGAAAAACAGTCCTAAGTCATTCATTTTAAGTGCCTTTGATCAGTCACTAACAAATGGTTGTAAGTCAAGGACCTATATTGCTAGAGATTTCAGCCGGGTCACAATAGGCAAAGCCACCACAATTTCCTGCTTTGTTCCAGAATCTTGCAAACATCTTCCTTTAAATTCCCAAACGGGCTTTTTCAGGAGGCAACTGGACTTTCTTGTTTTTTTCTTTGAAGACCTTTCGCTTCTCCTCCGAGAAGCTTCTTCAGCTCTGACTGGATGGGGGGGAATGGAAGGATTTATAAATTCATGGTCATGGTTGTCCCAAAGGTGCTTTTTTCAAGAGGCGACTGGACTTTTATGTTTTTTTCTTGCAGGACGTTTCGCTTCTCATCCCAAGAAGCTTCTTCAGCTCTGATAGGATTATGGGGAATGGAAGGATTTATATTCCTTGCAAGACAGCTGGTCATTTGCATCCTTTTAAAGAGTCACTGAGACCACTTGGAGGTTTATCTGCATCCTCATTCTTGCAGAGAGCTTGAAATAAATCTTTATATCCATTTGTACTGCCTGGATCTTCTGACTTCCCTGGTGCATGACAGAATGGCTGCTAAGTGAGGACTAACTGTATCTAAAATATCTCTTTAGAACAGGGGTCTCCAACCTTGGTCCCTTTAAGACTTGTGGACTTCAACTCCCAGAGTCCCTCAGCCAGCAAAGCTTCTCTTCTTTTCTCTTCTTTTCTCTTCTCTTCTCTTCTCTTTTCTTCTATTCCATTTCCATTTCATTTCATTTCCATTCCATTCCATTCCATTCCATTCTATTTTATTCTATTCTATTGTTTCCATTCCCTTCTCTTCTCTTCTCTTCTCTTCTCTTCTCTTCCATTCTCTTCTCTTCTCTTCTCTTCTCTTCTCTTCTCTTCTTTTCTCTTCCATTCTCTTCTCTTCTCTTCTCTTCTCTTCTCTTTCCATTCCATTCCATTCTCTTCCGTTCTCTTCTCTTCTCTTCTCTTATTCTATTCCATTTCCATTCCTCCGTTTCCATTCCTTTCCATTCCATTTTATTCTATTCTGTTCTGTTTCCATTCCATTCCCTTCTCTTCCATTCCATTCCATTCTGTTCTGTTCTGTTCTCTTTTCTTCTATTATTCTATTCCATTTCTATTCCATTTCCATTCCGTTTCCATTCCATTCCATTCTATTCCATTCCATTCAACAAATGTCTCACCATCAGAAATTTGGGGCTCAGTTGTGGTCATTAAGTGAAGGACTACCTGTAGACATAGGGACAGTTTCTTTCCCTCATGCTGTCACTCTGCTGAAAATCTAATTCCCACAGTACTGTCTTATGTCTATTTACCCACATAGTTTGGCTGTATTAAAACAGAGACTTCAGAGGATAATTAGAACTGCAGAAAAAATAATTGCTACCAACCTGCCTTCCATTGAGGACCTGTATACTGCACGAATCAAGAAGAGGGCCGTGAAAATATTTACAGATTCCTCGCATCCTGGACATAAACTGTTTCAACTCCTACCCTCAAAACGACGCTATAGAGCACTGCACACCAGAACAACTAGACACAAGAACAGTTTTTTCCCGAAGGCCATCACTCTGCTAAACAAATAATTCCCTCAACACTGTCAGACTATTTACTGAATCTGCACTACTATTAATCGTTTCATAGTTCCCATCACCAATCTCTTTCCACTTATGACTGTATGACTATAACTTGTTGCTGGCAATCCTTATGATTTATATTGATATATTGATCATCAATTGTGTTGTAAATGTTGTACCTTGATGAACGTATCTTTTCTTTTATGTACACTGAGAGCATATGCACCAAGACAAATTCCTTGTGTGTCCAATCACACTTGGCCAATAAAAATTCTAAAATTCTAAAATTCTAAATTCTATTACTATTTTCCTTCCCATCTTTTCTACAAACGTCTCTTATTGGTATCATTATTATAATTATTACTACTTTGTGGTTTTTGTACGTACCCTGAGAGCTTATTTTATTTATTTTATTATTTATTTTTATTTTATTAGATTTTTATACCGCCCTTCTCCCGAAGGACTCAGGGCGGTGTACAGCCACATAATAAAAACTCCACAATATACACATTAAAACGAAACTTAAAACCAAGCACATAAATGGCCGAAATTTAAAACAATTTAAAATCCTAAAATGCATAAAAACCCCAATTAAAATTTAATAAAACTTTTAAGCCAGTCCCGCTTGAATAAATAAATGCGTTTTCAGCTCACGGCGAAAGGTCCGAAGATCAGGCAATTGGCGTAAACCAGGGGGAAGTTCGTTCCAGAGAGTAGGAGCTCCAACAGAGAAGGCCCTACCCCTGGGGGCCGCCAGCCGACATTGCTTATGCACCAGAGACAAATTCCTTGTGTGTCTAATCTCACTTGCCCAAATAAAGTATTCTGTTGTATTTAGCATTGCTTCCATTTTTAACTCCTGTTCTGATGCACAACATTTTGTGGCCTTGTAGCAAGAAAGGCAGGATTAACAAAAAAAAAAAGCAAGAATCAACAATATATCTTTTAAGAACAGTCATTTGATTAGGAATCATGTATAAGTTACATTTCAATAATGTGCGTTCATTATGTAGTATAATTAGCATTATAATATCCTTAAAAAGAAAAGAACACCACTGTGATTTCCCTATTCCACTTCTAAATAACTCTGAGAACAAACAAAGGAGTGATTCAAAAAGAGAAAAACAAAATCACAGCCTCTTTCTGAATTGAAATTGCCCATCAGAGGCTTATTAGCTTGATGTTCTATTAAGGTGGTTCACCTTGTAATTTCTGCTAATTATTACTAATTTGCAGCTCCTTCCCAATTAATTGGTTACAAAGCAGTGCAGCATTGTCAGGCTACAGGTATAAAATTAATTATGGATAAAATTGCAGAACGGTGCCACCATACCTATGGGAAAGAGAATATTTGTTAAATTGGAATTGTTTACTTTCCAGAGGGGAAGAGTTGCTGACATCTAAGCTCAATTCTGTGATAATCCTTTTTCTTTCTCCTTTCAAACATGAGCTAAAACATATTCAGAGATCTGTAGAAGTGCTAGAAGAGAGTGGGGTTTGCAGCAAGAAGGAGGAGGAGGAGAAGGAGGGGGAAATAAAAAGGAAGAGGAGGAGGAGGAAGAGAGGAGGAGGACAGAAGAAGAAAGAGGAGGAAGAGGAGGGAAGGGGGAGGAGAAGGAGGGAAGAAGAAGAAAGAAGAGGAAGGAAGGAGGAAGAGGAGGGAAGAAGAAGAGAATAACAAAATAACAGAGATAAAAGAATAACAAACAGAAGCTTGAGGTCTTCCAATCTGACCCCCCTGCTGAAGCAGGAAACCCTATATCATTCTGGACAAATGATTGTCCAATCTCTTCTTAAAATCTACTACTTCTGGAGGAAAGCTCCCCCCCCCCCCCGGTTTATTGTTCTCACTATCAGGAAATTTCTCCTTAGTTCTAGGTTGCTTCTCTCCTTGATTAGTTTCCACCCATTGCTTCTTGTCCTGCCTTCAGGGCTTTGGAGAATAGCTTGACTCCCTCTTCTTTATGGCAGCCCACTGCTATCATGTCTCCCCTAGTCCTTCTTTTCATTAAACTAGACATACCCAGTTCCTTTGACCGTTTTTCATATATTTTAGCCTCCAGTCTAAAAGCTTTGGTGAAGACCGAAACGAATCTTGAACTCTAGTTTAATTTAAAGTTCAACCACCCACAGTTTCTTTAGATTAACCGTGTGATCCCAGCAAACCACCAAGAGTGCATGACAGTAGAATGATAACATCATTCATCCAGATTTGGCTTTAGGGCAAAGTCTCAAAGACAATTCAGAAGGAAGCGAAGATTTCCAATCCTTATGAAAGCTAAGGATACATTTTTCATTTGTATCTCTGTGTCAGATTGTTAGAAGAGATTATTGCAAGACTTGTTTTTAGTGAAGTTGGCTCAACCTTAGATTCTAAAGTGTTATGAGTGGCACTGTGATTAGAATGTAGCATGGCAGGCAAACTCTGCCCACAGCCAGGAGTTCGATCCTGACAGGGCTCAATGTTGACTCAGCCTTCCAGCCTTCAGATTGTTAGTGGCAATGTGCTGACTCTGTGAACCACTTAGAGAGGGCTGTAAAGCACTGTGAAGCGGTATCAGGGGTGAAATGCTACCGGTTCGCACCGGTTCAGGTGAACCGGTAGCGGAGGTGGGTAGTTTGGAGAACCAGTTGCGGCAGCAGCATGAGGCTCTGTCCACCCGCCTGGATGGTGTTACTTCCTGCTTTTAACCAAGAAGTAACCTGTTTTTTACCCTCTGCACATGCGCAGAAGGCTTTGTGCATGTGCAGAAGGTCCAAAATCACATGTGAAGTGCGCACACTTCCAATCCGGTAGGGAAGGTAAGTAGATTTCACGCCGAGTGGTATATAAGTCTAAGTGCTATTGCTATTGCGATAGATGATAGATAGCTAGAGGATAGAAATAGATAGAGATAAATGATAGATATAACAGATGGTAGATAACTAGATAGAGACAGAGGCAGAGGCAGAGGCAGAGATAGGTAAGTAGAGAGAGACAGATAGACAGACAAACAGATAGCTGAGAGAGTGAGATGGATGGGTGGATAGATGGAATAGGTAGATAGATAGATAGATAGATAGATAGATAGATAGATAGATAGATAGATAGATAGATAGATAGATGAGAGAGATGGATGGATGCAGAGATGGAAAGAGACAGAAGGACACAGAGAGAGAGAGACAGAGAGCTAGAGAGAGATATAGTGAGATGTATAGTGGATGGATGGATGGAGAGAGAGAGAGAGAGAGAGACAGAGACAGAGACAGAGACAGAGGGAAGAGAGAAAGAGAAGGGCTGTATTGTCCTTGATGCTGTCTATTCTTGGTTGTTGACTTGCAGATGTTTGCTTGTTTGCAGATGTTTCATTATACCCCTCGGCATTGATGATGTTACCTATTTGGGTAATGAAATCTCCGCAAGCCAACAGCCAAGCTCCGACAGCACCAAGGACCTCACCGTTCCACCTTGCGTTGCAGATATTCTACTCTGTGGGGGATACAAAGGCCCTAGACTAGACTGGGAAGTCAGACGATAATGTAGAAGATGACAGTGGTAAATCAGTTTCATAACGTTGCCGAGAAAAGCACATATTGTCCTCATGAAATGACCAGGCGTTGGACTCGACTCCAAAGAGATTTGCCTTTTTGAAAACCGTCTTCAGCTTCACAGAAATCGTTGACTTGTCTCTTTCGATTACAATTCTTTCATTTTCGGTTGTAGGATCTGCACAAGCACCATGGAAGCAATGAATTATGCATGACCTGAGCAAAGTTAAACACACACACACACACACAGAGAGAGAGAGAGAGAGAGAGAGAGAGAGAGAGAGAGAGAGAGAGAGAGAGAGAGAGAGAGACAGACAGACACAATCCAGATCTCCTAGTCCCATACACACAGAGGGAATGCACAATGTGCAAAGCAATCACATCTTTGGTACACAATGCTATTTGCTTTGTGGTACTGTGCAGCCCTGCTCAATATGATGCATCACACTGCTCAGTCTAAAGCAGTTAAATCTCTCGGATCCTGCAGAGTGCCATAAAAATCCTTGCGAAATATATGACCAAAAGCGGGGGGGGGGGGGGGGGGATGATGACAATATAAATTATCATATTCTGCCTTTTCCAAAAACGTAACAACAACATTCTTTCCATATTGCTTAAGAACTAGCTGCATGAAAACTCTTAAGGATTTTACTAACAAACAGCCTGAAGTTTACTTAAGTTCTCTCTCTCTCTCTCTCTCTCTCTCTCCCTCCCTCTCTCTCTCTCTCTCTTTCTCACACATCAACACTGGGGTGAAATTCAGCAGGTTCTGATAGGTTCTGCAGAACCCGTAGCGGAAATTTTGAGCAGTTTGGAGAATCAGCAAATACCACCTCTGGCTGGCCTCAGAGTTGGGTGGGAATGGAGATTTTGCAATATCCTTCCCCCAGGAGTGGGGAGGGAATGGGGATTTTGCAGTATCTTTCCCCTGGAGTGGGGTGGGAATGGAGATTTTGCAGTATCCTTCCCCTGCCACGCCCACCAAGCCACTCCCACAGAACTAGTAGTAAAAAAAAATTGAATTCCACCACTGATCAACACACAGACAGTACACTCCTGTCAATCTAATGCTTGGAGAAGAGCAACCGGGATGGTTGTCCTTCTTCTTCTGGGATTCAGTTGTGGTTGTAAGTCAAGGACTACCTGTACTAGACCATTCTGATATATGACCATCCAGTAGCTGTGTTTGAAGATCATGAAACATCTGCAAGAAAACAACGAATCTCAGAGAACACCAAGGATCCCACAGTCTTTCTCCTCTTTCCTCTTTTTCTTTCTTCTTCTCCCCTCCTCCTCCTCCTTCCTTCCTTCCTCCTCCCCTTCTTCTTATTTCCCCCTCCTCCTCCTTCCTCTTCTTCCTTCTTCTTCCCTCCTCCTCCTCCTTCCTTCCTTCCTCCTCCCCTTCCTTTCTCCTCCCTCCTCCTCCTCCAATTTGGTACTTTTGACTGTCAGAGCCTTCCCAAGGGTCTAGGAAAGCAGGAACATATATATGGTGTCCATTGGACAACATTGTTGATCATTTACCTCTACCCGCAATTTGGCTAATAGCCCGGCTGAGATGAGGGGAATTATGAAAGTTGCAATTCATGATAACTAGAAGGTACAGAGTTGAACAGAATTATATAAGGTAGAGTGCATAAGTGCATCGTTATCCTTGTGAGGAATCACCCAGGGAATTTATCAGCTACAAAGCCAGCAAGCGATACAATATGGTTCGGTTGAACCTTAAGGGAGACGGCAGGGAAACACCAAGGAGGAGAATGAGCCTGCAATCTTCTAGTCCTGTTCAATACTAGGCTGCAATATGCTGCCCCCAATGTACATTATTTAAAAGTTGGCACAATGTTGCTTTGGACAGAACAAAGGGGCAGGGTTGACTCACAGCAATTCATATTGCTGAATAAGACAATGCAAATGGAAGCCTCTGTTTTAATGGGTTGGCAAAGAAGGGCAGAGCCTTTTATCATGGCTAGTTTAGTTCTGTGAGTTGACAACTGATGAAACTTTAGACTGGGAAACAAATTATAGATTTGCAGCAGAGTCCCTCCTGTTTTCCTTCCTTCCCTCCCTCCCTGGCCCCCACTCCCTCCCTCCCTTCCCTCCCTCCCTCTTCTCTTCTCTTCCTTCTTCCTTTTCTTCTTTTCCTCCCTCCCACTTCCCTCCTTTCATCCTCCTTCCCTCCCTCCCTCCCTCCCTCCTTCCTTCCTTCCTTCCTTTTTTTCTTTCCTTCCTTCCTCCCTCCCTCCCTCCCTTCTATCTTTCTTTCTTTCTTTCTTTCTTTCTTTCTTTTTCTTTCCTTCTCTTCCTTCCTTTCTACCTACCTTCATCTTTCTCCCCTTCCTTTTCTTTTTTCCCTCCCTCATCCTTTCCTTTCCTTTCCTTTCCTCTTTTCTTTTCTTTTCTTTCTTTCTTCCTTCCTTCCTTCCTCCTCCTCCTCTTTCTTTCTTTCTTTCTTTCTTCTTTTTCTTTCCTTCTCTTCCTTCCTTTCTACCTACCTTCATCTTTCTCCCCTTCCTTTTCTTTCTTTTCCTTTTTCCCTCCCTCATCCTTTCCTTTCCTCTTTTCTTTTCTTTTCTTTTCTTTTCTTTTCTTTTCTTTTCTTTTCTTTCTTTCTTTCTTTCTTTCTTTCTTTCTTTCTTTCTCCCCCTACTTCCACCTTTACCTAAGCCAGTCCTGCGTGTCATCATTTTCCCCAGAAAAATAATCATATTCTGTTTAGCATCATTGCAACCTATGAAACAATGCCACTGTTCTGCTTTGTAGACTTGAGACCTGGAGTGCCCGGTGTCTCTTTCTCTCTCTGTGGGCATCTGACATCCAGCATTTTTCAAGTTGGCAGACAGATTCTGGGTGAGTGAGGTTGCTTGAATGCACAAAAGCATCTCTCTCTCTCTCTCTCTCTCTCTCTCTCTCTCTCTCTCTCTCCCTCCCTCCCTCTTCCTTCCTCCCTCTCCCTCCCTCTTTCCCTCTCCCTCTCCCTCCCTCCCTCCATCTCTCCCTGCCTCCCTCTCTCCAACATCTTATATGCCATCAAGGAGAGGGCCTCAATGGGTTTATAAACAAATACTGTAATTTTTTTGGGGGGAAGTCCTGTGGGTTCCAGAAACACAGGCCGATTTTGGTATCTCTCGTGCTCAGTGGGGGCTGAATTTAATTATGCCAAGGATGGGGTGATCTAGAAATGTGAGGATCAATGTTAATTGGATTCATTTTACTGCTCTCTTTATAGGGCAAGTTTCCATTCTGGCAGATTTACGTCCAAATTTTTAATAAAGTATCCTAACATAAATTGACTTGTCTGTTTCGGAGCAGATGTGGTTGGACTCGCTTTCCGTAAAGAGATGACAGAGTTGGAATGTTTGGGTTTTGTTTTCTTTGCACATCCAAAGCCTCCCCTCCCCTCCTCCCCTCCTCCCCTCCCCTCCACCTGTGGGCAGCAACAGGAGGGCCCCAGTGAAAAACGGTTCCTAGAAAGTTTAGTGGACAGGTTTACCACCAGGGGTGGGTTTGACTTACCTTTACTACTGGTTCACAGTGGGATTGCACGCACGTGCATGCTTCTTCCTGATGATGCCAGGATTGGTGGGCGGAGTCTACCCCCAGTTTTACTACCAGTTCACAAGAACCAGTCTGAACCGGGGGCAACCCACCACTGCGATCCCATTTATTTTGTCTGGGGAACGAGCTGAGCTGCATTTCTGCCACAATCTGATGTGGTGGAATGTAGTCTGGATTCCAGGAGGGAGGGGCTGCATTCCAGGGGCAGCTCAATCCTGCTCGTTTGTGTGAGAGAAAGAAGGGAAAGACAGACCCTTCCTAACAGTTCCCCGAGTATATTTTTAGTGCAGACTGCTTCATTCTGGCAAGATTCTGTCTATAAAGCGAGGAACAATAAAGTCACCTGCTTGGAAGAATTGCAAGGACTGTTCAGGCACGAATCATCTCTTGGAAATGATCCTGGAAAAATTCAGGTAAAACCTGAAGCTGTTCCCAGCTGCCTCCACTGCTGATCATGTTTGTTGCTAAGAGTTATCATTCAGCAACAAGTGTTCAGGTAGTCCCCAACTTACAACCATTCATTTCAGTGGTAAAATACAATTTCTTTTACTACCGGTTCTCTGGGCATGGCTTGGTGGGTGTGGTGTGGCTTGGTGGACGTGGCAGGGAAAAGATACTGCAAAATTCCCATTCCCACCCCACTCCTAGGGGAAGGATATTGCAAAACCTCCATTCCCACCCCACTCTGGGGCCAGCCAGAGATGGTATTTGCCGGTTATCCAAACTACTCAAAATTTCCGCTACCGGTTCTCTGAACTGCTCAAAATTTCCACTATCAGTTCTCCAGAACCTGTCAGAACCTGCTGAATTTCACCCCGATTCATTTAGTGACAGCCCAAAGTTACAACGGCACTGAAAAAAGTGACCAATCTCTTTGCCACAACGAAGAGGGGGTCAACGTATTCTCCAAAGCCTCTGAAGGCAGGACAAGAAGCAATGGGTGGAAACTAATCAAGGAGAGAAGCAACTTAGAACTAAGGAGAAATTTCCTGACAGTGAGAACAATAAATCAGTGGAACAACTTGCCTCCAGAAGTTGTGAATGCTCCAACACTGGAAGTTTTTAAGAAGAGATTGCAAAACCATTTGTCTGAAATTGTATAGGGTTTCCTGTCTAAGTAGGGGGTTCGACTAGAAGGTCTCCAATGTCCCAATTGTGGTCATAAGGCAAGGACTACCTATAATGCCATTGGTTTCTGGCCTCTGTTTAGAGATAACTAAAAATTCTCCTGAGCCAAAATTAATAGACAGATCTAATTTTCTTGTCAACAATATAGGCATTGGGGTTTTTTGTTTGTTTTGTTTTGTTTTTGTGGTTGCTAATTGCTGGGATAATTTTTGACTTCCTAGGCTAGCCTTCCACCTTAGGGTATTAGGACAAAGTTTAAATAAAAATCCAGATGCTTCTGAATCTAAAATTCCTAAATTTGTCTAAAATTCTCAGCACATAAAAGAGTCTGTGGACTTTCTCAGCCATCCAGGTCATGGCTGTCCCAACAGGGCTTTTTCAAGCGGCAACTGGACTTTCTGGGTTTTCTTTGAAGACGTTTAGCTCCCTGTGGCTCCATGACTCAGCACTTCCTAGGCCTGCCCCACCCCTGCTTCTGTTGTTCCCGCCTCTCCTGCCTATGAAATCTAGGGTCCAGCCAGGCCTGACTGCCATCAGCTGGGTCTGGAGGTGTGTCCGGGGATGGGGAAGAGTCAGGGGACGGAGGCCTCATTACCTCTTCCACCTGGCCTGCCTCTGGCTCCTGGAGCTGAGCCAGAGAAGCCGGTGCTCCCGAGGTAAGTCCTGATGGCCCTTCCCCCTCACTTTCCAAGTCACTTTATTTATTTATTTATGTATTTATGTATTTATGTATTTATGTATTTATGTATGTATTTATGTATTTATTTATTTATTTATTTATTTATTTATTTATTTATTTATTTATTTATTTATTTATTTATTTATTTATTTATTTATTTAATTTATATACCGCCCTTCTCCCGAAGGACTCAGGGCGGTTTAAAGCCAAGTAAAAACAAATATCACAAAAATTAAGAAACATTTTAAGAAGCTAATTTGATCAGGCCAAAACAGACTAAAACTATAATAAAACCCCCATTACAACTACATTAAGCTAGCTCTGCGCGATGAAACAAAAAAGTCTTTAGCTCGCATCGGAAGGTCCGGAGGTCAGGGAGTTCACGTATCCCCGGAGGCAGCTCATTCCAGAGGGCAGGCACCCCCACTGAGAAGGCCCTCCCCCTGGGGGTCGCCAGTCGACATTGTTTGATTGACGGCACCCTGAGGAGACCCTCCCTATGGGAGCGCCCAGGTCGATGGGAGGCTATTGGTAGCAGCAGGCGGTCCCGTAAATAACCCGGTCCTATGCCATGACTTTCTGGCAGGAGGGCCGGCTCAGGGGGCGCAGACACAACATAGCGACTGGGTCTGCTCACCCACCCAGTCCGGTGATATGCTATCCTATTTAGCCATGTTTTCAAGCCGTGCGCATGTGTGGAGGTGGCGCACACTCACATTTTCAATGCTGGTAGGTAAATGATGTCAATCCCACCCCTGCACGGAACCATAAATTTATCCAATCTACTGGATTTGTACCGGAAGCTAAGCCATTAAAAAAAAAAAAATCTAAACCCAATTTGCAGTAACTGAGTTTAGCTTGTTGAGCAAATGCAGCTGTTACCTTTCAATGAGTGGATTAATTACATTGTGCAAAAGCAGCCAGTGAGATTTATTGCTGAGTCTTAGTCCCAGGAGCACATCACATGGGGGCGATTGCACACCTATGTGGAGGTAAGTCCAATTTACACTTCAGGTGGGACTTCATTTATCAGATTAAAAGTAGGCATGGGATCAACGCTCCAAATTCCTCAGCTTTCAAATGCTGAGTTAATCAGGGCCATTCAATGTGGGAATGGGCAACATCTCATCTTTCACGATGGATTTTTAAAATTTTATTAATTTTGTTTGTCCTTACTCCTATCACAGCAAACATACCTAATGCTCCTTCCTCTTCCTATTTTCCCCACAACAACCCTGTAAGGTTGAGTTGGGCTGAGAGAAACTGAACGGTCCAAAGTCACCCATGTGGCCTTTGTGGCTAAAGCGGAACTAGAACTCACAGTCTCTTGGTGATTGGCCCAAAGTCAACCTAGGTGGCTTTCATGCCCATGGTGGAACTAGAACTCACAGTCTCCTGGCGATTGGCCCAAAGTCACCCAGGTGGCTTTCATGCCTAAGGCAGACTAGAACTCACAGTCTCCTGGTGATTGGCCCAAAGTCACCCAGGTGGCTTTCATGCCTAAGGCAGACTAGAACTCATAGTCTCCTGGTGATTGGCCCAAAGTCATCCAGCCGACTTTCATGCCCATGGTGGAACTAGAACTCACAGTCTCCTGGCAATTGGCCCAAAGTCACTCAGGTGGCTTTCATGCCTAAGGCAGACTAGAACTCGCAGTCTCCTGGCGATTGGCCCAAAGTCATCCAGCCGACTTTCATGCCCATGGTGGAACTAGAACTCACAGTCTCCTGGCGATTGGCCCAAAGTCACCCAGGTGGCTTTCATGCCTAAGGCAGACTAGAACTCACAGTCTCCTGGTGATTGGCCCAAAGTCATCCAGCCGACTTTCATGCCCATGGTGGAACTAGAACTCACGGTCTCCTGGCGATTGGCCCAAAATCTCCCAGGTGGCTTTCATGCCTAAGGCAGACTAGAACTCACAGTCTCCTGGTGATTGGCCCAAAGTCATCCAGCCGACTTTCATGCCCATGGTGGAACTAGAACTCACAGTCTCCTGGCGATTGGCCCAAAGTCACCCAGGTGGCTTTCATGCCTAAGGCAGACTAGAACTCACAGTCTCCTGGCGATTGGCCCAAAGTCATCCAGCCGACTTTCATGCCCATGGTGGAACTAGAACTCACAGTCTCCTGGCGATTGGCCCAAAGTCAACCTAGGTGGCTTTCATGCCCATGGTGGAACTAGAACTCACAGTCTCCTGGCGATTGGCCCAAAGTCAACCTAGGTGGCTTTCATGCCCATGGTGGAACTAGAACTCACAGTCTCCTGGCGATTGGCCCAAAGTCACCCAGGTGGCTTTCATGCCTAAGGCAGACTAGAACTCGCAGTCTCCTGGCGATTGGCCCAAAGTCAACCTAGGTGGCTTTCATGCCCATGGTGGAACTAGAACTCACAGTCTCCTGGCGATTGGTCCAAAGTAACCCAGGTGGCTTTCATGCCTAAGGCAGACTAGAACTCACAGTCTCCTGGTGATTGGCCCAAAGTCAACCTAGGTGGCTTTCATGCCCATGGTGGAACTAGAACTCACAGTATCCTGGCGATTGGTCCAAAGTCACCCAGGTGGCTTTCATGCCTAAGGCAGACTAGAACTCACAGTCTCCTGGTGATTGGCCCAAAGTCACCCAGGTGGCTTTCATGCCCATGGTGGAACTAGAACTCACAGTCTCCTGGCGATTGGTCCAAAGTCACCCAGGTGGCTTTCATGCTTAAGGCAGACTAGAACTCACAGTCTCCTGGCGATTGGCCCAAAGTCAACCTAGGTGGCTTTCATGCCCATGGTGGAACTAGAACTCACAGTCTCCTGGCGATTGGTCCAAAGTCACCCAGGTGGCTTTCATGCCTAAGGCAGACTAGAACTCACAGTCTCCTGGCGATTGGCCCAAAGTCACCCAGGTGGCTTTCATGCCCATGGTGGAACTAGAACTCACAGTCTCCTGGCGATTGGCCCAAAATCCCCCAGGTGGCTTTCATGCCTAAGGCAGACTAGAACTCACTGTCTCCTGGTGATTGGCCCAAAGTCAACCTAGGTGGCTTTCATGCCCATGGTGGAACTAGAACTCACAGTCTCCTGGCGATTGGTCCAAAGTCACCCAGGTGGCTTTCATGCCTAAGGCAGACTAGAACTCACAGTCTCCTGGTGATTGGCCCAAAGTCACCCAGGTGGCTTTCATGCCCATGGTGGAACTAGAACTCACAGTCTCCTGGCGATTGGCCCAAAGTCACCCAGGTGGCTTTCATGCTTAAGGCAGACTAGAACTCGCAGTCTCCTGGCGATTGGCCCAAAGTCATCCAGCCGACTTTCATGCCCATGGTGGAACTAGAACTCACAGTCTCCTGGCGATTGGCCCAAAATCCCCCAGGTGGCTTTCATGCCTAAGGCAGACTAGAACTCACAGTCTCCTGGTGATTGGCCCAAAGTCATCCAGCCGACTTTCATGCCCATGGTGGAACTAGAACTCACAGTCTCCTGGCGATTGGCCCAAAGTCACCCAGGTGGCTTTCATGCTTAAGGCAGACTAGAACTCACAGTCTCCTGGATTTTAGGCCAGCCCTTTAACCAAACCTGGGGGAGCAACTGGTAAAATATGTCGACCCCTTGAGGATGTCAATCCAAGTTCTTTCTAGAATGCTTCCCTTGGAAACAGCTTTACAATGTCTCCTAATTAGAGTCTTTAATCTCCCATATTTCAACTGCTAAACTGGAGGCAGTTTCTCTTCCCACAGCCATCCATTGTTGAGAAAATTTGGGGCCTCCTCAGCTGCCCTCCTAATCCAATGTCAATCTTTACTGATTCTCTCCCCGGTTCGGATTCCATCTATCTTGAATTATTTCAAATTATGAGGCAAAAGAAATTGCAAGGCTCTAACTAAGCATAGCAAAGGCCGTGATGAATGAGAAGCTGGGACCGGCATGGATTGACTGCCTCCTTATTGGCGTGACCCACGGGGGTGGAAAATAATTAGAAATACATAAAAGGGAGCTGGCGCATAACCATGTTTATCTTCAGAGAGGTAAAATGGACAAGATGCAAAAAATGATTAAGCTACTCATTGACCAGAAAAAATGGGACGTGAATGAATGAATGAATGACAAAAAAGCAACAGGGATTTTAATCTTTATTTTTTTTTAAAAAATATGATGATTACCTCACAATTACAATTAAGCCGAACATTTCTGTTGTTAAGCAAGACCGTTGTTAAGTGAGTTTTTGCCCCTTTCTTACAACAGTTAAGTGAATCACCACTGTTAGAATAGAACAGAATTCTTTATTGGCCAAGTGTGATTGGACACACAAGGAATTTGTCTTGGTGCATATGCTCTCAGTGTACATAAAAGAAAAGATACATTCATTCAATACATACATACATTCATTCATAAGGTACAACACTTAATGATAGTCATAGAGAAACAATCAATAAAAATCATAAGGATACCAGCAACAAAGTTACAGCCATAAAGTCATAAGCGGAAAGAGATTGGTGATGGGAACGATGATAAGATTAATAGTAGTGCAGATTTAGTAAATAGTTTGACAGTGTTGAGGGAATTATTTGTTTAGCAGAGTGATAGCATTCAGGAAAAAACTGTTGTTGTGTCTAGTTGTTCTGGTGTGCAGTGCTCTATAGCGTCGTTTTGAGGGTAGAAGTTGAATAAGTGGAATGCCGTATTGATTTCCAAGCTTGGAATTGTGAGTTGCTCAGAGTCCTATGCAGTTCTGAGATGAGATTATTTAATTAATTAAATAATAAATAACCAAAGGGTAGCTTTAGCTCTGGATCATGAAAATCCCCAAATCAGACTCTCGTCTTGCAACAGTTTATGGCTGCTCATTGGGCCCAGAGAAGAAGTACTGTTGTGACCCAGGCCCAGGTAGGTAGTAGTAAACTCAGTCAATTTAAAAACAGACTTTATTAGAACAGCTGAGCATTAACTCATTCTCAGCGTGCTCCAAACTAAATCAAAGCAAATTCTTCATAACACAATTCTTCAGTCTTATCACCAACCTTGGTCTAATTAGGCAAACTGCCAAAGGCTTTTCTTGGCAAAAGTTCAAAACCAGAGGATGCCGACAAGAAATAATTGCAGCAAGACAAGGCTATCAATGTTGTTTTCCGGCAAAAAGCACAAATGCCATTGCTGGTCTTTTAAGCCTTATGGGAGGGGCCAATCATCTCTTGGCCCTACTCCTGAGTTGTCCTCTTTGCTTTAGCTGCTCTTGCCTTCTGGCAGCTCTTCTCATGGGTGCATTAGGAACAGGCTCAACCTGTTCCTCTGCCTCACTACTGTCAGCCTCTGGAGGCTCCCGATGGCCCTGGCCCCACCTCAACTCCGATGCAGAGTCCTCATCCGGGCCTTCCCCAGCTTCAAGGACTGGCCCATACTATTCCTCAGCCTCATTGCTGTCCAACTCTGTTGCCAGCTCCTCATTACCCATAACACAACCAAAGGGTAGCGTTAGCTCCGGATCATGAAAATCCTCAAATCAGACTCTCCCCTTGCAACAGTTTACGGCTGCTCATTGGGCCCAGAAAAGAAGTCTGTCCTTCTTCTCTTAGCTCAACCCACCTGCTCCCTCCCTCATGATGTATCGGAGATTTTGGTGTCCTAGTAGGTGGGTACTTGGTACTCTCTGAGCTTGTTTATTTTCTTCTAGACACTTCATTACCCAACAGGTAACACCATCAGTGCTAGAAGGAGGTTTGCTCTTGGTTTATATACAATGGTTTGATACTGTAAAATCTCCATTCCCACCCCACTCTAGGCAGAAGGATACTGTAAAATCTCCATTCCCACCCCACTCCAGGGGACAGATACTGTAAAATCTCCATTCCCACCCCACCCCACTAACCTGCTTTCCAGCTCTGTTCTCCTGTGCAGGGCAACAAAAGAAGACCTAGCCGATCAGCTGGGACTCGATCAGCTAGGGCTCAGGAGGCAGCAAATAGATTGGAGGCGGGGCCAGCCAGAGGTGTTATTGCCAGTTCTCCGAACTACTCAAAATTTCTGCTACCAGTTCATCAGAACCGGTCAGAACCAGCTGAATACCACCTCTGATTCAGGCACTAAAGCAGGGGTGTCAAACTCAATTTCATTGAAGGCTGCATCACGGTTGCGTTTGATCTTGGGTGGGTGGGCATGGCCGGGGGCGGGCATGGCCAACTCCGTGTCACTTGAGAGCGTGTGTTGTGTCTGCCCCCCCAAGCCGGGCCTCCTACCAGAAAGAGACTTGGAAAGTGAGGGGGAAGGGGCATCAGGAGTTACCTCAGGAGCACCGGCTTCCCTGGCTCAGCTCTAGGACCCAGAGGCAGGCCAGATGGAAGAGATAATGAGGCCTCCGTCCCCTGACTCTTTCCTCCCCCCAGGCCATGCCTTCAGACCCAGCTGATGGCAATCAGGCTTGGTTGGACCCTAGGTTTCGTAGGCAGGAGAGGAGGGAACAACAGAAGCAGGGCTGGGGCAGGCCTAGAAAGTGCTGAGTCATGGAGCCACACCCCACAGGATATAAAGGCAGCAAGAGCTGCTGTGCCTCTTCGTAGCAGGCAAATCAACTGAGTAACTAAGAGCTGAAGTTTGTTCCTGGGTGACTCATCAGCATCGAGGGAGATAACAGGGAGATAACAGAGAGACTTGGCAGACGCTCGTTATTTTGCTGCCAGAGCTGATAGTGCCGGCTAATTAAGCCATCACTTGGACGGAGGTGAAGGAGGACAGAACAGCCTGCTCCAGCCCTCTGCCAGAAAAAACGGAGCTTGGGAGGGCCCCATAAAACAGCTCAAGTTTTAACCACATTGCAATGTGGATTCCCCCCCACCCACCCATGACACCTCGCTAATGCAGCTAAACCTTTCAATGGGAAGCTGTCAGAGAGGCCCTAGCTCTGTATTGGTTCATGATCCTCCTTTCCTATCCTCATGGAATAGATTATTTTTTTGTCACAAAGCTAATGTGCTTAACCTGCCATCAAAGCCCCACCGAAGGTTTGTGGTTTTCCAGCTTCCAACAGTTCCTGACGGTTGCTTCTGGAATTAACAATGAAATGCTTGTTTCTGCCTCCCAGATGGATGATGTTAATGAGCAAAAAAGGAAAAAAAAGGTTCTTTCTTATCAGGTGACTCAGCTCTGGATGGATGAGGTGAAAACCCGGAAAAACCAGGAATATGGAAAATGCAATGATCCATGCAAATATTTGAAATGATCAGCATCCGGCTGAACAGGGACCAGTTTTTGCTCCTTAGGGATTTCATTCATTCATTCATTCCTTTGATTTAACTGTGAGAGGGATCTTGGAGTCCTAGTGGACAACCATTTAGATATGAGCCAGCAGTGTGCAGCAGCTGCCAAAAAAGCCAACACAATTCTGGGCTGCATAAACAAAGGGATAGAATCAAGATCACGTGAAGTTTTAATACCACTTTATAATGCCTTGGTAAGGCCACACTTGGAATATTGCATTCAGTTTTGGTCGCCACGATGTAAAAAAGATGTTGAGACTCTAGAAAGAGTGCAGAGAAGAGCAACGAAGATGATTAGGGGACTGGAGGCTAAAACATATGAAGAACGGTTGCAGGAACTGGGTATGTCTAGTTTAATGAAAAGAAGGACTAGGGGAGACATGATAGCAGTGTTCCAATATCTCAGGGGTTGCCACAAAGAAGAGGGAGTCAAACTATTCTCCAAAGCACCTGAGGGTAGAACAAGAAGCAATGGGTGGAAACTAATCAAGGAGAGAAGCAACTTAGAACTAAGGAGAAATTTCCTGACAGTTAGAACAATTAATCAGTGGAACAACTTGCCTGCAGAAGTTGTAAATGCTCCAACACTGGAAATTTTTAAGAAAATGTTGGATAGCCATTTGTCTGAAATGGTGTAGGGTTTCCTACCTGGGCAGGGGGTTGGACTAGAAGACCTCCAAGGTCCCTTCCAACTCTGATATTATTATTATTTCTATAGCCACCCATCTCAACAAGCGGGCAGCTCACAATTCTAAACATACTCTACAATTAAAATCTCCCAAACGCCTTATAAATGATAAAAAGAGTAAAAACCATTAAAACAATAAAAAAAATCTTTGTCTACTTTGAATAAATGCAAAGGAAGACATCTTCATTCATCAGTGCTTAATATAAATGGGAGTGTGTGTGTGGGGGGGTGTCAAATCTTCATGCCCATTTTATTGATTTGGGGGGAGACATATAACACCACACCTCAACACATACATATACAAACACAGATACACAAGTGGAGAGAAAGGGAGGGAGGGAGGAGGGAGGTTTTAGGAAAACAGAGTTGGAAGGGACCTTGGAGGTCTTCTAGTCTAACCCCCTGCTTAGGCAAGAAACCCTACACTACTTCAGACAAATGGTTATCCAATTTCTTCTTAAAAACTTCCAGTGTTGAAGCATTTACAACTTCTGGAGGCAAGTTGTTCCGCTGATTAATTGTGTTTTCTTCTGAGTGCCAGGGACGCTTCTCGGGAGTAAGGCGGGAAGTATTGTCCATATCTAAGTTATTTTCACCTCCCATATGTGATCCCTGACTCTTCAAGATTATTTTTCACATATGGGAAATGGAACAGCCATAATATGGAAAGGATGGCAAATGGATAATTCCCTAGAATTGTAAATGTGTTTTTTACTTTATATTCTGTATTTTATTTGTTTTTATCTATTTTCTTGAAAGCTGGCCAGAGTCATATATTTGGTGGCTTAATAAATCAGATTAAAGAAGTAAAGGGAGGGAGGGAGGGAGGGAGGAAGGAAGGAAAGAAAGAAAGAAGGAAGGAAAGAAAGAAGGAAGGAAGGAAGGAAGGAAGGAAGGAAGGAAGGAAGGAAGGAAGAAAGAAAGAAAGAGGAAAAAGGAAGAAAGAAAGAAAGAAAAAAGAAAGAAAGAAAGAAAGAAAGAAAGAAAGAAAAAGAGAGGAAGGAAGAAAGGGAAAGAAAGAAAAAGAGAGAGAGAAAGAGAGAGGAAGGAAGGGAAAGGAAGGAAGGAAGGAAGGAAGGAAGAAAGAAAGAAAGAAAGACAGAAAGAAAGAAAGAAAGAAAGAAAGAAAGAAAGAAAGAAAGAACCAGGAGAGAGAAAAAAAATACCAGGAGAAAGAAGGAAGGAAGGAAGGAAAGAACCAGGAGAAAAATAGAATGAGAGAGGGAGAGAGAGAGAGGGGAAGGAAGGAAGGAAGGAAGGAAGGAAGGAAAGAGAGAGAGAGAGAGAGAAAGAAGGAAGGAAGGAAGGAAGGAAGGAAGGAAGGAAGGAAGGAAGGAAGGAAGGGAGAGAGAGAGAGAGAGAGAGAAAGAAAGAAAGAAAGAAAGAAAGAAAGAAAGAAAGAAAGAAAGAAAGAAAGAAAGAAAGAAAGAAGCAAGCCCAGGGTCCTTTCTGAAGTGGGAGAATAGAGCTATCCTTTCTCAAGATACTGTATGTGGCCTGTTTGAGCATATTTGGGGAACAGATAGAAAACAGATTGTGGGAACATGTAATTTCAGAGCAGTACTGACTGGTTGCTTTTCGGAAACAGTTTTTCTGCTCTCCACATTGCACCCACATGTGCGTTCCACATCCAATTCCCCTAACAGGGAAACCTGCCTCATTTGCCATGAAGCTGGCGCCCCTCGTTCTCCAGAGACGGGTTATGAACGACGCCTTAACACCTTCAGCGTTTCCATCTTGCAGTGAAATCTAAATAAACCATGGGAATTTGCGCACGGGAGAAATCTTCTGGGGATGCATTTACATATTCATGTCTTATTAATGGGAAAGAGAAACACCAGACGAAAGTTAGATTTCCTCCTAAGTAATTAGCCATGACCAACCTTGCTGAGCCAGAATGCAATAACTCTGCCCCGGGTATCTATAAATACATATATACCGATTTCCCATTTGGAATGGATGGCAGTTAAAACTGTCTCCTTGAGGCATCCTCTTGCAGGCCTTTGACCTTATCGCTTGGCCTTTGGAGCAAAACTG
The DNA here is from genome assembly GCF_028640845.1 of Ahaetulla prasina. Lineage (NCBI taxonomy): Eukaryota > Metazoa > Chordata > Lepidosauria > Squamata > Colubridae > Ahaetulla > Ahaetulla prasina. The sequence continues at coordinate 219,759,973 of NC_080541.1, forward strand.
GAAGACCTTCGACCAGCCTGGAACCACACTGGGGTGGGAATGATGGGCTATGGCAGTGATGGCTACTCTTTTTGCCATGGTGTGCCAGGAGCATGCGCAAACCCACCCACCCCCCACGCTCACCCTGCTCCTGGCATGCGATGGCCTGGTAGGCCCATTTTTTGCTGTCCCCAGGCTCCAGAGCCTTTCTAGGAGTCTGGGGAGGGCAAAAACGGCCTTCCCCACCCCCCTGGAGGCCCTTCAGAGGCCAGAAATACCCTGTTTCCTGACTTTCAGTGGGCCCGGAAGGCCCGAAAATCAGCTGACCTGCCCCCTGAAGCACCCCCCCCCCCGCGGCTTGATGTAGCCTGCCCAACATTGTCTAGTTGTGTCGGATACCATAGCCCCGTGATGGCGAACCTATGGCACGCATGCCACAGGTAGCACACGTAGCCATATTGGTGGGCATGCGAGCTCAACTCTGGCACGCATGCCTCTGGGGTGGAGAGGCGTCTTCGCCCTCCCCAGACTCCTAGAAAGGCTCTGGAACCTGGGGACAGTAAAAAATGGGCCTTCCCCACCACTACCCAGGGGCCTCTGGAGGCAGGAAACAGCCTGTTTCCCTACTTCTGGTGGGCCCAGAAGGCCCAAAAATCAGCGCTGGAGCTCAGTTCGCATGCCCACCATTATGGCTACATGTGCCACCTGTGGCAAAGGTGCCACAGATTTGCCATCACGGGGCTATGGTATCTGACACAACTAGACAATGTTGGGCAGGCTGCATCAAGCCCACATTTACAAATCATGATGTCAGGGTTCCAAGTAATACAGCCATAGCAAACAGAACTCCGAGGCAAGCAGGTTCTTCAAAGAACAGGTTTATTGGATATATCACATTGGCCCAGACTGGTAAAAACCGACTCTAAAGGTTCCCACGATTTACACCTGATAAAAAGTAAAAGTTTTTCCCCCTTTCCCAAACAATCAGTCACATGGTCCAATCAAGGTGCTGTCCGGTTGCTTGGAAATGTCACTCCTCCTCTTTTCAGCCACCTGTGGGAATGACCTTGGTTATCAGGAGAAATTATTTTGTTTCGGCTACAAAACCCCAGGTAATCTCTATTTCCCCCTCCTCCCGGTCCCTCAGCACCATTGTGGCAACACTGAAGGCTCCAAGGTGGCCTCAGTCAGGCCAGCTTCAAAGTTGACACATGTAGTATATAGTTCACATAAAATAGAACATGGAACAACGTATCCAAGGGCTGGGAGGGACCTCAGAGGTCTTCTAGTCAAACCCCCTGATCAAGGCAGGAGAACTTATACCATTCTATGTCAATGGGTCAATGGATAAGGGCAAAGACCTGAGAGAGGGCGGGTTGGAGAGGCATTTTAACTACCATCCATTCTACACCATTTCAGACAAATGTCTGAAACTAAATTAAATAATAATCAATCAATAAATTCAATAATAATAATAAAGTGACTCCCCCCATCCTCACTTACAGCTTCCCAGTCCGATTCCTCTAAATTGGACTTCTAACGATTTTGGAAGATTCGTTTCCCTTAATCGAAATGTTAAATTAACAGTAAAATCAAAGGGTGGGGGGAGGTGTTACATGAAATAGCGGCCCTCCCCCTTTATTTTGCATTTTATTAATGCAGTGGTGAAATCTAAATTACTTTCCTACCGGTTCTGTGGTCGTGGCTTGGTGGGCGTGGCTTGGTGGGGTCATGTGACTGGGGGGCGTGGCTATGTGACTGGGGGATCAAAAGATAGAAACTCACTAACAGTATCCTGCTGGAGCAAGGTTAGACTAGATGATCTCCGGGTCCCTTCCAGCCCTGGATTATCCTCTGAACTGCATCTAGTGCCAGGTTTGTAGTCCTTCCTTCTTCTCCTTTTTCTTTCCTCCCTCCCTCCTTCCCTCCCTCCATCCCTCTCTTTCTCTCTCTCTCTCTCTCTCAACGAACCCCCCCCAAGTCCCCCTTTTTTTTGCCTAAACCCCCCCCCTTTTTTTTTTGCCTAGCAGGCTTCAGCTTTTTTACCTTTTAAAAAATGCTTTTAAAAGTTTTTTTAAAAAAGGCTCTGACGATTGCGTGGCTCAGCTGGGCATGGGGTGGGGCGGGGCAGGGATTTTTGCTACCGGTTCTCCGAACCACCCGCTGCCATCGTTATCAGATCAGGCAATCTGGTTCAAACCGGGAGCATTTCACCCCTGGATTAATGGCTCATGAAATAAAGATTGGGGAAGCGGGTTAAAAAAGAGAGCTGCGAACATGCAAAATCGTGTTCGTCTAAATTACTCCCATTCTTCCATTGGCTTCTGGCAGGAAGCTATCAGCTGTTATTGTTGTGCTTAATCTACAACACTGCGGGCTTAGTAACATATTGGAGACGCTCCAACATGCTCAGTGAAGTAACCCCATCCTGTGAGGTTCCTTACACAGGGCAGTGAATTATCACCCATCCAAATGAACAGGGATTCAGAATAAGAGAGTTGGAAGGGGCCTTGGAGATCTTCTAGTCCAACCCTATGCTCAAGCAGGAGATCCTATACCATTTCAGACAAGCGGCTGTCCAGTCTCTTCTTTAAAATCTTCAGTGATGGAGCACACTCGCTCTTTCTGGAGGCAAGCCGTTCCGCTGGTTTATTGTTCTCACTGTCAGGAAATTGCTCCTTCGTTCCAGATTGGTTCTCTTCTTGATTAGTTTCCATCCACTGTTTCTTCAATCAATCAGAATAGAGTTGGAAGGGACCTTAGAGGTCTTCTAGTCCAACCCCCTGCTCAAGCAGGAGACCCTATACCATTTCAGACAAATGGCTGTCCAACATTTTCTTAAAAATTTCCAGTGTTGGAGCATTTACAACTTCTGCAGGCAAGCTGTTCCACTGATTAATTGTTCTAACTGTCAGGAAATTTCTCCTTAGTTCTAGGTTGCTTCTCTCCTTGATTAGTTTCCACCCATTGCTTTTTTGTTGTTGTTGTTTACATTTATATCCCACCCTTCTCCGAAGACTCAGGGCGGCTTACAGTGTATAAGGCAATAGTCTCATTCTATTTGTATATTTTTACAAAGTCAACTTATTGCCCCCCCAACAATCTGGGTCCTCATTTTACCTACCTTATAAAGGATGGAAGGCTGAGTCAACCTTGGGCCGGGCTTGAACCTGCAGTAATTGCAGGCTACTGTGTTCTAATAACAGGCTCTAACAGCCTGAGCTATTCCGGCCCCCTTCTTGTTCTACCCTCAGCTGCTTTGGAGAATAGTTTGCATCAAGCCCACATTGGGCCGTGGATAGCTCAGGCTGTAAGGAGCCTGTTATTAGAACACAGTAGCCTGCAATTACTGCAGGTTCAAGCCCGGCCCAAGGTTGACTCAGCCTTCCATCCTTTATAAGGTAGGCAAAATGAGGACCCAGATTGTTGGGGGGGGCAATAAGTTGACTTTGTAAAAATATACAAATAGAATGAGACTATTGCCTTATACACTGTAAGCCGCCCTGAGTCTTCGGAAAAGGGCGGGATATAAATGTAAATAATAAAAAAAAGTCTCTTCTTTAAAATCTTCAGTGATGAAGCACCCACAATTTCTGGAGGCAACTTCTGTTCCACCGGTTAATTGTCCTCACTGTTGGGAAGTTTCTCCTTAATTCTAGGTTGCTTCTCTCCTTGATTAGTTTCCATCCATTGCTTTTTGTCATTCCTTCAGGTGTTTTGGAGAAACCCCCTCCCCTTTGTGGCAACCTTTCAAATACGAGAACACTGCTATCATGTCACCCTCTAGTCCAGTGGTAATCAACCTGGTCCCTACTGCCCACTAGTGGGCGTTCCAGCTTTCATGGTGGGTGGTAGGGGTTTTGTCCGATACTGAAGCACTTTCCTTTTTTTATAATTTAATTGACTTTTTAAAAAAATTTCATAGCATTATTTAAAAACATTTTCATTAGGTTTTCATAAAATTCCCCGTGACAATTTAAATTTCTGAAAATATACCCTTTGTATCACCCGTGCATAAGTTTAGTTCGCATTACGTAAGTGAAATTAAATGGCGCTATAGTGCGACCACAAACAAAAGAGCCTCGTCCCAGAATAGCTTGCGCATCTCCCCCCACATCATCCAGCTGTAACAGACAAGCAGAGCTGGTAGCTGGTGCCCCCCAAACCCAATCCACGATGCGCGAGAGGCATGCGCAGACGACGATACACGGCGCATTACTGTTAGGAGGTTAGAAAATTTTACTACTAACAGAGATACAAAAGTGGGCGGTAGGTATAAAAAGGTTGACTACCCCTGCTCTAGTCCTTCTTTTCCTTAAACTAGACCTACCCAACTTCTGCAATTCCTTCAATATGATAAGCCACAACTATCAATGTGCCCGTATGGATTTAGCTGACCTGGTTAAGTATGCTGTGGTGAATATCAAAATTGCCTCTAGATGAGATGGGCGGCACACTAATCCAATTAATAAATGAAAATAAATAAAATATAGCCACTGAGATATCATCTCTATGAATGGATCTGGTGGGATAATTTCTGAGAGGCAGAAATGAAGACGCTAGCTTTATATTTCTGCAGCTAAAAATTGATTGGGTACATTGTTTTAAGTCCTTCTCATCCCAAATTAAAGCCATCAGTCATTAGAACATTATGTTAAATCAAATTAAACCACAATTAAACCAAAAGTACAAAGTACCATCTGTCTAATTTATTTATTTCAGACCAGGCACTCTTCAATTTTTCCGAGACAGTTTAAGAATATCACAGAAGCAGTGTTCACACAACCCACTTATTAAGTTGAGTTATTGTTCACACTGGGTGTTTGTTTGTTTTTTCCCCTGGCTGGAATGTTGTGTTAACCCATCTGTTCAATCATTTTATGGTTCTTTGTATTGTGTGAACCCAGATAATGGGTTAACTGAGTGCTGTACTCGAATCCAATGCGCTTATTCAGTGGATCAATTTATATGATTAGGACTCTGGGCATTGAGATGGATTTAAATAAAAAACAAAACAAAAGCACCTGAACAAAAACAGAATACAGAATAATGGAGTTGGAAGGGACCTTGAAGGTCTTCTAGTCCAACCCTTTGCTCAAGCAGGAGATCCTATTTCATTCCAGACAAATGGCTGTCCAATTTCTTCTGTAAAACCTCCAGTGTTGGAGTACCCAAAGCCTCTGGAGGAAAGCTGTTCCCTTGAATAATTGTTCTCACTGTCAGAAAATTTATCCTTAATTCTAAGTTGGATCTCTCCTTGATTATTTCCATCCATTGCTTCTTGTCCTTTCTTCAGTTACTTTGGAGAATAGCTTGACTCCCTCTTCTCTATGACAACTCCCTCAAAGTATTGGAATACTGCTACCATGTCTCCACTAGTCCTTCTCTTTGCTAGACTAGATGTATCTAGTTCCTGCAATTGTTAAACATATGGGTTTAGCTTTCAGTCCCTAATTGTGTTCCTTCTTGAAAGCTTCCAGTGATGAAGCTCCCAGAACTTCTGAAGGCAACTTCAGTTCCATTGGTTAATTGTTCTCACTGTCAGAAAATTTCTCCTTATTTCCAGGTTGAATCTCTCCTTGTTCAGTTTCCATCCGTTGTTCCTTGTCTGGCTTTCAGGTGCTTTGAAAAATAGCTTGACCCCCCTCCTCTCTGTGGCAGCCCCTCAAATATTGGAAGACTGCTATCCTGTCTCCCCGGTCCTTCTTTTCACTAGACTAGCCATGCCCAGTTCCTGCAATCGTTCATCGTATGGTTTAGCCTCCAGTCCCCTAATCATCCTGGTTGCTCTTCTCTGCATTCTTTCTAGAGTCTCAACATCTTTTTTATACCAAAACTGGATGCAGGATTCCAAGTGTTGTCTTATCAGCAGTGCAGAATACAGTGGTACTAGCCAGGGGTGGGTTTCACTTAGCTTTACCACCGGTTCGCCCCATGCTTGCGCACTGTTCGCACATATGCCCGGCCTTCTGTGCATGTGCTTTGCTCGCTCACATGCCTTCCGCGCATACGCCTGGCCTAGAAAACGTGCCTAAATAGCACAATTTGGAGCTAGAGCGGGTGGTGGGCTGTTGTGTCTTGCCCGCCCTCAGAGCAGCCGGGGCCTTCTTACCTGCTCCCGAACACTGAGGAATGTATGCCTCCCGGTCCCAGTCCTGGCTCCATGCCCACACAAACTGCAGAAGAAGGAGAATCTCCCTGCCCCAGCCCTGACTCCATGCCCAGGCAAACGGAGCAGCTAGACCCCTCCCCCTCCTCCACAGCATGTGAGCCTGAGGAGGGTTTACTCCCAACAACAGCTGATTGGAGTGACCCTCGCATCAGAAGATTGGATAGGCGGAGGCAACAGAGGGAAGGGAGGGGCAGGCCTTAATGAGTGCTGAGTCATGGAGCCACACCCCATGGCCTATATAAAGGATCTACTTTCTGGCAGTCTCTGAGTCAGGCAAAGTCTAACATATCTTGCTGAAGTCACTTACTGGTCTCCTGCCTGCTCTGCGGACTTTGCTAGGACTTTGGGCAGAGCTGCAGAGGCAAGCCTGATTCGGATTTCCCTGACCCAGCCGTCAGCGGAGGAGTGGGACACGACATGGGCTCACCTGCAAATGCCGCTACCGGTTTGCCTGAAATACCTGAATTTGGCTTGAATTTGAATTTGGTTTGGCTGAATACCACCTCTGGTACTAGCACTTCATGTGTTGTTGATACTATCCCTTTGTTGATTTTTGGTAGCTGCACCACACTGCTGGCTCATATTTCAGTAGTGGTCCACTAGGTCACCAACTGGTGGTCCATGGACCACTGGTGGTCCATGAGAAAATTTTGGTGGTCCAATGCAAAATTTATTTGCATTTTTGCAAATAAAATTATTTGCATTTGCATTTGCATTTTTAATATTGCACTAAATCAGGGGTCCTCAAACTATGGCCCCTGGGATGGATACATGCAATGAATGTTTGTGTTGCTGCACAGAGTCTCCTCCTTTGAAGTCTTTTTGTGTGGGTCAGAGGGGGGTAGATCCAACTTGGGGTCTGCTTCAGCCTCCTGGTGTGGGCCTTTGGACGAAGGCTGGAGGGAAGTGCTGCTGGTGGTGAAGAGCCAGAGGGCCTCATTCCAGTGGGACTGCATCATGGTCTGGGACTGGCTAACCATCTCAGCCCGCTGAGCCTCCAGGTGCTTGTATTTGGCCTTGCACTCCTGCTGGTCTTCCGTCTGCTTGGAAAGCCTATGCTCGTAGTCCTCAGTGAGGTGCTTCTACTGAGCCTCCTCCTTGGTCAGATCCAATTTGAACTGAGCTGTTTTACCAACTCTTTCTCAAGGTGGCTGCTTAGCTCCAACAACTGCTTCCTGTTGGGGCCCTAAGGAGCCTGGGCGGGGAGGTGAGGAGTTTTGACCACGCCCACCCAGTCACATGACCATCTAGCCATGGTCTTGGGCTGGGAAGTGGCTCACCAGCTAATGCAGCCTGTTATTAACACACAGCAGCCTGCAATTACAATTACTGCAGGTTCGAGTCCCACCAGGCCCAAGGTTGACTCAGCCTTCCATCCTTTATAAGGTAGGTAAAATGAGGACCCAGATTGTTGGGGGCAATAAGTTGACTTTGTATATAATATACAAATGGATGAAGACTATTGCTTAACACAGTGTAAGCCGCCCTGAGTCTTCGGAGAAGGGCGGGATATAAATTCAAATTAAAAAAAAAAAAGCCATGCCCGCCCAGCCGGTCATCAGGCAGATCATATTAGTGGTCCGTGGGATTTAAAATTATGAATTTAGTGGTCCCTGAGGTCCAAAAGGTTGGGGACCCCTGCACTAGGACACATAGATAGATTCCTCTGCTGATATTCTATACCTGTGCATTTATTTAGAAACACAATCATGTTTCAAATCATTACAAAACAGGCTCATCTAGCCCCTTGACCTATTGCTAAGAAAAAGAGTGTTATGGAAGCTGGTAGGATTGGACCATCAAAACCTAGCAGGCGGTTGTTTCATAGGGGAGTCACGATTATTTTTTAAAAAGTGGGTGGGGGGGAGGATGCCTCTTGTATTCCACCATACGGCATTGTTTCGTAGAGTGAACTCAAGGCACGTCCTTCTCGTTGAGTCGTTTGAGATAGTCAGATATATTTGCTGGTCGCAGGTCCTGCAAATACCATGGCTCCATGCCATGGGTTGTGCGTATGCAGCCAAAGAAGAGCAATTTTAAAAAATGGAGCAGAGCTGAACAGCCGTGGGACAACAGAATTTCAAATGGAGAATTGCCCTAGTCCAGGGGTCTGCAAACTTGGCTCTTTTAAGACTTGTGGACTTCAACTCCCAGAGTTCCTCAGGCAGCTTTGCTGGAACTCTGGGAATTGAGGTCCACAAGTCTTAAAAGAGCCAAGTTTGCAGACCCCTGCCCTAGTGTTACAGAAAGGAAGAGTTGGAGGTACTGGATTTTAATGGCAAAAGGGAGGCATGAGAATGGGAAGGTGACTTGCAGTTCATCTCCAAACCAAGACAGAAGGATGGGATGGGATGAGATGGGATCAGAGGTGGTATTCAGCCGGTTCAGACTGGTTTGGGAGAACCGGTAGTGGCGACTTGTGGGTGACCTGTGGGTGGGTCCACCTGGCCGCCCAGGCGCAATCCTGTCCTATATCGCTGTGTTTTTGACACCACAATCATGTACAGATGGTGCTTGCAAGCGAATTGCCATGTTGTTTCACATCACATGCATGTGTGCTTGGTGTACGTGAGCAAATTGCTGTTTGTGACCCCACACGTATGCATGCGGCCAATCATTTTCTGGTGCTGGGTGAACCGGTTGCTTCAGTATGTGAATCCCACTTTGGGAGGGGAGGGGAGCGGAGGGGATGGAATGGAATGGAATGGAATGTAGGGTAGAGTAGAGTAGAGTAGAGTAGAGTAGAGTAGAGTGGAATGGAATGGAATGGAATGGAATGGAATGGAATGGAATGGAATGGAATGGAATGGAATGTAGTGTAGGGTAGAGTAGGGTAGGGTAGGGTAGGGTAGGGTGGAGTGGAGTGGAGTGGAGTGGAGTGGAATAGAATAGAATAGAATAGAATAGAATAGAATAGAATAGAATAGAATAGAATAGAATAGAATAGAATAGAATAGAATAGAATGTAGGGTAGGGTAGGGTAGGGTAGAGTAGAATAGAATAGAATAGAATAGAATAGAATAGAATAGAATAGAATAGAATAGAATAGAATAGAATAGAATAGAATAGAATAGAATAGAATAGAATTCTTTATTGGCCAAGTGAGATTGGACACACAAGGAATTTGTCTTTGGTGCATAAAATCTCAGTGTACATACAAACAAGTAATAAATCATGATCATAATCATAAAATACAATCATTATAAATCATAAATACAACACCCGGTGATAGTCATATGATACGAAATAAGCAATCAACATAAATCATAATAGGATACTAATAAAAGCAATCAACATAAATCGTTAAGTTTCAAACAACAAAGTGATAGCCATAAGAAGCTAAGAAATTAGGCAATAGGAAAGATGAGAAGGATAATAGTGATACAGCCCTTCTAGGTGGTTTGACATCCCAGAGCATAAGACAATGTTGTGGGAATTAATTGTTTAGCAAAGTGATGGCACGGGGGCCCAACTATCCTTATGTCTAGTTGTTTTGGTGTGCAATGCCCTACAGTGTCGTCTTGAGGGAAGAAGTTAAAACAGTCTGTTTCCAGGATGTGAGGGATCTGTAGCAGGGGTGAAATCCAGCAGGTTCTGATAGCTTCTGGAGAACTGGTAGCAGAAATTTTGAGCAGTTTGGCGAAGTGGTAGTGGAAATTTTGAGCAGTTCAGACAACCGATAGCAGAAATTTTGAGTAGTTTGGAGAACTGGCAAATACCACCTCTGCCTGGCCCCAGAGTGGGGTGGGAATGGAGATTTTGCAGTATCCTTCCCCTGCCATGCCCACCAAGCCACGCCCACCAAGCCATGCTCATAGAACCGGTAGTAAAAAAAATGGATTTCATCACTGATCTGTAGATATTTTCACAGCCCTCTTTCTGGCTGGTGCAGTACACAGATCCTCAATGGAAGGCAGGTTGGTGGCAACTGGGTTTTTTGCAGGGGTGAAATGCTCCCGGATCGGACAGGATCACGCGATCCGGTAGCGATGGCGGCTGCTGGTTCGGAGGACCGGTAGCAAAAATCCCTGCCCCCCTCCCCCTCTGCTGAGCCACACCATCTGCAGAGGTTTGGGTTTTTTTACTTTTAAAAGCCGGTTTTGCTTCAGCCAAAACAGGCCTTTAAAAGTAAAAAACAGCAAAACCTTACTTGTACTCTTACTTGTAGAAAACATGTTTTCTACCAGTAAAAGTAGAGATTCTAAGGCACTTACCTGATTACTGATGAACGCATGGCTCTCTTTCCAGCCGGAAAGCAGTTTCAGTTTCAGCCAGACAGCATCAATCGCTCAGCTAATCTATTTCCTCTGTGATCAACTGGCTGGCTTTGATAGCTGAGGAACTCTGGGATTTGAAGTCCACAATAAAATAAAATAAAATAAAATAAAATAAAATAAAATAAAATAAAATAAAATAAAATAAAATAAAATAAAATAAAATAAAATAAAATAAAATAAAATATTTGTGCAGCTTTCTGAGATTTGGTGTGTTTCTGTAGTTTCACTCTAACTACACAAACACACAAAATCTCAGAAAGCTGTATTGTGTGTGTGTGTGTGTGTGTGTGTTAGTTGTGTGTGTGTAAAGTGTGAAAGTTGGTTTTTGAGCTTTTTGTGGCTGTGTGAAGTGTGAAGTGCAGCTGCTTTTACATTGTGTGTGAGTCAGTTGTGTTGTGTTGTGTTGTGTTGTGTGTGTGTAAAGTGTGAAAGTTGGTTTTTGAGCTTTTTGTGGCTGTGTGTGTGAAGTGCAGCTGCTTTTACATTGTGTGTGAGTCAGTTGTGTTGTGTTGTGTTGTGTTGTGTGTGTGTAAAGTGTGAAAGTTGGTTTTTGAGCTTTTTGTGACTATGTGAAGTGTGAAGTGCAGCTGCTTTTACATTGTGTGTGAGTCAGTTGTGTTGTGTGTGTGTAAAGTGTGAAAGTTGGTTTTTGGTACCTCTTATTGTTTTTTTATACTTTGTTTATTATTTTTATTCTTTATTGTTATTGGCCACGCCCACCAAGCCATCTGACCACCAAGCCACGCCCACCAATTAAGCCACGCCCACAGAACCGGTAGGGAAATTTTTTTAGATTTCACCCCTGGTTTTTTGTTTTTGTTTTTTTCCTGCAGCCCTATCTGTTTAAGTCTGTGTCTGTCTTGTTTGGTTGCTGTGCCAAACCAGACAGTTACAGACGTGCAAATGACAGACTCAATAATTCCTTTATAGAGAATTGTGTCAGCAGCTCCTTGGGCACTCTGAGCTTTGTGTTTTGTTTTGTTTGGTGTTTTTTTTTGCATCAGAAGAGGTTGAGGAAGGAAAAAAGCTTCTGTGCACAGGCTCATCAGGAATTGCATTCAATTCAATGGCACTAAAAGAGAAGAGGACTTAGAAAGCTTGAAGGCAGAGAATAGGGCAGTGATGGCTAACCTTTTTGTCCTCACGTACCTCAGGGGCCTCTGGTGGCTCAGCAGACTAAGTCTGTCTGTTATTAACAGCTGCTTGCAATTCCTGCAAGTTCAAGTCCCACCAGGCCCAAGATCGACTCAGCCTTCCATCCTTTATAAGGTAGGTAAAATGAGGACCCAGATTGTTGGGGGGCAATAAAAGTTGACTTTGTATACAATATACAAATGGATGAAGACTATTGCTTAACACAGTGTAAGCCACCCTGAGTCTTCGGAGAAGGGCGGGATATAAATGCAAATAAAAAAAAAGTATGTGTGAACATTATGCGCCCATAATGCAATGGTTGCGTGACCCCCCCCCCATGACCCCCTTTCATGCATGCATGACTCCCCCACACTCCTCCCACCCCCTTGTGCATACATGCATGACCCCATGTTTATTTATTTATTTATTTATTTAATCACATTTTTATACCGCCCTATCTCCCGAGGGACTCAGGGCGGTTTACAGCCTGATAAAAACACAAATATAAATACAAGATAAAACACCAATTAAAAAACTTATTGAATAAGGCCGAATTTAAAATTATGATTAAAATAATAAAATCCCGTTAAAAACCAAATTTAAAAACTAAAATTCTAGGCCAGTCCTGCGCAGATAAATAGATGTGTCTTAAGCTCGCGGCGGAAGATTCGAAAGTCAGGAAGTTGGCGAAGTCCTGGGGGAAGTTCGTTCCAGAGGGTGGGAGCCCCCACAGAGAAGGCCCTTCCCCTGGGTGTCGCCAGTCGGCACTGCCTGGCGGACGGCACCCTAAGGAGTCCCTCCCTGTGAGAGCGCACGGATCGATGGGAGGCAATCAGTGGCAGCAGATGGTCCCGTAAGTAACCCAACCCTAAGCCATGTGCTCCGCAGGCCCCCCCCCCATACATGAACGCATGACCCCATGGCCTGTTTTTGGTCCTGAGAGGCTGCAGAGAGGCCTGCTAGGCCCAAACCAAACTGCATAGGGGGGTTGCCGCACGCCCCTGCGTTCCCCCTGGCCTCCGCGCGTGCGCGGCAGAGACTCAAAAATCAGCTGGCTGGCAGAAGGCGTGCAGACATGCAAGATGAAGCTGAGTTGGACGACGGCTCGTGTGCCCGCAGCGAGGGCTCCATGTGCCACCTGTGATACACATTTATTTTATTTATTTATTTATTTATTTTGTCACACAGTATATATAAGCATAAGCATGAAATAACTATACAATATATAAGCATGTATATAAGCATAAGTATGTAATAACTATATTTATTGGATATAATGAAAGGAAACAATAGGACAGGAACGGTAGGCATGCTTGTGCTCTTATGCACGCCCCTTACAGACCTCTTAGGAATGGGGTGATGTCAATAGTAGACAGTTTTGGTTAAAGCTTTGGGGATTTTGGGAAGAGAACACAGAATCAGGTAGTGCATTCCAAGTATTAACAACTCTGTTACTGAAGTCATATTTTCTGCAATCAAGATTGGAGCGGTTAACATTAAGCTTAAATCTATTGTGTGCTCGTGTGTTGTTGCAATTGAAGCTGAAGTAGTCTTCGACAGGAAGGACATTGTAATAGATGATTCTATGAGTTAAACTCAGGTCCTGTCGAAGGCGGCAGAGTTCTAAGTTTTCTAAACCCAAGATTTCAAGTCTGGTGGCATAAGGTATTTTCTTGTATTCAGAGGAGTAGAGAACTCTTCTTGTAAAATATTTCCGGACACGTTCAATTGTATCGATGTCTGAAATGTGGTATGGGTTCATGCCATAGGTTTGCCATCACGGGAATAGGGGGTTAAGATCCTGAACTCCTTCCAAATTGCTCATTTAATTTGACCCCATATTTTACACCCTAGTTGTTTATTAATTGATACAATCGATATCTTTTGCCCCACCATTTTTTTTAAAAAATTTTTTTGCATAGAATAAGGTTGTCCTCCACATGTTCTTGAGGTATGATCCTCTTTATTGCTGCAGTATATTTCGATAATGGTGAAGGATGCCCTCTTCTGGAGCACTAGAGCATTTCCATCTTCTGTTTCCTCCGTAATAATTTGGCAATTATGAAAATCCATCCCGCTGCAGGGAAAGAAGGATCTTTCAGAATCAAGCTGCTAATAACAGACTCTTGCAAAATGGAACTTTCTGAATGGGGTTGATTGTTACATTAATGGAGTAAGTGACTTTATGTGCTAGAAGAATCATAACCTGCCACAATGTTTCATCTGGAGAGAAGTGTAATCTCTCTAGGGTTATCGCCCAAATTTTATTATAGTTAAATTTGAGATGAGATTCTCTTGTAATAGGGCTCCTGATTGAATCTATCTGCCCCAACAGATGCTTGATATCTTGTTCCATCAAGGATTCGGTTAAATGAAGACTCGGGTGAGTGGGGACAGCATGATAAAGCAGCTATGGGTAGTCCTCGACTTGTGACCATGACTGAGCCCAAAATTTATGTTGCTAAGTGAGGCACTTGTTAAGAGAGTTTGGCCCCATTTTACGACTTTTCTTGCTGCAGTTGTTAAGTGAATCACTGCAGTTGGTAAGTTAGTAACCTGGTTGTTAAGTGAATCTGGATTCCCCAGTGACTTTCCTTATCAGATCGCAAAAGGGGATTCCCATGACCTCGGGACACAGCAACGGTCGTATGTCCCCAATCTTGATCACATGATTATGGCGATGCTGCAAAGGTTGAAAGTTTTAAAAACTGTCATAAGTCACTTTTTTCAGCCCTGTTGTAGCTTTGAACAGTCACTAAATGAACTTTTGTTAAGTCAAGGAGTATCTGCAATACAGATCTCAAAAATAGCTAGTTCAGGACCTTGGACAGTTCTACAGTTGCCAGATGGGGATAATCTTGTCTTCTGAATCAGCACCATGGCTAGCAACCTTGCAGCCAAAGTATTAATTTGCATTCTCTTGACTGTTGTTGCATTTGAAGTAATTCCTTTTTAAAGTGTTGCTGTTACCATTATTGTTACAGCCGTTTGATGATTTTATTGGCACCTGGACAGCAAGATAAAAAAAAAACTGAGTAGTAATCATCTCATTGGTGAATGTAATATGCTGCTCAAGCCACCTACTTCGACTACCGGATTAAATTAAAGCACTGTGAAGATTTGCACAATGTTCTAAAGCAGAGGTCTCCAACCTTGGCAATTTTAAGACTTGTGGACTTCAACTCCCAGGGCTTTGCTGGCTGAGGAATTCTGGAAGTTGAAGTCCACAAGCCTTAAAGTTGCCAAGGTTGGAGACCTCTGCTCTAAAGGAAGAATAGAATAGAATAGAATAGAATAGAATAGAATAGAATAGAATAGAATAGAATAGAATAGAATTTTATTGGCCAAGTGTGATTGGACACACAAGGAATTTGTCTTGGTGCATATGCTCTCAGTTGTACATAAAAGAAAAGACACACTCATCAAGAATCATAAGGAACAATACTTAATGATAGTAATAGAATAGAATAGAATAGAATAGAGTAGATTAGAATAGAATAGAATAGAATAGAATAGAATAGAATAGAATAGAATAGAATAGAATAGAATAGAATTTTTATCGGCCAAGTGTGATTGGACACACAAGGAATTTGTCTTGTTGCTTACGCTCTCAGCATACATAAAAGAAAAGATATGTTCATCAAGGTACAACATTTACAACACAAATGATGGTCAATATATCAATATAAATCATAAGGATTTATGACGATGAGAAGATTAATAGTAATGCAGATTTAGTAAATAGTTTGACAGTGTTGATGGAATTATTTGTTTAGCAGAGTGATGGCCTTCGGGAAAAAACTGTTCTTGTGTCTAGTTGTTCTGGTGTGCAGTGCTCTATAGCATCGTTTTGAGGGTAGGAGTTGAAACAGTTTATGTCCTGGATGTAAGGGATCTGTAAAATGGGTCAAATTCACACTGACCAAGGTGAACGGAATGCAGCTGCTGAAATTGGCTTGGATAAGCATATGGTGTGAAACTCAGCCTACGGTTGTTGCCTGCTCATACAAAAGTCCGAGAACCACTCACCGCTCAAAGAGTCCCATTAAGATATTTAAATTTACTAGCCGGAGCAGTGGAGTTGTACAATGAGTCAGAAACACACAGTTACAGCTGACCGGATGAAGAGAGCTGGCTCCTGCACGGGCAATTTGAGCTGTGATTGATGGCTGAGGGTGAAAAGGAGGAATTTCCGTGTTTCCCACCTTTTTCTTCTGTGTGCTCTGTAATTTACCTCATGATGATGTTCCTGCGATGGTTTCCCTCACTCCTGTTTGCCTGACTATCTTGTTTGATGTAAATATACCTGTAGATATATTTATTTATATAAAATTACAAGTTCGTCTCAACATCTATGACTTCACTGGGACACCTGCTGCACAATTCCGTGGCATGGGATTTCTTGAAGACAATGCAAATCCACAATGATAAGAGTGTATTTGAAAGAAAGCAGGTGCCAGTCTTCCTCCATGTCTTTTTTTAGAATAGAATAGAATAGAATAGAATAGAATAGAATAGAATAGAATAGAATAGAATAGAATAGAATAGGAATAACAGAGTTGGAGATCTTTTAGTCCAACCCCCTGCCCAGGCAAGAAACCCCACACCACTTCAGGCAAATGGTTATCCAACATCTTCTTAAAAATTTCCAGTGTTGGAGCATTCACAACTTCTGGAGACAAGTTGTTCCACTGATTAATTGTTCTCACTGCCAGGAAATTTCTCCTTAGTTCTAAGTTGCTTCTCTCCTTGATTAGTTTCCACCCATTGCTTCTTGCTCTGGCTTCAGGTGCTTTGGAGAATAGCTTGACTCCCTCTTCTTTGTGGCAACCCCTGAGATATTGGAATACTGCTATCATGTCTCCCCTAGTCCTTCTTTTCATTAAACTAGACATACCCAGTTCCTGCAACCGTTCTTCATATGTTTTAGCCTCCAGTCCCCTAATCATCTTTATTGCTCTTCTCTGCATTCTTTCTAGAGACTCCACATCTTTTTTACATCATTTACTTTTTTTTTACATTTTTATTATTCCTGAAGATATTATTCTCCAAGAATTCTCAGACCTGACTGATGACATTTACTGCTGAAAATTTAGGAACTACATTTTCCACCACTTAAAGTTGAGCTTTATCTATAGATCAATATTTGCAGTGCAAGCTGTTTTTCAAAGGCACGAGAGCAAAGGCCAGTAAAAATATTTATAATCCTATAAGACCACAAGATTCCATTTAATGCAGTGCTTGATTCCATGAGAGGTCTTCTAAATAAGGTTACCAACGTTAGCATTGACCTCTGCAACCATGCTTTGAACAGAGATTTCTTCTGCACCAGATTTATCTCGTCTTGTTTCCAGTCGGTAACCACTTCTGGATTTTGTATGTGGGAAACTGAAAAAAAGAAAAGAAAAGAGAAACTTTAGTTTTAAGTTTTTGACAGAAGGATTTTGATGTTATAGAAAATGAAATTTTACTTTTAGGTTTTGACAGCATGATTTTGACATTATAGAAACGGTTCGAAACATTGAGAAATGGAAAGCAAAAGGACACAGCTGTCACATTTTTGGCATTCTACTGCCCCAAAGATCCTTTTTCAGGAAGCAATTAGTGTCAGGCCTGGAAACCATACTAGATTTTAGGGTTCCAGACGCTGCCACATTTTTCCCCTGAGGGGAAGAAGGGGGGTTGAGGGGTATGGTAACATTCTTCAAGCGGTCAAGGTCGGATGGTGTTCACATCTGCAGGAAGAGTGGCAAGAAGATATTCGAATGAACTGGGAGAACGTGGGACCATGTGACCAGCAAAGGGGTCAGGGGGGTGGGACTCTTGGGGTTTGTATAACTGGGAAAAGAATCCGGAAGTTCAGTTTTGGAATTTCACTCATCGTGTGTCAGTTTCCTCATGCTAGTAAAGAACTCTGAAAGACAAGGGCTTCTGAGTTTTTTTTATGCAGAAGAGGTTTTTCTGGGACCCTGACATTTAGACTTTCTTGTTTTTTCTTTTGAAGATGTTTCGCTTCACATCCAAGAAGCTTTTTCAGCTCTAACAGGACAGTGGGGGATGGAAGGATTCTGTCCTGTCAGAGCTGAAGAAGCTTCTTGGATGAGAAGCGAAACGTCTTCCAAAGAAAAGAAAACTAGAAAGTCCAGTTGCCTCCTGAAAAAAACACCTTTGGGATAACCATGACCTGGATGGCTGAGAATCTCTACAGACTTTTGTATTCTACTGCACTGAAAAATCTCAGAAGGGATTCCTTTTTTCTTACTTCTGTGCTCTTCTTTTTCTCTCTTTCATTTCCTTAATTTTGGTTTGTATTTGTAATTTATCCTACAATAAACTCTAATCAAATTTTTAATTTAAAAAAAATATTTTGCACCAGATGTTTTGCACCAGCACGGTTCTTTCCCTTAAAACTCTGATTGATAATTTTTGCCTGCCAGCAGAATTTTGTAAAACAGGGGAATGTAATTCAGAAAATATTAGAATGTGCAGAAATGGATAGACTAACGCTTATTATTAAAGACAAGGAAGAAACTGAATATTATTTGATATGGGACATATTTTAACAATGGCTAGACAACAGAAACAGAAGTTAGAAAGGAGGAGATATAAAAAGAGGCAATGTTAAAGGGGAGAGTTGTTAAAGAAGATGATGTTAGGCATTACTGAAACACTGCTCCAACACTGGAAATTTTTAAGAAAATGTTGGATAACCATTTGTCTGAAATGGTGTAGGGTTTCCTGCATGGGCAGGGGGTTGGACTAGAAGACCTCCAAGGTCCCTTCCAACTCTGTTATTATTATTATTATTATATTTTCCTTTGCTCTAACTTTCTTAAGTCTCTTTAACATATTTTCCCTTCTAACCGTTGATAAAAGAAATCCCATATCTTATAAAATTGTTTTTCTTCTTGTCTTTAATGTCTAATGTCAGTTTACTCATTTCTGCACATTCTACCATTTTCCTAATAATTTCATCTTGCAATGGTAATTTTTCATTTTTCCAATTTTTAGCAAACACTAATCCTAGCTGCTGTCAAAACATTTACAATCAAATATCTCAATTTTCTAATATATGTTTCAGATATAATTCCCAGTAAAAAAACTTCTGGCTTAAAATCAATATATTTCTTTATCATCTTTTCCAACCATGTGTGAATTTTAGACCAATATCTTTTAGCTTCTACACATGTCCACCACATATGGTAGTATGAACCAGGTATCTTTTTTATTTATTTATTTATTTACATTTATATCCCGCCCTTCTCCGAAGACTCAGGGCGGCTTACAGTGTGTAAGGCAATAGTCTCATTCTATTTGTATATTTACAAAGTCCATCTGATGACACTCTAATATTCCTTTTTTTACTTACTCTTTTCATGTATCCAAATTATGTTTATACTTTTACCTGTTATCTTATTATTGTTATTATATTATTATGTTAGTATATTATTAATATTAGGATGATGAATACCACAACAAAGTGTTGTATTATGACTACTTAAAGATAATTGTACCCACAGTTTGATGAAAATTGAATGTGATATAAATAAAACAAATAAAATTTGGGGTAAAAACCAGGGATGTCAAAAGTTGACAACTTTAAACCCTATGGACTTCAATTCCCAGAATTCCCCAGACAGCCAGTCAGGTCTTCTAACAATGAACCCACCACCACTGTAACTGAGTCCATTCCCTCCTCCTCTCCTTCTTTTTCCTTCCACCTTTCTCAGCTGCAGATACTTTTCTAGAGAGCAAGGTCTTTGCATCATGAATTTGAAATGGGGACTATTTGAGCCTGATCGTTGGTGCCTCAAATGAGAATTCTGGGTTAAATAGAATAGAATAGAATTTTTTATTGGCCAAGTGTGATTGGACACACAAGGAATTTGTCTTGGTGCATATGCTCTCAGTGTACATAAAAGAAAAGATACGTTCATCAAGGTACAACATTTACAACACAATTGATGGTCAATATAATATCAATATAAATCATAAGGATTGCCAGCAGCAAGTTACAGTCATACAGTCATAAGTGGAAAGAGATTGGTGATGGGAACGAGAGAAGATTAATAATAGTGCAGATTTAGTAAATAGTTTGACTGAATTATTTGTTTAGCAGAGTGATGGACTTCGGGAAAAAACTGTTCGTAAAAAACTGTCCGTAGTTTTCTTGGCAATCTTCTTCAACACCAAAGATTTCAATGCTCAATAAATAAATGATTGTTTTTATTATTATTATTTATTATACATTTTCCTTTATTATACATCATTTTTCCATTTCTCCAACAACAGTGTACTGTTTGTATCAAGTCTCTTTTAAATATACATAGTATTATGTACCCTGATTATAACAATATCAGAATTATAAAATGTAGTTTCTTTTAAATATACATAAACTTGTAGATCCTAGTTATAACCATTATACTCATAGTTATACCAAATACACTTGTCACTCTATACATTTTAATCTATAGTCGAGTACAGTCCATTGGTAATGTTACTTATAGTATATATGCTTATATATTTCTATATATGTGTATTTATTTCTATTTTGTAAATCTAAATAAATGAATGTTATTTCATACAGAAATAACTGTAGGCTACTTTGGATTGGATTGATCTATCCATCTATCTATCTATCTATCTATCTATCTATCTATCTCTCTATCTATCGATCTCTATCGATCTATCTATCTGTCTATCTATCTGTATCTATCTATCTATCATCTGTCATCCATCCATCTATACAGATCTATATCTAGATAGATAGATATAGATGATAGATAGATAATCTATCTATCTATCTATCTATCTATCTATCTATCTATCTATCTATCTATCTATCTATCTATCTATCTATCTATCTATCTATCTATCTATCTATCTATCAAAAAGAACCTACATGAAACAAGGGGACATTTGACTAAGCTCTGAGTACAAAGATCAAATTGTTTGAAAGATGCAATTATACCTTTATCCAGTAGGTGGCAGTTGCAGGAAAAAAAAATAAAGCTCACTTAACAAATGTTTCACTTAAAACAACAGAAATTTTGGGCTCAATTCAGGGGTGAAATCCAGCAGGTTCTGACAGGTTCTGGAGAACCGGTAGCAGAAATTTTGAGTAGTCAGAGAACCGGCAAATACCACCTCTGGCTGACCCCAGAGTGGGGAGAAAATAATAATAATAATAATAATAATAATAATAATAATAATAATAATAATAATAATAATAATAATAATAATAATAATAATAATATTATTATTATTATTATTATTATTATTATTATTATTATTATTATTATTATTATTTAAATTTTTATACCGCCCTTCTCCCGAAGGACTCAGAGCGGTGTAGAGCCAGAAATAAAATACAAGATATGTACAATTAAAACAAATTAAAACATAGCAAAATTACAAAAACGGCTAATAATTAAAATTTAAATTTAAAATATTTAAGAATATTAATAAAACCCCAATGTAAAATCAAACTATTATGCCAGTCCCGCTTGAGTAAATAAGTATGTTTTTAGCTCACGACGGAAGGTCCGAAGATCAGGCACTTGACGTAGGCCAGGGGGGAGTTCATTCCAGAGCGTCGATGCTCCCACAGAGAAGGCCCTACCCCTGGGGGCCACCAGCCGACACTGTTTGGCGGACGGCACCCTGAGGAGACCCTCTCTATGAGAGCGTACAAGTCGGTGGGAGGCATAGGGTAACAGCAGGCGGTCTCGTAAGTACCCGGGTCCTAAGCCATGGAGTGCTTTAAAGGTGGTAACCAAAATATTGAAGCGCACCCGAAAGACCACAGGAAGCCAGTGCAGACTACGGAGCAGTGGTGTTACGTGGGAGCCACGAGCAACTCCCATTACTACTCACGCAGCCGCATTCTGGACTAACTGCAGCCTCCGGGTGCACCTCAAGGGCAGCCCCATGTAGAGAGCATTGCAGTAATCCAACCGAGACGTAACCAGAGCGTGAGTGACTGTGCATAAGGCATCCCGGTCAAGGAAGGGACGCAACTGGCAGACCAAGCGGACTTGGTAAAAGGCCCTCCTGGAGACGGCCGCCAGATGTTCATCAAAGGACAGCCGTCCATCCAGGAGGACGCCCAAGTTGCGAACCACCTCCTTTGGGGCCACTAACTCACCCCAATGGGGATTTTGCAGTATCCTTCCCCTGCCATGCCCACCAAGCCACGCCTACCAAGCCACACCCTGCCCACCAAGCCACGCCCACAGAACCGGTAGTAAAAAAAAATCGATTTCACCACTGCCTCAATTGTGTTCATATGGGCAGGACTTCCTAGAATCTTCGCTGGTCACTTTCTAGAATCTTCCAGGTTATACCCCTGAGGTTAGTTAGTGTGAGTGATGACGCCTCAGAGGGGGACATGAGGTGGTTCTTAGGACCACAACAGAGCCCCAAATTTCTGTTGCTAAGCAAGACAGTTGTTAAGTGAGTTTTGCCCCATTTTGTGACCTTTCTTAAGACAGTTGTTAAGTGAATCACTACAGTTCTTAAGTTAGTAACACGGTTGTTCTGTGAATCTGGCTTCCCCATAGACCAGGGGTCTCCAACCTTGGCAACTTTAAGACTTGTGGACTTCAACTCCCAGTGTTCCTCAGCCAGCAAAGCTGGCTGAGGAATTCTGGGAGTTGAAGTCCACAAGTCTTAAAGTTGCCAAGGTTGGAGACCCCTGCCATAGACGTTGCCTGTCAGAAGTTCACAAAAGGCAATCACGTGACCCTGGAAAAATGCAACCGTCAGAAGTACATGCCAGTTGCCAAGCGTCTGAATTTTGATCACATGACCACGGGGAAGCTGCAACGGTCATAAGTGTGAAAAACCGCCATAAGTCACTTTTTTCAGGGCTGTCGTAACTCCAAATGGTCACTAAATGAATTGTAAGATGAGGACAACTTGCAAGGATGAACAAATCAGGCTATTGCAGGTAGTCCTCGACTTACAACAGTTCGCTTAGTGACCCTTCAAAGTTACAACGGCACTGACAAAAGTGGCTCATGGCCATTTTTCAGACTTACAACTGATGCAGCATCCTCATGGTCACGTGATTTACATTCAGATGGTTGACCACTGACTCACATTTATGACCGTTGCCATGTCCTGGGGTCACACGATCCCCTTTTGCGACCTTCTGACAAGCAAAGTCAATGGGGAAACTAGATTCACTTAACAACTGTGTTACTAATTTAACAACTGCAATGATTCACTTAACAAATGCGGCAAGAAAATTCGTAAAATGGGACAAACTCACTTAACAGATTTCTCACTTAGCAACATAAATTTTGGGCTCAGTTGTGGTCATAGGTTGAGGACTACCTGGACGAATCTGTAATGGGAAATTCTCTTGCATTTTTTTCCCGCGGGCTGATGGAAAATTTACTTCTGGCATTTCTTTTTTATGGACTTTTAGGAGAAGTTGTCCGTGATAGAATGGGGATGTTCTTAAGGACTTACTGTCACATTAATGCAACAGGCTTAAACTTCCTTATCGAATTAATTTCCTGGCTATTCTTTTTCTCTCTCTCTGTCTGCTTCTCTCTCACCACTTGGTGGAGTGGTGAGACCTTCATATAGCAAGTGGCTCTTTACTGGAGAATTTTTTCCACAGTGTGTGTTGGGTGAACTGCTGCTTAAGGCAATTAACACAATTTTTTGCTGGTCTCCGAGGCTCAGAATAGACCAGACCAGGCAAGACTAGACTACAATAGAATAGAAAGATAGATGACCGACAGACAGATAGATAGATAGATAGATAATAATGATAGATGATAGATAGATAGATAGATAGATAGATAGATAGATAGATAGATAGATAGATAGATGATAGATAGATGATAGATGATAATGATAGCTAGATAGCTAGATAGATGATAGATATAGATGATTGATAGATTGATAGATAGATAGACAGATAGACAGATGATAGATATAGATATAGATAGATAGATAGATGGATAGATAGATAGATAGACGATAGATATAGATATAGATAGATAGATAGATAGATGATAGATAGATGATAGATAGATTGATTGATAGATAGATAGACAGATAGATAGACAGATGATAGATATAGATATAGATAGATAGATAGATAGATAGATAGATAGATGATAGATAGATAGATAGATAGAATAGATAGATATAGATATAGATAGATAGATAGATAGATGATAGATAGATGATAGATAGATTGATTGATAGATAGATAGACAGATAGATAGACAGATGATAGATATAGATATAGATAGATAGATAGATAGATAGATAGATAGATGATAGATAGATAGATAGATAGATAGATAGATAGATAGATGATAGCTAGATAGATGATAGATGATAATGATAGCTAGATAGCTAGATCGATGATAGCTAGATAGATAGCTAGATAGCTAGATATAGATGATAGATAGATAGATAGATAGATAGATAGATAGATAGATAGATAGATAGATAGGGTCCTTGAATGGCGCAGACTGCTAAACAGCCTGTTATTAACAACAGCTGCCTGCAGTTATTGCAGGTTCAAGTCCCACCAGGCCCAAGGTTGACTCAGCCTTCCATCCTTTATAAGGTAGGTAAAATGAGGACCCAGATTGTTGGGGGCAATAAGTTGACTTTGTATATAATATACAAATAGGATGAAGACTATTGCTTAACATAGTGTAAGCCGCCCTGAGTCCTTCGGGAGAAGGGCGGTATAAAAATTTAATAAATAAAATAAATTTTAATAAATAAAATAAATAAATAATAGATAGATAGATAGATAGATAGATAGATAGATAGATAGATAGATAGATAGATAGATGATGGATAGATGGATGGATGGATGGATGGATGGATTGATGGACTGATGGACAGACAGACGAATGTAGTTATGGACAGACTGACCGACCGACCCCTAACACAGGCTCACTGCAGATCTCAAAAAAGAAAAAAGAAAGAAAGGGCTAGTTCTGGCATTTGAATCACACTTAATTCCCTGTGCCTAGAGGAAACCTCTACTATAAAGCCATTGGCCTGATGCACTGACCAGTTTGAGAGATGGTTTTTTTTCATCAGGAAACCTACCCTTTTGCAACCTCTTATTTGCATGGGTGTGTGCGCACATTATGGATCCGTTTACCTTCTTTGCATGACAAACATTCAACACAAGAATTATCCTTACGCCTTGTCTATGGTACAGGCAGTGATGATTAAAGGCCTGAAATATATGAAGAAGGGCTGCAGGAATTGGGTATGGCCAGTCTGGAAAAAAGAAGGACTACGGGGAACACGATAGCAGTGTTCCAGGATTTGAGGGGCTGCCACAAAGAAGAGGTGTGCGGGTGTATGTGTGAGGTCAACCTGTTTTCCAAAGCACCAGAAGGCAGGAAAAGAAACAATGGGTGGAAACTGATCAAAGAGAAAAGCAACCTGGAATTAAGGAGAAACTTCCTAACAGTGAGGACAATTAACCAGTGGAACAGCTGGCCTCCAGAAGTTGTCGGTGCTTCATCACTGGAGATTTTTAAAAAGAGACCGGACAGCCACTTGTCTGGTCTCCTGCTTGAGCAGGGGGTTGGACCAGTGGTGGGTTTCAAATTTTTTTACTACCGGTTCTGGGGTGTGGCTTGGTGGGCGTGGCTTGGCTTGGTGGGCGTGGCAGGGGAAGGCTGGGACTCGGGAGGCAGAGAATAGATGGGGGCGGGGCCAGTCGGAATTTTTACTACCAGTTCTCTGAACTACTCAAAATTTCCGCTACCGGGTCTCCAGAACTGGTCAGAATCTGCTGAAACCCACCTCCAGGTTGGACTAGAAGACCTCCAAGGTCCTGTCCAGTTCTATTCTGAACTGAATTAAAAAAAACACACACACTTGCAAAAGTACCTTTGAAAAAACACTCAAAAAAGCACCTTTCGGATTTTCTGCCCAAGGTGCTCAGCATGGGCTCGAATGTAGCCAGACGGGTTTGCTGGGAAGAGATCGTGGAAATGGATGCTATTGCCGTGCCCGATTTGTTTGACATAAGTTTCACTTGCAGTTATGATAAGAACACAGAATAGGCAGATTTGTCCTTGAGAAAGATTTTTTTAAAACAAACAAACAAACAAACAAAAACAAAAGTCTTTGTGATGGGTAGGATTTCTTCCCCGTTTATACACAACAACCTCCGTTTTGCAAGAACAAAAGAGGCTGAATAATCTCAGTTGGTAATGAAAGCAATAACTTTGGGTTGTAGAAAGATAATACACACCTGGCAGTAGAGATGCTTACCGTACTGTAGAAGGAAAGCTATATTGTTCCAAGAAACTATAGAGTCCCAGCTGTAATCCAGAAGCTGGTTCTGGGTTTTAGAACTGAATCCCCTTAAGACAGGGATCTCTGACCTTGGCACTGAAGGTTTTTAAGAAGAGACTAGGCAGCCACCTCTCTAAAATAGTATATGGCAGGGGTCTGCAAACTTGGCTCTTTTAAGACTTGTGGACTTCAACTTCCAGAGTTCCTCAGCCAGCAAAGAGCCAAGTTTGCAGACCCCTGGTATAGGGTCTCCTGCTTGAGCAGGGGGCTGGACTAGAAGACCTCCAAGGTCCCTTCCAGCTCTATTCTATTCTAAACTTTATGACTTGTGCACTTCAACTCCCAGAATTCCTCGGCCAGCATTGAAATTACAGGGGCACTGAAAAAAGTGATCTTTTCCCCCCCACCGTTTTTCACACTTACGACCATGATCGTGATCAAAACGTGGCTACTGACTCATATTTATGACGGTTGCAGCATCCTGGGGTCATGGGATCGCCTTTTCCAAACTTCTGACAAGCCAAGTGAATGGGGAAGAAAAGATTCACTTAACCACGGTGGTAAGAAAGGTCATACAATAGGGGCAAAATTCACTTAACCATCTTGCTTAGCGACAGACGCCTTGGGCTCAATTGTGATTGTAAGTTGAGTAAATGTTACCTGCACCTCCAAATTCTCCGTGTAGCCCAAGATGCTGCCTCATTCTACCCACAAAGAGACCACGGCTTGTCTCTTCTCTCTTTTTACCTCTGCCTCATATCCTTTCCATCAGCAAGGGGGGAGTTCCCACCTTCTTACACTCATCATTTCTCCTCTCATCTTCACTTTGCTCATATTGAAACTTGGGGCTTTTATATGGTTTAGATTTGACTCTTCCCTTCCCCCTTCCCCCTTCTCTTCTCTTCTCTTCTCTTCTCTTCTCTTCTCTTCCTCCTCTCCTCTCCTCTCCTCTTCTCCTCCTCCCGTCCTCCCCTCCCCTCCCTTCTTCTTTTCTCTTCTCTTCTCTTCTCTTCTCTTCTCTTCTCTTCTTTCCCCTCCCCTCCCCTCCCTTTCCCACGGTGAAAACTGACTCAAACGAGGGCGGTGCCAAGCAGAATCACCCTAGAAAAAAATCAACGCTGAATCACTGGCGATTTCTCACAGGCAGGTTAACTGAGGAAAATGAGGTAGAATTATAAAAATATTTAGGTGTAGTCTTCCAAGGCAATTATCTTCAAAACACATATAAACACGTAAGAATAAATGCGAGATTCTCTTTTTCTGAGGAGGAGTTGTTGTAACAGAAGGCTTAAAGATACCCCAAGGCAAAAGGGGAATTAAAATAAAATAGTACAGGGCAGTGATGGTTAACCTTTTTGGCACCGAGTGTGCGCCAGAGCAGCGGAATCCAGAAGAGAGCAGCTGGCCGGTGCGCATGTGCATGCACCTGGCGGCCAGCTGCTCTTCTGGCTTCCGTCACATGCATGTGCACCGGACAGCTGGTCTTTGTGTGAAGACCTGCTAGCCAGCACATATGTGCGCGCTGGAATCTAGAAGAGAGCAGCTGTCCGGCACACAACAGAACCCGAAAAAGCAGCTGGCGAGGGCACATGTGCCCACAGAGAGGGCTTTGTGTGCCACCTCTGGCACGCGTGCCATAGGTTCGCCATCATGGGTATATTTATTTATTTATTTATTTATTTATTTATTTATTTATTTATTTATTTATTTATTTATTTATAATTAAACTTTTATACCACCCTTCTCCCGAAGGACTCAGGGCGGTGTACAGCCATCTTAAAATACAACAAAGAAATAGCAAATTTAAAAGAATTTAAAAACAAATATTAACAAGGCCATCAACTAAAACGGTCAAAGACCGACTTAAAAACCCCTTAAAATACAGTTAAAATACACATTAAAATATACTTAGGCTAGTCCCGCCCGATGAATTAGTAATAACGTCTTCAATTCCCGCTTGAAGGTCCGGAGGTCGGGAAGTTGGCGTAAACCCGGAGGCAACTCGTTCCAAAGGGCCGGTGCTGCCACAGAGAAGGCTCTCCCCCTGGGGGCCGCCAACCGACATTATTTGGTCGACGGCACCCTGAGAAGGCCCACTCTGTGGGAGTGCACAGGACGTTGGGAGGCTATAGGTGGCAGAAGGCGGTCTTGTAAATATCCCAGTCCTAAGCCATGGAGCGCTTTAATGGTGGTCACTAACACCTTGAAATGCACCCGGAAGGCTACCGGCAACCAGTGCAGGCTGCACAGGATGGGTGTTATATGGGAGCAGCGCGGTGCTCCCTCTATCACCCGCGCAGCCACATTCTGGACTAGCTGGAGCCGCCTGGTGCTCTTCAAGGGGAGCCCCATGTAGAGAGCATTGCAATAGTCCAGGCGGGTCGTGACGAGGGCGTGAGTGACCGTGCGTAAAGAGTCCCGGTCAAGGAAGGGGCGCAACTGGTATAAGTTCTGCTTGAGCAGGAGGCTGGACTAGAACAGGGGTCTCCAACCTTGGTCCCTTTAAGACTTGTGGACTTCAACTCCCAGAGTTCTTCAGCCAGCTTTGCTCTGGGAGTTGAAGTCCACAAGTCTTAAAGGGACCAAGGTTGGAGACCCCTGGACTAGAAGATTTCCAAGTTCCCTTCCAACTCTGTTATTCCCTTTCTTGCCTTTTTAGCTTTCTCTTTGAATTCTTTTTCTTTCCTTTTTCTTACTTTACTTGCATTCGTTTTTAATCATTTTTGTTTAAAACCATCACTTCAAAATAATAAAAAAAAAAGAGAGAGAGAGATGGAGATTTTATTTGGAGGACATATTCTTTGCAAAAAGTGAGCGGGGCCAGAGGTGAAATGCTACCGGTTTGGACCGGTTTGCCCGAACCAGTAGTTAAAAAAACGCTACCAGTTTGAGCGAACCGGTATTTCCAATGATCAGCTGTGCTGTGCAATTTATATTCGCGCAGGAAATCCTGGTTTCTAGCGAATCTAAATACGCAGCACTGCTGTTTTCCTCCTGCTTTGCTGTTCTACTTACCTTTGCAGACTCAAAAAGGCTTCTTAATCCTCCTTTTTCAGCGCAGCACGGTAGCGCCTGCGGTCTGCCTGTGTGCAAAGCACGTGTTTGGCATGCACCACGCATGTACGTATGAAGCGAACCGGTAGCGAGGTGAACCAGTAGCAGACTTCAGAGCATTTCACCCCTAAGCGAGGCATCTTTGAATCAAAGCAAGCAAGCAGACAATAAGGTAAAGGTAAAGGTTCCCCTCGCACATACGTGCTAGTCGTTGCTGACTCTAGGGGGTGGTGCTCATCTCCGTTTCAAAGCCGAAGAGCCAGCGCAGTCCGAAGACGTCTCCGTGGTCATGTGGCCGGCATGACTCTACGCCAAAGGCGCACGGAACGCTGTTACCTTCCCACCAAGGTGGTCCCTATTTTTTCTACTTGCATTTTTACTTGCTTTCGAAACTGCTACATTGGCAGAAACTGGGACAAGTAATGGGAGCTCACCCCGTTACACGGCAGCACCAGGGATTCGAACTGCTGAGCTGCCAACCTTTCGATTGACAAGCTCAATGTCCTAGCCCCTTGAGCCACCGCGTCCCTTCTAAGCAGACAATATAGATGGGCAATAACAGTTGAAGAAAAGCAGAAGAAAAACTAATCTCTGCACTGCTTCCAACTTCCTTGTTCTTGAACTCTAGTCTTTAGAAACCCTTTGATTAAAACCCACATCAAATGTGGGAAATAAGTAAACTGATACATCGAATGGTAAAACAAGAAGTAATCTCCCAGGTCCCTTTTTCAACCTTAGAACAAAACAAGAATTGGAGACGGGGAAAGAAAGAAGCCGCTGCATCCTTCTTCACGGGTTGTTGAGACTCCTTCAAACCTCAAATTTTTATTTGCCCTTTTCATAGCTTTGGTTTGAGGATAGCCGTTATTTCATCTCTGTTCTTATCTTCTGCCTAAGGTAGATTAAGAGTTTATTTTTACAGAAGGTCCTTGGACTGAGCTAAATCTTCTGATGGCTGGGAACTCTTCTGTCTTTTTGGCACATCTAACAGACCCTTGCATGCAAGAAATTCTGCTTTTAAACTACGTAAACAAACAAACAAAAAATCGGAGTACATTTTTTTTCTTCCTCTTTAGGTTCTGTCTTCTTCCTGGTTTCTTGTTGCCTTATCCTAGTGTGTGTTTTTTTAGAAAGAGAGATTTTAAATAGAAGAAGAGAGAGTTCTTGTTAATTCATGTTGTATCTTAAGCATTTAAGGATGTAGGCAGTGGTGGTATTCAGACGGTTCATCCCAGTTCAGGCGAACTGGTAGCGGCAACCCAACTTGGTGCTATGCAGTCCTATTTAGACATGTTTTTGAGGCTGGGTGCATGCACGAAAGGCATGTGCATGTGAGCAAAGCACATGCATGGATAGCTGGGAGAATGCGCATGCAAAGTGAGCGTGCGGGCGCAGGGCGAACCACTCACAAAAATATACGAAACCCACCTCTGAATCTAGTGATTACCACCATTCTTATCCCTAAATGTCTTTGACCTGTGTTTGGAAGCAACAGAATAACAGAATAATAGAGTTGATGAAAGAGTTATTGATGGGGGCTCTAGAGATATGACAGCGGGAGGTAGATGTAGAGGTAGTTGAAATACTTAGATTAAATATGAATGATGTAAAGGGATACAAGATCCCAAGGGACGAGCATCGGAGATTTATCCAAAAGTCAGTAAGAGCTGAAATACTAAAAAGGGCAAGAGATGATGGATAGATACAGAATTACGTCTTAATGTGGGATTTGCTTTATTAAGGGTTAGAAAATAGAGGTAGAAATTAGAAATTGGAAAAATATTATGTATCCTGCTATATATCCTGAAAATATTTACAGATCCCTCACATCCAGGACATAAATTGTTTCAACTCCTACCCTCAAAACGACATTATAGAGCACTGCACACCAGAACAACTAGACACAAGAACAGTTTTTTCCCGAAGGCCATCACTCTGCTAAACAAATAATTCCCTCAACACTGTCAAACTATTTACTAAATCTGCACTACTATTAATCTTCTCATGGTTCCCATCACCCATCTCCTTCCACTTATGACTATATGACTGTAACTTTGTTGCTGGCAATCCTTATGATTTATATTGATATATTGATCATCATTTGTGTTGTAAATGTTGTACCTTGATGAACGTATCTTTTCTTTTATGTACACTGAGAGCATATGCACCAAGACAAATTCCTTGTGTGTCCAATCACACTTGGCCAATAAAAAATTCTATTCTATTCTATTCTATTCTATTCTATTCTATTCTATTCTATTCTATTCTAATATATTATAATTACTATGTATGTGTAAATGTTAGAAGTTGAAAGATTATCATGGATAGCTAAATAGTAGTAGTAGTAGTAGTAGTATTGTGTATAAAGTAAATTGACCCATACAATACACTGTTCGCTAAGCACTTACGTATGTCAAAGAAAAAAACATAAAAGTAAAGAAAAAAGAAAAAGAGATTTTAGATGGAAAAAGAGAGTTCTTGTTAGGTCATGATGTATCTTAAGCATTTAAGGATTACCACCATTCTCATCCCTAAATGCTTTTGACTTGTGTTTGGAAGCAACGGAATAACAGAATAAAAGAGTTGGAACGAAAGTTGGAGGTCTTCTGGTGCAACCCCCCACTCAAGCAGAAAACCCTAAACTATTTCAGACAAACCGTTGTCCAATCTTTTCTTAAAAACCTCCAGTGTTGGAGTACCCACAGGTTCTGGAGGCAAGTCCTTCCACTGATTAATTGTTCTAACCGTCAGGAATTTGTCCTTAGTTTGCTAGACCAATTCTAGAATACAGCTCGCCTGTTTGGAACCCTCACCACATCTCTGACATCAACACAATTGAACGTGTCCAGAAATATTTTACAAGAAGAGTTCTCCATTCCTCTGAAAACAACAAAATACCTTATCCCACCAGACTTGAAATCCTAGGCTTAGAAAACTTGGAACTCCGTCGCCTTCGACAAGACCTAAGTTTAACTCACAGAATCATCTATTGTAATGTCCTTCCTGTCAAAGACTACTTCAGCTTTAATTGCAATAATACTAGAGCAACCAATAGATTTAAACTTAATGTTAACCGCTTTAATCTAGATTGCAGAAAATATGACTTCTGTAACAGAATCATCAGTGCTTGGAATACTTTACCTGACTCTGTGGTCTCTTCCCATTATCCTAAAAGTTTTATCCAAAAACTTTCTACTATTGACCTCACCCCATTCCTAAGAGGACCATAAGGGGCGTGCATAAGCGCACAAACGTGCCTACCATTCCTGTCCTATTGTTTTTCTTTTCTTCTTCTTTTCTAGTTCTAGGTTGGTTCTCTCCTTGATTAATTTCTATCTTGTTTGCTTCTTGTCCTGCCTTCGGGTGCTTTGGAAATTAAGTTGACTCCTTCTTCTTGGTGGCAGCCTCTCAGATATTGAAAGTACATTCTGGATAGATGGAGCTGGGCTGCTTGTAAACAGGGAGGAAAAAAATGCTCCATTTAAATTTCAAGAAGCAACCTGGGTGTCAAGGTTCCAAGGAACACCCCCAACGAGGTTCCTCAAAGCTCCAATTTTTTAGAGATGTCATGTTGGCACAGCTGGGAGAACCCGAAACTGAAAGCTTCCAGGTTTTCCACACTCAGTTGACAGTTCAC
This sequence comes from Ahaetulla prasina, assembly GCF_028640845.1. NCBI lineage: Eukaryota > Metazoa > Chordata > Lepidosauria > Squamata > Colubridae > Ahaetulla > Ahaetulla prasina. Next base: position 219,792,530 of record NC_080541.1, read on the forward strand.
AGCCCTGCCCCACACCGACAAGTTCATCACATTGTCCAATCAACTCTTCACACTCAATTGGATACAATCTTCAGGCAGTCTCTATCAGACGCAGTCCTTGAATACGGAATGTTATGACTAACTTTCTACTGCTCCAACAACAACCCCCTCCCAACTTCCCCAGCTAAAATATGTGGCAGTTAAGAAGCAAAAAGAAAATTGCCTTCCAAAATTGACACTGGGATATAGTCTGATGCATCACTATTTCATGGCACAGTGTTAGATTTGTGGACTGATATGCTAGTTTTTAATCAGTCTCACTTGAAGTCATCCAGAAGTGAGAACAGCTGTGATAGTGTTGGAACTCAGATAAGTGCTATGTTGGAACTCTGTTTTTAGTTAACCTTTATCTGGTATTTAAACCTTGAGTCTATTCTTCTTCTAATTTCCCAGATCTTTCTCTTATCAGCCACAATATACACCAGAATAAATTGAGCATAGCTTTTCAGGGTCAAAATAGACACCAGGTCCCAAAATGGATGATTAGGTTCTCCTACATTTTATCTTTGACTATTTTGCGAAAGGCTAAAAAGATGATTGTTGGATAGATAGGTGTTGTTGTTGTTTTTTCTCCTCTCACACACATCCTCAGCAGCTTTTGCTTGTGGGTTGGGCCTAGCCAGGTTGCTGAAAGATTAGATAGTGGAATGTGCACAAGCCAAGCGTGTGAAGTCTGTTTGATTAGGGTTGAATGGATTGCACAATCCAGCCGATAGGATTAGCTACTCATTGAATGGATTGTGCAAATGCAAATACAAAAAAAAAGCAGTGAATTTAGCACTCAGGTTAAGAGAGTTGCATCAACACAATCCTCGCACAAAATGGTCTGTAACCAGATTAAAGGTAAAGGTAAAGGTTCCCCTCGCACATATGTGCTAGTCGTTCCCAAATCTAGGGGGCAGTGCTCATCTCTCTTTCAAAGCCGAAGAGCCAGCACTGTCCAAATACGTCTCCATGGTCATGTTGCCAGCATGACTCCACGCCAAAGGCGCATGGAACGCTGTTACCTTCCCACCAAAGGTGGTCCCTATTTTTCTACTTGCATTTTTTATGTGCTTTTGAACTGCTAAGTTGGCAGAAGCTGGGAGAAGTAACGGGAGCTCACCCCGTTACACGGCACTAGGGATTTGAACCACTGAACTGCTGACTTTTCTATCAATGAGCTCAGCATCTTAGCCACTGAGCCAGCACATCCTTGTAACCAGATTAGTTTCTCCTAAAGCAGTGGTCTCCAACCTTGGCAACTTTAAGCCTGGAGGACTTCAACTCCCAGAATTCCCCAGCCAGCAAAGCTGGCTATGGAATTCTGAGAGTTGGAGTCCTCCAGGCTTAAAATTGCCAAGGTTGGAGACTTCTGTCCTAAAAGATCTGGTGAGGATGCAGAAGAAGAGAAAACCACCAGTTGTTCTGACCCAGCCATAGCAGAGCCAAGAAACAGACTTCTTGTCTCAAAAAACCCCTCTTCATTTAACTACTGGGAATTCATGGCATTCACACACAGAAAAGTCCAGGCAATAATTCTTCCAAGGGTTAATGGCAATAACAGACCTTATCAGTCACCAGTCACAAGGATCCTGCAAGGGTCATTGTAAAAATCACTTTTTTTTCAGTGTCCTCGTAGTAACGGTCCCTAAATGAAAGGTTGTTGAGCGGAGGCAGGGGTGAAACCAAGCAGGTTCTGGAGAACCGGTAGCGGAAATTTTGAGCAGTTTGGAGAACCGGCAAATGCCACCTCTGGCTGGCCCCAGAGTAAGATGGGAATGGGGATTTTGCAATATCCTTCCCCCAGGAGTTGGGAGGGAATGGAGATTTTGCAATATCCTTCCCCCAGGAGTGGGGAGGGAATGGAGATTTTGCAATATCCTTCCCCTGGAGTGGGGTGGGAATGGGGATTTTGCAATATCCTTCCTGGCCCCAGAGTAAGATGGGAATGGGGATTTTGCAATATCCTTCCCCCAGGAGTTGGGAGGGAATGGAGATTTTGCAATATCCTTCCCCCAGGAGTGGGGTGGGAATGGGGATTTTGCAATATCCTTCCCCCAGGAATGAGGAGGGAATGGAGATTTTGCAATATCCTTCCCCTGGAGTGGGTTGGGAATGGGGATTTTGCAATATCCTTCCCCCAGGAGTGAGGAGGGAATGGAGATTTTGTAATATCCTTCCCCTGGAGTGGGGTGGGAATGGGGATTTTGCAATATCCTTCCCCAGGAGTGGGGAGGGAACGGAGTTTTTGCAGTATCCTTCCCCTGCCATGCCCACCAAGCCACACCCACACCACACCCACCAAGCCATGCCCACAGAACCGGTAGTAAAAAAAATTAGATTTCACCACTGAGTGGAGGGCTACTATGGACTATGGACCTCACCCCATTCCTAAGAGGACCATAAGGGGCGTGCATAAGCGCACAAACGTGCCTACTGTTCCTGTCCTATTGTTTGTTTTTTCTTTTCTTCTTCCTATATATATGCTTATACCTCCTTATATTTACTCATATATGTGTTTATATACTATATAATCTTTTGTATGATACCTACATATATTGTTGTGACAAAATAAAATAAGTAAAATAAATAAAATCTTCTTGGATGAGAAGCCAGAAACATGGTCAAAAAAATTGAAAACTCCAGTTGCCTCTTGAAAAAGTCCAGTTGTGGGAGCTTCATCCCTGGCAGCTTTCAATAAGAGACTGGACTGCCATCTGTCAGAAATGGTGTAGGTAGCGTCTTCCGCTTTTGGGGGGGGTTGGACTAGATGACCTACAAGGTCCCCCTTCCAACTCCACCTGTTTAAAACTTTAGTTGGGGTGGGGGATATTCCCCAAAACCTCTATGCCTCCTTTAAATTTTCCTCTTATTCTTGCACCCGTTGGCTATTGTTCCCCTATTTCTTTTTGTTCTCGTCATTGTCTTTCTCACTCACACACACACCTCACCCCACCCCGCCCCGCCCCGTTTTGACACGCCTTCCCGCATTTGCTTGTTTTTAACCTTTTCCTTCCCTCCTTGGCTGTCATTTCGGCTGCTTCGCAGGTTTTCTCGCCATTGGCTTAAACCGAGATAAGACCATCGCGTCAGAGGCGCTTGGGTTGGTCTGGCCAAACCTTAGTCCTGGCGAAGGAGGCGGGTTTTAATGAGAGGGGTTGAATGAGAGAGGGAGGGGAGAAAGGAGGGGGAGGGGAGGGGAAAAGGGAAGGAAGAACCGAAGAAGGGAGAGAGGCTCCCCGATCAGTGCAAAATAAAAACAGGTACAGGTGAAGCGAGATGCAGCGAGGTGGAAGCGAGCTGTAAGACGTGGAAGGAAGATTAGTTAGGGAGGGAAGGAAGGAAGGAAGGAAGGAAGGAAGGAAGGAAGGAAGGAAGGAAGGAAGGAAGGAAGGAAGGAAGGAAGGAAGGAAGGAAAGAGGGAAAGAAAATCGAGTGTCTCGAAAGAAACGTCGGGAAGCTACCTGGGGATGAGTGAATTACGATGTTTTCCGCGCAGCCTTACGCTGATCGGCGCGTCTCCCCGTTCGGTTCCTTAAGAATCGGAAAGCGCGCGATGGGAATCCACCCAAGCCCGGGGCAGCGTCCGTGACACGTGGAAGACAGTCACCCGTGGGAACGGGAGCCTAGGTAAGAATGGAAGGGAATCCGGGCTGGGTTGGACGGGCGGGCGGGAGAGGGAGGGAAGGGTGGTGGGTTTCAAGCGTCTCGGAGGAGATTCCTGTGTTGAATACCTCGATTGTCGTCAGCCGTTACAAGCGCGGATTCGGAAAAAATAATCCAGATGTGTAAAAAAAAAAAAAAGAAGAAGTAGAAGAAGAAGCAACTCGGCTGGTTTAGATTCTGCTTCGACGTTTCTCTTCGGAGCCTCCGATTTTTTTTTATTCTGTATTATTTATTTGTTATTTATTTATTTATTTGGATGGGAACAGCTGGTTGTTTTTTTCTGGCCGCTTGCTTGCTTGCTTGCACCGAGCCACAGCGGAGAGAAGATGCGGGTCGTTGGCTGTTAAGAGCCGGTAAGGGGGTCGTTGCCCCCACTTTTTTCCTTCCTTCCTTCCTTCCTTCCTTCCTTCCTTCCTTCCTTCCTTCCTTCCTTCCTTTCTCCCTCCCTTCCTCTCTTCCTTTCTTCCTTCCTTCCTTCCTTCCTTCCTTCTTTCCTTCTTTTTTTTTTTTGCACGCTGCAGATGCAAACGGCGCCGACATGACACAGCGTTTCAGAGCCGGGAGAGCGGTTTGTTGTAGCGGCGGTGTGCGCGGTGGCTGGCGACCCAGTGGGCGGAGATGAATGGGGACGCGGCGGGTGTTGTTGAGTGTGGGATGCAGAAGGGCGCGAAAAGCCCTTGGCAACGAGACGGGCGTGTTTGTGTGTGTGTGTGCGAGCGCGCGTGCAAGCGACTTCCTTTGTGTGACAAACGTCTCCCCGGCAGCCAAGCGGTTCGCTCGGGTGGGCTATGTTTGCTGAACAAACACCCGAGTGCAGCGGCGTTAGGGAAAATTAACGGGGGGTGAGGGCGGGAGGGGGTTTCCCTATTCTCCAGCCCCCACCCCAATAAAGGAGAATATTCGTAGCTCGGGTTTGAGATGATGAGAGATTCTTCGATGCTCTTTGAGGCTTGGCGGTTTTCTTGCAGACGTTCCATTACCCGATTAGCTAACATCATCCATGCTAGAAGGAAGCGGGGTTTGCGAGGAAGAGGAGTGGGATGGGAAGGGGGACTGGGGGAGTGGGTTTCCTTGGTGCTCTCTGAGGCTTGGTGGTTTTCTTGGAGACGTTTCATTATCCCAGGGAACACCGTCCGTGTTCTTCGTGCCGTTTGGCGGGATCCAGCGGGCGCCCGAGAAGGAGGTTCGGCCGGTGCTTTTCTTGAAATTCTCAGGGTCCCTTCTGCAGTTTCGGGGTGCTTGTCTAAGAGAGACGGGCGAAGGAAGCGTTGCACTTCTTCCCAGGAGCTCCCCCAAACGCGGGGGTTTTAGGGAACGCGGGTTGGCTGACCCTGAGCAACCAGGCGTGATCTTGCTCAGAAAGCAGATTATGATCAAGTCAAGGGTGATTTGTAAAAAAATCAGATCTGCGCAAGTTAAGACCCTTTGTCTAAAACCGAGGAGTTATTCTTCCCCCCACCCTCCACCTCCCGGAGATGAGAAAAAAAGACGTTTTCTGCCCGAGAGAAAAACAAGATGATCTTGTACTGTCTTCACACGACTCGCTTGACTTGGGTCAGGTGCAAACGTCTCGGCCCGAGATTCTTCCCAAGCGCTCAGGTTGGGGCAGGTTTCGCCGGCGAAGGGAGGGCGGCTTAATTCTGGAGGGAAGCCAGCTCTGGGTTTAGTTGGTTTTTTTTTCCCGCATGACGTGCGAATCCAAACAATGAATGAAGTCGGCCAACGGGGTTGTGCGAAGGCAGCCTCCCTGCGCCGTAGATTCCCCTTCCGGCTCCGGGAGCGGCGGGCGCAGCTGTCTTCTGGAGCGAGAAGCGGAGACGCGCCTGCAGGATGTGGGTGGCACAATGAGTTGGCGTGCGGGGACAACCGTCGCGCTTGGGCGGAGGGGGCGAGCGCGCGCCTGCTACCCGGGGTTACCTTCGGTCATCTTTCCAATCTTACGGAGAGAGGTGGGGGGGAGGGGGGAGAGAAAGAGAAAGGGAAGGAAGAAGGGGGATAAGGGACACAGAGAGACAGAGAGAGAGAGAGAGAGAAGGAAGGAGGAGGAGGGAGGAAGAGGGAAGGAAAGAGGGGAGAGAAAGGGGGAGGAAGGAAGGAGAGGAGGAGGGAAAGAGGAGAGAGAGCGGGAAGGAAGGAGAGAAGAAAGGAAAACGAAAGGGGGTGAGAAAGAGGGGGGAGGGAAGGAAGGAGAGGGAGGGAAGGAGGGAGAGAGAGCGGGAGGGAAGGAGAGAGAAGGAACGAGGGAGGAAGAGGGAAGGAAGGAAAGAGGGGAGGAAGGAAGGAGAGGAGGAGGGAAAGAGGAGAGAGAGCGGAAGGAAGGAGAAGAAAGGAAAACGAAAGGGGTGAGAAAGAGGGAGGGAAGGAAGGAGAGGGAGGGAAGGAGGGAGAGAGAGCGGGAGGGAAGGAGAGAGAAGGAACGAGGGAGGAAGAGGGAAGGAAGGAAAGAGGGGAGGGAAAGAGGGGAGGGAAGAAGAGAGAGAAAAGGGAGGAGGGAGGGAAGAGGAGGGAAGGAGAGAAAGGGGACGGGAGGAGAGAAGGAGACAGAGAAGGAAAGAGGGAAGGAGAGGGAAGGAAAGAAAGAGGGGGAGAGAAAGAGGGGAGGGAAGGAAGGAGGGAGAGAAAGAAAGAGAGAAGGAAGGGGAAGAAGAGGGAAGGAAAGAAAGAAAGAGAGGAGGAGAGAAAAAGGAAAAAGTGGGAGGTGGGGAGAGAGACCCACCCTCTTCCAGCGAAGTCTCTTTCTCGCCGCCGACGCTCTGGGGAGACGGGTTTTCTTCCCACGCTGCTTGACAACGTGGGAGCGGCCGCAGCTTGACCCCCACCCCCGCTCCGACGCCGACGCCGGCGGGGCTTCTGAGCTGGTTTGGCAGCAGGCGCGCGGCGGAGGGGATCCCGTCGGTTACAGGAGGAGGTCAAGGAGAGAGGGGCTATTATCCCCGGGTGGGCCGCAGAACAAAGTGGCATTGAGGGGATTGCAGCCCTCGACGCTTGTTAGCTGGCTTCACTCCTCATTCTGGCCCTGGGGACTAAGTTAACCCTTCTCTGGTTTTGTGGGGTGCAGTCCAGTGATGGGATTCAGCCAGTTCGCACCACTTCGGGAGAACCGGTTGTTAACTTTCTGGACAGTTTGGCAAACTGGTTGGTGGTCGAAATCATTAGGGCAGAGAACCAGTTGTTAAATTACTTGAATCCCACCACTGGTGCAGTCCAACAGGACCCAACCCACAGGAGCAGGAAATCCTCCAAAACCCGGGTTATTTACGGGACCGCCTGCTGCTACTGGTGGCCTCCCATTGACCAGTGTGCTCCCATAGGGAGGGTCTCCTCAGGGTGCCGTCACAATGCCGGCTGGCGACCCCCAGGGGGAGGGCCTTCTCTGTGGGGGCTCCAACCCTCTGGAACGAGCTACCACCAGGGATCCGCCAACTTCCTGATCTCCGGATCTTTCGATGGGAGCTGAAAAACATTTCTGTTCTATCACGCAGGGCTGGCCTAATGGTTTTTAAATGGGGTTTTTATTGGATTTTTAGTTCCTAGCCAAATTTGAATATTTGTTTTTAAATTTGTTTTAATTTTTGTATCTGTTGTTTTTATCTTGGCTGTAAACCGCCCTGAGTCCTTTGGGAGAAGGGCGGTATAGAAATTGAAATAATAAATAAATAAATAAATAAATAAATAAATAAAATCTAGCTAAAGTGACCTTGTGTGAATGTGACAGCTAAGGAGGCAATTGATCTTAGGGAATCAATTTTATGTAGTGATTGTTTTGCCTTAATCATGAAAGCCAGCTGGTGATTTTGAGCCGATCACTAGGAGACTGGGAGTTCTAGTTCTGCCTCAGGCATGAAAGCCAACTGGTGATTTTGAGCCGATCACCAGGAGACTGGGAGTCCTAGTTCTGCCTCAGGCGGGAAAACCAGCTGGGTGATTTTGAGCCGATCACCAGGACACTGGGAGTTCTAGTTTTGCCTTAGGCATGAAAGCTGGTTAGGTGACTCTGAGCCAGCCCCTCTCTTTCAACCCAACCCACCTCACAGGGTTGTTGTTCACAATAGGAAAAAGAAAGAGTATTATTACGAATGTTTGCCATCTTGAATTACTTACAGAGGAAAAAACGGTGGAATAAAATAAATAAATAAATAACCTGGCTAAATGTGTGTGAGGGAATTGGTGATTCAGGGAGCTGCTGCTGCTATCAGGCGTTGTGTTGTATGAAAGGTAGGCCTCCTGCTGAGTTTATAACCTGGCTAGCAACTGTCCTCTTTGGTTGGAGGTCCATACAGGCCCATCTCCTTGATCTAAACAGGGAGGGTGACCACAATTTTCCCAGGGATTGAAAACGCACTTTTGGTGCGACCTAGGAGAGGTTACCTCCGTGGGCTGCCGCTCATGAAAGTTCATGCCTATCAATAAAGTTTCTTCCACAGAACTTATTGAAGTTCTTACAGTTCTACTGTATAAAGTTCTAACTTTATACAGTTCTTCTAGACCCCTCTGTAACAACATTGCCAAAAAGGCACTAAGAGTTGTTAACCTAATCTTGCGTAGCTTCTTTTCTGGTAATATTGTACTACTAACTAGAGCAGGAGTCTCCAGCCTTGGCAACTTTAAGACTTGTGGACTTCAACTCCCAGAATTCCTCAGCCAGCAAAGCAATCCAGGAGCCCTCAAGCAGTCGCATTAATGTGATTGCTTGAGGGCTCCTGGATTGGAGCTGAACAGCGAAAGGGAAGCAGTATGCTCCCTCCCGTATTGGGGTAGACCAGGTGCTTCGACAGAAAAACATTTAATATATATATATACATACATACATACTTGTTTTCTGAGGTTTTCGCGGGTGTTTGTATGTAGGTCTTTGGTTATTCGAGTTTTCTCCCGCGTAAAATTGGAAGTGTCTTGGCGACGTTTCGACGAAGTCTCGTCATCTTCAGGCTTCAGCTTCGTGCTTCTGGGAGCAATTGCTTCGTGCTTCTGACATTGCTCCCAGAAGCACGAAGCTGAAGCCTGAAGATGACGAATGAGACTTCGTCGAAACGTCGCCAAGACACTTCCAATTTTACGCAGGAGGAAACCCGAATAACCAAAGACCTACATACATACATACATACATACATACATACATACATACATACATACATACATACACATATACACACACCTTCTCTTGGGCCTTGCCTTTGAGCTTCCTGTTCCTGTGCAAGAAATTTATCCTATTGGCTGTCAGACTCCCAGGGGGCTATGCGGGGGGGTCTTAGCTAACTTTGTAGGCTGTCTGTGTCCCAGGCTTGGTTGAATCTTGCTGGGTGATGCAATGAAGGGGCTTTGGGCAATTCCTATTATGGCTGAAGGCTAATCCTACCTTTGTTGGCTCTTGGGTGAGGGTATTTGCTTATGAATAGACCTAGCCATCTCTTTATCTCTTAAGTGCTGACATCTGCTATGGGCTACTGAGGAGGGTGGGCGCTATTAAAAGTGAGTCTGCTTCCTGCCTCAAAAAAAATGTTTCTCCATTTTTCTTCCAGTGAAATATAATATTCTACCTTTTTAATATTTCCTAGAATATTTCATTCTTCTAGGAGAGGGGTGGGTGCTAAATTTCTACAATGGTGTGCTGTCAAGTCAATGTTTGCTCTTTAGGAACCACATGGATACATTTTCTCCATGATGATCTGTCCTTAATTTGGTCTTCTACTGGAAGTGCTCTTCAGGCACAAAGTATCAGGACCACACATTAAATTCCAGTTAAGATGGTTGATTTGTTCATGCCTATACATAAGAATCTAGTCAACTAACACTAGATTAGAGTGTTAAGGCTAGTGTCGTGTCCCACTCCTCCTCTGACGGCCGGGTCTGGGAAGTCTGTCTCAAGTGTGGCCACAGAGCCTCTGCAGCTTTGCCAAAGTCCTGTCAGAGTTCTCAGGGCAGGCAGGAATCCAAGGTGTGACTTCAGCAATCAGATTAGACTTTGCCTGACTCAAGGAATGCCAGAAAGCAGATCCTTTATATAGGCCATGGGGTGTGGCTCCATGACTCAGCACTTATCCAGGCCTGCCCCTCCCTTCCTTTTGCTGACGTCGCTTCTCCATTCTCCGGAAGCGGGGATTTGTCCACCCTCCAGCTGCCGGCAATTCTAGCTCGTGACTGGCTTCATGCTCACACGCTGTGGGGGGGAGGTTTATTTGCTCAGTCTGTCCGGGCATGGTGCCAGGACTGGGGGCTGGAGGCATGCCAGGCCATTCATCTGCACTATCAGTCTCTGGCTGAGATAGCAGGAGATGAGAGGGGCCCGGCTGCGGAGAGGGGGGCGGGCGAGGCACAACAGCTAGTCAACAGTTGATGGAGTTCAAGGGAGTGCTGGACTTGGATCGCTTGTGGGAACGTAAGGACTCCAGGCTGATTACTCACTTGACTCCACCTCCATGCTCTGCTTCGTACTCTCCTACGGTCCTGGCTGATGGTTGTCCTCTTCTTCTATTTATAGGTTATATTCATTGTTTTGTTGCTGTGGTGATGTAGGTTTATTTTTATTTTATTTTATTGTCAATCCTTTTCTTCATTTTCTCTTGGTGCAATATTATTAAACAAAGTGGGCCTGGACTTAGGTCTCTTTCAGAGGCATAGAGATTCCAAGAGACTCCAAGCTGATGATATGTTTGATCCCCCCCACCCTTGGACTTAGCTTGGTCATCTTCTTGCAGGAATTAGGTATGGTTAGTTTAGAGAAAAGGGACATGGTGGCTCAGTGGCTAAGATGCTGAGCTTGTCGATCGAAAGGTCGGCAGTTCAGCGGTTCGAATCCCTAGTGCTGCATAATGGCGTTACTTTCCCAGTTTCTGCCAACCTAGCAGTTCGAAAGCACGTAAAAAATGCAAGTAGAAAAATAGGGACCACCTTTGGTGGGAAGGTAACAGCATTCCGTGCACCTTTGGCGTTGAGTCATGCCGGCCACATGACCATGGAGACATCTTCGGACAGCGCTGGCTCTTCGGCTTTGAAACGGAGATGAGCACCGCCCCCTAGAGTCGGAAACGACTAGCACATGTGCGAGGGGAACTTTTACCTTTACCTTTAGTCCAGAGAAAAGAAGATCTAGTGAGACATCATAGCAGTGTTCCAATACTTCAGGGGTTGCAACAAAGAAGAATGGGTCAGTGTAAGGCAAGACAAGAAACAATGGAAACTAATAGAAGAGAGAACCAACCTGGAATTAAGGAGAAATTTCCTGACAGTGAGAAGAATTAACCAGTGGAAGGGCTTGCCTTCAGAAGTTGTGACTGCTCCAGCATTGCAAGCTTTTGAGAAGAGACTGGACAGCCATTTGCCTGAAAGGGTCTCCTGTTTGAGCAGGGGATTAGACTAGAAGACCTCCAAAGTCCTTTCCATCTCTCTGTGTTAAAAGAGCCGTGCTGGCACAGTGGTTGGAATGCAATATTGCAGGCTAATTCTACCGACCGTTAGAAGTTCGATTCTTTCTTTCTTTCTTTCTTTCTTTCTTTCTTTCTTTCTTTCTTTCTTTCTTTTGTCACAACAGTATATATAAGCATAAGCATAAGATTCTGATAGGCTCAAGGTGGACTCAGCCTTCCATCCTTCCGAGGTCAGTAAAATGAGGATGCAGATCGCTGGGGCAAATAAGCTGACTCTGCAAACCGCTTAGAGAGTGCTGTGAAGCACTATGAAGCGGTATATAAGTCTAAGTGCTATTGCTATTCTATTCGGTTTTGGGGCGTTTTTTTGTAAAAAAAGGAAAGGCATATGGGAGAAAGGGTGTGGGATGCTTTCAGTTTTGCAGAAACGGTGTTTTGGGCCCTGTGCAACATCTGGACATCACCTTCCATCCATTCCACCTGTGCTGTGGATTATGGCAGTTTTATTTTTATTTTATTTTTATTTTTCGCATTTTTATACCGCCCTATCTCCCTAGGGACTCAGGGCGGTTTACAGCCAGATAAAACATACATATAAATACAAAATAAAACATCAATTAAAAAACTTATTAAATAAGGCCGAATATTTAAAAATAGCAATACAAATAGTAAAAACCCCATTAAAACCAAATTCAAAATTTAAAATTCTAGTCCAGTCCTGCGCAGATAAATAGATGTGTCTTAAGCTCGCAGCGAAAGGTTCAAAGGTCAGGAAGTTGGCGGAGTCCTGGGGGAAGTTCGTTCCAGAGGGTGGGCCCTTCCCCTGGGTGTCGCCACAGAGAAAGCCCTTCCCCTGGGTGTCGCCAGTCAGCACTGCCTGGCCGACGGCACCCTGAGGAGTCCCTCTCTGTGAGAGCGCACGGGTCGGTGAGAGGCATTCGGTAGCAGCAGGCGGTCCCGTAAGTAACCCGGCCCTATGCCATGGAGCGCTTTGAAGATAGTTACCAGAACCTTGAAGCGCACCCGGAAGGCCACAGGTAGCCAGTGCAGTCTGCGCAGGAGAGGTGTCACATGGGAGCCACGAGGGGCTCCCTCTATCACCCGCACAGCTGCATTCTGAACTAACTGGAGCCTCCGGGTGCTCCTCAAGGGGAGCCCCATGTAGAGAGCATTGCAGTAGTCCAGACGAGATGTCACGAGAGCGTGAGTGACCGTGCATAGGGCATCCCGGTCTAGAAAGGGGCGCAACTGGCGAACCAGGCGGACCTGGTAAAAAGCTCTCCTGGAGACGGCCGTCAAATGGTCTTCAAAGGACAGCTTTCCATCCAGGAGAACGCCCAAGTTGCGCACCCTCTCCATTGGGGCCAATGACTCGTCCCCAACAGTCAGCCGCGGCTGCAGCTGACTGTACCGGGATGCTGGCATCCACAGCCACTCCGTCTTGGAGGGATTGAGCTTGAGCCTGTTTCTCCCCATCCAGACCCGTACGGCTTCCAGGCACCGGGACAGCACTTCGATAGCTTCGTTGGGGTGGCCCGGTGTGGAGAAGTACAGCTGAGTATCATCAGCGCACAGCTGGTACCTCACACCGAAGCCACTGATGATCTCACCCAGCGGCTTCATATAGATGTTGAACAGAAGGGGCGAGAGAATCGACCCCTGCGGCACCCCACAAGTGAGGCGCCTCGGGGCCGACCTCTGCCCCCCTGTTGTGATCCGAAAGCCAGTGTAAAAGGCAGCAGGTTAAAGCAGACTGTTTTTCCCCTTTCATGTTGCCTGTCTTTAAGATTTCTTCTTCTTGAAAAACAACAACAACAATTCAGAGTTTTTCCTCTGTCCTTTAATTTAAATGACAGGAAGGATTGGGGGCCGCATGGAAAAGGATTTTTATTTTTCAACATTTCTGTGTCTGTTTCAGTTTCAGGCTGATTTTTGCTCTGTTTTATTTTTATTGGTTTGAAGTTGAATTTCCATTTGCAATTGTATTTATTTATGATGCAACTAAATCAAGGGTTTTCTGCAGAATTAGATGTTTGTGGATCTCATTAAGCCCTGTGTGTTAAAAAACATGTAGCCCTCCATCAGGTTTACTCATCTCTCCTAGTCTAGAACAAAATTTGTGAGATTCATCACGCAAGTCCCAATTTGGGGGTGGGGGGTGGTTTCCCCCCCTCCCCTATCAACTCTTTATGGTCCCTTGTGTTTGTGGCTCATGGAATCAGAGATATGACTCAAGCAAAATTTTCTCATTCAGACCGAAAACCCAGATCCTTGAAGGAGATGAGTTTGCAGGTTTGATAAAATTACTCAGAGGTAATGAATTTGTAGCGTGAGTAAGAGCGAGTGGAACAATCACATGTGTAAGACGCATGACTAGGAAATCTGGAGTTGTCATCTCAACGCTTCTGACGCATGCTAGCTTGGGGAAAGCAGTTTAAAAAAAAACCTATTTAATTAAAAAAAAGCATCAGAATATTCAGTGAAACTAGAAAGAACCTTGACCTCTATGAAGCTAAAGCTTGAAGGTGAAAATTGCACGCACAGAACAATATCTGTACAAGCCAACTTGTTTTCTTAGGCAAGCTAAGGCAATTATTTCATCTTACTTTTCAATGCCAGCCTCTGTGGCTTAAACTTTATCTTATGCATGTGTTCAGAGGCCTCCAATTATCTTCCACCTTATCTTGAAAAGTTGGAATGGCTAGATTGACAGATGTAAAAAGACTCCATTTCCCTAAAACGTCCTTGTATCTGCTCCCTTCTTCTCCTTCCCCCAAATTATCAACGGCATGAAGAAACTCCAAATTTGGTTTGAGATTCGCTTTTGATTCACCTGGAGTGACCCTGAGGTTGAAATAGACTAGCGTTTCTCAGTCTGGGGCAGTTTGTTACCTCCACCTGCTCTATAAAACTTGGCACATTCAAGTCGGCCCATCATTTTTGGGGCAGTCACACAACTCCAAAACACAATACAGTCTTTCCCATGCTTATCTGTTAGCAAGATGTTCTGTTCTTCTTCGCCTTCAAACTTTTTATTCCAAAAGTATTTTGTGTGGCTGTGACTAAACAATTCCATTTCCCCCCCCCCACATCAGTCCCAAGCTTTTTGTTCCAAATTGTTGCAGGCTTATCATAGTTGTCTTTAGACAATAACATCTGTGATGTGATCGGCGAAAAATACACTTTCTCACCACGGTCCCACATACATCATTCTGATGCACAAAACTGTGCAGTGGTTCTGTGGATAACTACTCCAGGATTGGCTATTATTTTTTTTAAGCAGGTGGTTTGTACTGATTTATGGATTCTTATAATAATAACAACAGAATTGGAAGGGACCTTGGAGGTCTTCTAGTCCAACCCCCTGCCCAGGCAGGAAACCCCATACCATTTCAGACAAATGGTTATCCAATATTTTCTTAAAAATTTCCAGTGTTGGAGCATTCACAACTTCTACAGACAAGTTGTTCCACTGATTAATTGTTCTAACTGTCAGGAACTTTCTCCTTAGTTCTAAATTGCTTCTCTCCTTGGTTAGTTTCCATCCGTTGCTTCTTGTTCTACCCTCAGGTGCTTTGGAGAATAGTTTGACTCCCTCTTCTTTGGGGCAGCCTCTGAGATATTGGAACACTGCTATCATGTCTCCCCTAGTCCTTCTTTTCATTAAACTAGACATACCTAGTTCCTGCAACAGTTCTTCATATGTTTTAGCCTCCAGTTCCCTAATCATCTTTGTTGCTCTTCTCTGCACTCTTTCTAGAGTCTCAACATCTTTTTTACATCATGGCGATCAAAACTGGATGCAATATTCCAAGTGTGGCCTTACCAAGGCATTATAAAGTGGTATTAACACTTCACGTGATCTTGATTCTATCCCTCTGTATATGCAGCCCAGAACTGTGTTGGCTTTTTTCTTATTGTAAAGGTCCTTGGTGCTCTCTGAGCTTGGTTGTTTTCTGGCAGAAGTTTCATTACCCATACTAGTCTCTCACTGATGATGTTACCTATTCTGGCAATGAAGTGACTGCCAGAAAACAACCAAGCTCAGAAACCACCAAGGTCCTCTCATTTCAACCCTGAGCTGCAAATATTCTCCTCTATTTGCCAATCTTCTTTGCCAATCTCATCAGATCTTGGCAACAGTGAAATGCTCTCGGTTCGAACCGGATCAGCCGATCCAGTAGTGATGGTGGCGGGTGGTTTGGCGAATCTGTAGCAAAAATTCCTGCCCCCCCCCCACATGCCTAACCAATTGCCCGGTCGCCTGCTTGCCGCTTTTTAAAAAAAATACTTTTAAAAGTAAAAAAAAAGAGGCTCTGACAATCACAGCTGAGCTGCGTGATCGTCAGAGCCTCTTTTTTAAACTTTTAAAAGCATTTTTTACAACCTAATCAGCCGAATAGGTTGTAAAAAATGCTTTTAAAAATTAAAAAAAAGATCATGTGCCACAGCTGATCTCACACACAGAGAGACCCCTCGTGCTGTTCTACTTAGCCCATGACTCCTTTGGGCATGCACTGCGTAAGCGCACACCTCGCATTTGGTGCTTGGTGCGCGCTACACATGCCCAGCCAGCGAACCTGTAGTAAACCGGTTCAGATTTCACCGCTGGATCCGGGGCACTTCTAGCAGAGATCCTGGGTAGTTTTATTTTTATTTATTTATTTATTTTATTAAATTTTTATACCGCCCTTCTCCCGAAGGACTCAGGGCGGTGTACAGCCAAGATAAAACATGAAATATATACAAGTTAAAACATTTAAAACCTAGCAAATTACAAAAAGGCTGAATATTAAAATTTAGTTTTAAAATTTTAAAAATATTAATAAAACCCCAAATTAAAATTTGACACTATTATGCCAGTCCCGCTTGAATAAATAGGTGTGTTTTGAGCTCACGACGGAAGGTCCGAAGATCAGGCACTTGACGTAAGCCAGGGGGAAGTTCGTTCCAGAGCGTCGGTGCCCCCACAGAGAAGGCCCTACTCCTGGGGGCCGCCAGCCGACACTGTTTGGCGGACGGCACCCTGAGGAGACCCTCTCTGTGAGAGCGTACGGGTCAGTGGGAGGCATAGGGTAACAGCAGGCGGTCTCGTAAGTACCGGGTCCTAAGCCATGGGCGCTTTAAAGGTGGTAACCAAAATCTTGAAGCACACCGAAAACCACAGGAAGCCAGTGCAGGCTACGGAGCAGTGGTGTTACGTGGGAGCCACGAGCGGCTCCCGTTACCACTCGTGCAGCCGCATTCTGGACTAACTGTAGCCTCCGGGTGCACCTCAAGGGCAGCCCCATGTAGAGAGCGTTGCAGTTATCCAACCTAGATGTAACCAGGCGTGGTGACCGTGCATAAGGCATCCCGGTCAAGGAAGGGCGCAACTGGCGGACCAAGCGAACTTGGTAAAGCCCTCCTGGACGGCCGCCAGATGTTCATCAAAGGACAGCCGTCCATCCAGGAGGACGCCCAAGTTGCGAACCACCTCCTTTGGGGCCACTAACTCGCCCCCAACAGTCAGCCGCGGATGCAGCTGACTGTACCGGGGTGCCGGCATCCACAGCCACTCCGTCTTGGAGGGATTGAGCTTGAGTCTGTTTCTCCCATCCAGACCCGTACAGCTTCCAGGCACCGGGACAGCACTTCGACCGCTTCGTTGGGGTGGTCCGGGGTGGAAAGGTACAGCTGAGTATCATCAGTGTACAGATGATAACTCACCCCAAAACCACTGATGACCTCACCCAGCGGCTTCATATAGATGTTGAACAGGGTAGGCGAGAGAATCGACCCCTGAGGCACCCCACAAGTGACCGCCTCGAGGACGACCTCTGCACCCCCGTCAACACCGTCTGCGACTGGTCAGAGAGATAGGAGGAGAACCACTGATAAACGGTGCCCCCCACTCCCAATCCCTCCAACCGGCGCAGCAGGATACCATGGTCGATGGTATCAAAAGCCACTGAGAAGTCTAATAGGACCAAGGCAGAGGAACAACCCCTGTCCCTGGCCCTCCAGAGGTCATCCACCAACGCGACCAAAGCCATCTCCGTGCTATAACTGGGTCGGAAGCCGGACTGGAACAGGTCTAGATAGACAGTTTCCTCCAGGTGCCGTGGGAGCTGCCATGCGACCACACTCTCTACAACCTTTGCCACAAAGCGAAGGTTGGAGACTGGACGATAATTTCCCAAAATAGCTGGGTCCAGGGAAGGCTTCTTGAGGAGGGGCCTCACCACCGCCTCTTTCAAGGCGGCGGGGAAAACCCCTTCCACCAAAGAAGCATTTATAATCCCCTGGAGCCAGCCTCGTGTCACTTCCTGAGCAGCCAGCACTAACCAGGAAGGACACGGGTCCAGTAAACATGTAGTCGCATGTAACCTCCCCAGCAACCTGTCCACGTCCTCGAGAGCCACAGAATCAAACTCATCCCAAATAACATCAGCAAGACGTGTTTCTGTCATCTCAGTTGGATCGCCGCAGTCTTGGTTCAAACTATCCCGAAGCTGAACGATTTTATCGTATAGATAACCGTTAAACTCCTCAGCTCGTCCCTGTAAGGGGTCATCCTGTCCCTCTTGATGGAGGAGGGAACAAGTCACCCGAAACAAGGCGGCCGGGTGGTTATCTGCCGATGCAATGAGGGTGGAAACGTAAGAACGTTTCGCCTCCTTCATTGCCACTAGGTAGTTCTTAGTAAAAGACCTCACTAGTGTCCAATCAGCCTCGGAACGGCTGGAACTCCAGGTGCTCTCTAGGCGTCTTCTCCGGCATTTCATCTCTCTCAGCTCCTCGGAGAACCAGGGAGCCAATTGAGATCTACGCCGGGTCAGAGGCCGCAAAGGCACGACACGGTCCAAAGCCCCAGCCACGGCCCGTTCCCAGGCCACAACTAGTTCTTCAGTCGTGCCGTGGGTAAGATCCTCAGGAAATGGCCCAAGCTCCGTCAGGAACCTCTCCGGGTCCATCAGGCGCCTGGGACAGAACCAACGCACTGGTTCCGTCTCCCTGCAGTGGTGGGCGGCGGTCTGAAAGTCTAGGCGAAGAAGAAAATGATCTGACCATGACACCGGTTCCTTCACTATATCTTCTAAAACCAGATCATTAACCCACTGACCAGAGATAAAAATCAGGTCTAGCGCGCCTCCCCTGCTGTGTGTAGGGCCATCAGTTACTTGAATCAGGTCCAAGGCCGTCATGGAGGCCTGGAACTCCTGAACCACCGTTGATGACAAGCCGGCCGATGGCAAGTTGAAATCCCCCAAGACCATAAGTCTGGGAATCTCAACCGCCACGCCAGCAAGCACCTCTAGTAGCTCAGGTAGGGCCGTAGTCACGCAGCAAGGAGCCAGGTACGTGATCAACAGTCCCATCTGATTCCGATGGCCCCACTTCACAAGGAGGGATTCACAACCAGCTATCTGAGGAACAGTGGACTCCCTCGGCTCCAGACTTTCTTTAATCACAACCGCCCCCCCCCCCACCCCTACCTTGGGCCCTCGGCTGATGAAATGCCCGGAAACCCGGAGGGCACAGTTCAACCAGGGGGTTGTTAAAATTTTAATTCCGGATATAATCTTTTTGGGGAAGACAATTGGAAATTGGCCGATTAAAAACAATATAAGACGTAATGAAGTGATTAAAGAGGAAAATATAGAAACTATTAGAGATTGGATAAAAGTTTTGGAAAATGAAAGGAGGAACAAAGAAATTACTGAAAAATTAGGGTTAAGTTGGTTTGAAAAAATACAGATAGAAAAATGGACAAAAAAATTAAAGGAAAACTATTCGATAAATAGATGTGAAACTGAATTTGAATATTTAGTATCTCGGATTATGAAAGATGAAATTGGGCTAAAGGGACTCGTTAGTAGGGTTTATAAGATTATAAACTCTGATGAAAAATTACAAAGAGTGATGAGGACAAATTGGGAAAAAGATCTTAATATTGAAATACCAGAGTCAGATTGGAATGTGAATTGGAATAGTAGAATTATGAGAACTTTATCTATAAGGATTAAAGAGCATAATTATAAAGTTGTTTGGAAATGGTATTTGACTCCAGTAAGATTGTCACAAATGGATAAAAAAATTAGTAAAAAATGTTGGAGATGTGAGATGGAATTGGGGACTTATGAACATATGTGGTATAAATGTGATAAGGTTAAAAAGTTTTGGCAACAATTGGAGAAAATGATATTTGAAATGATGGGGAAAGTAATAATATTGAGAGTGGAAACTATATTATTGTTGGTAATTAAGGAAATAGAATTAACAAAATATGAAAAAGAATTGATTAGAATTATGATTATAATAGGTAGAATTATAATAGCTAGATATTGGAAATTAGATGTGATTTTTAGAATAGAAGAGTGGAATTCTGAAATGTGGAAATTAGCCTTAAATGATAAAATGACATGTGATATTAAAATTAGAAGTGGTGTGTATAAAGAAGATATTTTCTGGAAGACTTGGAAACCATTCGTGGACTATGCGCTCGGAAAATTGGACGCCTCGGTACCTGTACCTCGAGAACGTGGATTTTGGCAATCATGAGGACATATCCGAAGACCCAAATCTTCCTTTTTTTATGTATAGCACAAGGGTGCAATAATGTATTTTCTTTTTTGTTTGTTAGAAAAAAGCAATAAAAAATAATAATAATAATAATAAAAAATAATCACAACCGCCACCCCGCCATCCCTACCTTGGGCCCTAGGCTGATGAAATGCCCGGAAACCCGGAGGGCACAGTTCAACCAGGGGTACACCCCCTTCCGTGCCCAACCAGGTCTCCGTAATGCCCATAAAGTCCGCGGACTCCCTCTGAATGAGATCACAAATCAGGGGAGCCTTGTTAACCACGGACCGGGCATTGCAAAGCATCAGCCGAAGACCCAAACTCTGAGGGTCTTGACCATCCGGGGAACGAGTGAGGACTGGGGGGCCGGAGCACGTGATCGCTTTTAAACATCGAACACGTGCTCCCAAAGAACGATACGGCCCCCTGCCTCCGCCATATCTGCCTCTCCCACTTACCGTACAGATGGAAAAACACTCTCTGCTCTGCACAATCCCCTCCCCCCTGTCTTCGGACCAACTAAAATAATGTCGTGAACGTGCGCTGGGACTGGACATACTCTCGCCGACGGGTTCCCCACCCTCCCCCCCAACCCCTCCAACCCAAACCCGTCAGTTCCCACCCTCCCCTTAAAATTTCCATTAAAACTCCCCTTAAAAAACCGATTAAAACAATTAGTTAAAAATCCCCTGAGTCTCCTATTTTTGGCATGCCATCTCTCGGGGTTCCAAAACCCATCCTCAAGATGGGCCTTTGATAATGTGGGGGGCCAAACCCGCGAGAGAGGGGAATCTCGCAAGGCAAGAAGGTCAGCCGCTTTTCAAGCTAATGTCCCACAGCCAGGGAAGAAATTGAAGTTGAAAGGTGGTTGAATAAGATCCTAAATTCAACACCCGTGGGAAGATCTCAAACCTGCCCTCTATGCAAGGAGACCTACGAATAGTCCTCAGTTGGAAGATTCTGCACAGATGATGAGGGGATTCCAGAATCAAGAATAGAAATATAAGTGTTGATTTTGCCTTTCCTGTTTTTGTGAAGCACCATTTAGAGCAGGGGTCTCCAACCTTGGTCACTTTAAGACTTGTGGACTTCAACTCCCAGAGTTCCTCAGCCAGTTTTGCTGGCTGATGAACTCTGGGAATTGAAGTCCACAAAGTCTTAAAGTGGCCAAGGTTGGAGACCCCTGATTTAGAGCATGGAAATACTGAGAAAGGAAGAAAAGCCAACACTTTATTTGCCTTCTAACATGTTTCCCCAAAAACAAGACCGGGTCTTATATTAATTTTTGCTCCAAAAGATGCATTAGGGCTTATTTTGTGGTGAGGTCTTATTTTGGGGGAAATATGGTACTAAATTCACCCGTCTGGCTGACAATCTTTTTTATTATTATTATTATTATTATTATTACGATTTTCCTTTTGGTGCATATTCAACAAACTGTGACATTATTGCATATTTCGGATCTTCCTTCCATATAGTTTCTATATACATTATACGCTGACAATCTTAACTGGGGCTTATTTTGGGGGTAGGGCTTATATTACGAGCATCCTGAAAAATCATGCTAAGACTTATTTTCCGGTTGGGTCTTATTTTCGGAGAAACAGGGAATGTTCTTCACTCTATTTTTTTTTTCCCAACAAAAATCACTTTTCTCTTTTCTTAATTCCAAAAGATTATCATAAGTCATGTAATGTGGCTGGGGGGGAAAAAATCCAAGTTCAATTACAGAGTTCAAAAAATGACTTTGAGCCAGCTGGTATCTCTTAAGGTCAGTCTAAGGATAAAGATGATCTTGGTGTCAGTAGCAGAACATAAAAAGGTCACAGTTCCTGCATCACACAACTCTTAGATTTAAAAAAAAAATCAAACCACAGTGGCTTTCTTACTATAGAGTGTTATAACCACGAAAGTACACTCCCTCAAGCACAAAAGTAGGCCAATTCAAACAGCACAGCTGAATCATAAGTAACTCAACTCCCCTTTCGCCTAAACTACCATGTTGTGGGAACCTGGTTAATCAACACCAAGAGATTTCAGAGGAAAACAGGTGTAAAAGAGGAAGAAAGAAATAAAAACTGCCCTACAAGGTCTCGATTCTGTGGTATTCTGGATTTAAAAGTGGCAACCAAAAAGGAGAAGGATATGACCTGGCCTCCATCTGCCTTCTCCCACCCCACCCCACCAAATCTGGCATGGAGTTAATATGGGTATTTACAGAATCTTTTCATCGCCTCTTTCATGATGAACTGCAACCGCTGATGGCAAATTTGATGACTAATTGCAAACATTTGCAGAATTTCCAGAAACTTTCCACTATCGCCAACGTTGCAGATGTGAAGCTCAGATAGAACAAGTCCTCAAGAACACACGAGAGGCAGCAGACATGCCCCAGTTTTAAGATAAATCTGCTGCATTCTCGTATTGACCCACGAATAACTGACAGCATCTCAAAAAAAAAAAAAAGGTAGAACACAGGAAGTGGGGATTGGCAGCTCCTTTGCCTGAGCAGCCACATTATTATTATTTTTTGAGTTGCTTAAAGAAGTCTCTACCGCAGGTGAAATGCTACCAGTTCGGACCGGTTTGGCTGAATCTGTAGCGATGGTGGCAGGTGATTCGGAGAACTGGTAACGATATCAGCACGAGGTTCCATCTACCCAGCCAGTCGTTGTTACTTATTTATTTATTTTATTTATTTATTTATTTATTCGATTTTTATACCGCCCTTCTCCCGAAGGACTCAGGGCGGTGTACAGCCAAGGTAAAACAAACAGTGCAATATACAATTAAAATACGAATTAAAAAACTTATTACATAATTGGCCTAAAACTTTGGAACATATAAAACTAAAACCCATTAAAAATTAATAATAAAAATTTAAAACCAATAAAATTTAAGCCAGCCCCGCGTGAATAAATAAATGTGTTTTCAATTCGTGGCGGAAGGTCCGAAGGTCAAGTATTTGGCGTAAACCCGGGGGAAGTTCGTTCCAGAGGGTAGGAGCCCCCACAGAGAAGGATCTTCCCCTGGGGGCTGCCAGCCGACATTGCTTGGCGGACGGCACCCTGAGAAGTCCCTCTCTGTGTGAGCGTACGGGTCGGTGGGAGGCATGAGGTAACAGCAGGCGGTCCCGTAAGTACCCAGGCCCTAAGCCAAGGTTTTAACCAGGAAGTAACCTTTTTTTTTTACTCTGCACAGGTGCAGAAGGGTTTGCGCATGCGCAGTGGGTCCGCGCGCACATGTGATGCGTTCACTTCCGAACCAGTAGGGAAGATAAGTAGATTTCACCCCTGGTCTCTACCTTGAAGCCATGATATATAGTTGTAGAGTTATATGTATGATATATGTATACGTATGATATACAGTTATATGTATGATATACAGTTGCATGTATGATATACAGTTGTACGTCTAGTTTGATGAAGAGGAGGACTAGGGGAGACATGATAGCAGTGTTCCAATATCTCAGGGGTTGCCACAAAGAAGAGGAAGTCAAACTATTCTCCAAAGCACCTGAGGGTAGAACAAGAAGCAATGGGTGGAAACTGGTCAAAGAAAGAAGCAACTTAGAACTAAGGAGAAATTTCCTGACATAACAATTAATAAGTGGAACAACTTGCCTGCAGAAGTTGTGAATGCTCCAACACTGGAAAAATTTAAGAAAATGTTGGATAACTATCTGTCTGAGATGGTGTAGGGTTTCCTGCCTGGGCAGGGGGTTGGACTAGAAGGCCTCCAAGGTCCCTTCCAACTCCGTTGTTATTATTATTATTATTATTATTTCTCTTTTGGTACATTGTTCCCCAACCATAGTAGGGAGTGACTTCAACTCCCAGAATTCCCCAGACAACATGTGTGGACTTCTTGCCTTGAAGCCGTTGTGCTAACAGCATTTTGCTGGACTACTTGCAGCCAGAGGCTGCTGGATGTTTGTGTGTGTGTGTGTGTGTGTGTGTGTGTGTGTGTGTGAGAGAGAGAGAGAGAGAGAGAGAGAGCGTTTTGCTACGGGACTTGCCATAAACATAGGAGCGTTTGGCAGAAAGTTGGAGCAGTAAAGGGGTGTTTGAACTGTCAGCTGACTGGGTTGCCTCCCTGCCTTGCCCAGGATCATCACAAACATGTAGAGGAAACATCAATTGAGAACGCTTCAGCCAGATCCACAGAATGTTCTCAGTTTCATGGCCTCCAAAGCTCTTTTGAAAGATTAGCGATTTCCCAGGAAACTTATTCCCCGGCCTGCCCTTGGGGACGGCTGCCTCTGCCAACTTGGAGAGCTGATTTGTTAATGGCCCGTCTCTCTCTCCTGGCAGGAAATAATCCGCAACTGGTGCCAAGACATTTGGGCCATCATTGGTAACACGATCTTCCTTTTTTTCCCTGCCCTTTATCGTAGAAAGAAATGGCACTTCCATTTGATCATGTTTTCTTTTTTGTTGTTGTTGTTCTTGGACCAGAGAATTATTTCCAAGCATAAAAGCTCCCTTTCTTTTCCAGAGGCTTCTTGGAGCTGTTGCCTCTTGTTTCCTAAACATTTTCTTGGCTTAGACTTCTCTCAAATTGTCCTGGACTTGGTGATCTTTCATATTAGTTCTTGGAATGCTGTCATACAATTGGTGAGGATATTGTTTCACCCAGTGGTGGGATTCAAATAATTTAAGCCAGCCCCGCGTGAATAAATAAATGTGTTTTCAATTCGCGGCGGAAGGTCCGAAGGTCAAGTATTTGGCGTAAACCCGGGGGAAGTTCATTCCAGAGGGTAGGAGCCCCCACAGAGAAGGATCTTCCCCTGGGGGCTGCCAGCCGACATTGCTTGGCGGACGGCACCCTGAGAAGTCCCTCTCTGTGTGAGCGTACGGGTCGGTGGGAGGCATGAGGTAACAGCAGGCGGTCCCGTAAGTACCCAGGCTCTAAGCCAAGGTTTTAACCAGGAAGTAACCTTTTTTTTTTACTCTGCACAGGTGCAGAAGGGTTTGCGCATGCGCAGTGGGTCCGCGCGCACATGTGATGCGTGCACTTCTGAACCAGTAGGGAAGATAAGTAGATTTCACCCCTGGTCTCTACCTTGAAGCCATGATATACAGTTGTAGAGTTATATGTATGATATATGTATACGTATGATATACAGTTATATGTATGATATACAGTTGCATGTATGATATACAGTTGTACGTCTAGTTTGATGAAGAGGAGGACTAGGGGAGACATGATAGCAGTGTTCCAATACCTCAGGGGTTGCCACAAAGAAGAGGAAATCAAACTATTCTCCAAAGCACCTGAGGGTAGAACAAGAAACAATGGGTGGAAACTAATCAAGGAGAGAAGCAACTTAGAACTAAGGAGAAATTTCCTGACATAACAATTAATAAGTGGAACAACTTGCCTGCAGAAGTTGTGAATGCTCCAACACTGGAAAAATTTAAGAAAATGTTGGATAACTATCTGTCTGAGATGGTGTAGGGTTTCCTGCCTGGGCAGGGGGTTGGACTAGAAGGCCTCCAAGGTCCCTTCCAACTCCGTTGTTATTATTATTATTATTATTATTATTTCTCCTTTGGTACATTGTTCCCCAACCATAGTAGGGAGTGACTTCAACTCCCAGAATTCCCCAGACAACATGTGTGGACTTCTTGCCTTGAAGCCATTGTGCTAACAGCATTTTGCTGGACTACTTGCAGCCAGAGGCTGCTGGATGTTTGTGTGTGTGTGTGTGTGTGTGTGTGTGTGTGTGTGTGTGTGTGTGAGAGAGAGAGAGAGAGAGAGAGAGAGAGAGAGAGAGAGAGAGCGTTTTGCTATGGGACTTGCCATAAACATAGGAGCGTTTGGCAGAAAGTTGGAACAGTAAAGGGGTGTTTGAACTGTCAGCTGACTGGGTTGCCTCCCTGCCTTGCCCAGGATCATCACAAACATGTAGAGGAAACATCAATTGAGAACGCTTCAGCCAGATCCGCAGAATGTTCTCAGTTTCATGGCCTCCAAAGCTCTTTTGAAAGATTAGCGATTTCCCAGGAAACTTATTCCCCGGCCTGCCCTTGGGGACGGCTGCCCCTGCCAACTTGGAGAGCTGATTTGTTAATGGCCCGTCTCTCTCCTGGCAGGAAATAATCCGCAACTGGTGCCAAGACATTTGGGCCATCATTGGTAACACGATCTTCCTTTTTTTTTCCTGCCCTTTATCGTAGAAAGAAATGGCACTTCCATTTGATCATGTTTTCTTTTTTTTTGTTGTTCTTGGACCAGGGAATTATTTCCGAACTCAAAAGCTCCCTTTCTTTTCCAGAGGCTTCTTGGAGCTGTTGCCTCTTGTTTCCTAAACATTTTCTTGGCTTAGACTTCTCTCAAATCGTCCTGGACTTGGTGTCTTTCATATTAGTTCTTGGAATGCTGTCATACAATTGGTGAGGATATTGTTTCACCCAGTGGTGGGATTCAAATAATTTAACAACCGGTTCTCTGCCCGAATGACCAGTTGGGTAGGCGTGGCTCGGTGGTCATGTGACCCTGTGGGCGTGGTCAACTCAACGTCACTCACATCGATGGGCGCTTCACCATTAGCTGTTACAATGTAATAAGGGTTAACCAGAGAGGCAGTTTCTGTAAGCAGGGCAATACAGATTAGACTAGAAACACCACCAGAATGTTTCCTTCCTGCCTTCCTTACAGGATTAGCCCTGTAAAGTGGGAAAAAACAAAATAAGATTTAATCCAACAACCGTTTTGCTGAACTGCTTCGAAAGTTAACAACTAGTTCTCCTGAATAGGTGCAAACTGGCTGAATCCCACCACTGGTTTCACCCCATTGTGTGTTGACTGGTTTTGATTTTCCAGTGTCCAAGGCAGGAGCCCTGTTCACACAAAATTACAGTCCTGTAGTTAAAGGATATAATGATTTACCAAATTTATCTAATAGTCCAAGTTTGCACAACACACCGAACTATAAACTTATAGCTTGATGCCAACTTACTTTCCTGATCATCTCCTTCCATCAAAATTTATTCATCCGATACATACAGTGCATTAGAATTTCATTTTAATATGTGCCATTGTGTATGCAGGAAAACGTCAACAAAGATTATTCAATTCAAACATGGTGGGGGAAAATTGCTTATGATTCCCCATTTTTTAAGATTAGGGGCCTGAGGCAAAGAAGATATGAAATAATCCGTTTTCTGGATCTACCCTATGCATTCAAACATCAAATAACCAAATGGATTCTGTTCGCACAACATGTAAAGCCATGTATGCAAAAGAAAACAGCAACAATTTATAATGAACCTAAGTTATCACTAACCAAGGTCAAGACGTTGTGCAGATGTTTCACTTCACAAATGTTGTGCAAAATGTTTCCCATTTTTGTCCTTAACAAGATATCCTTTCTTTCTGTTTCTCTTTTTGTGGGAAATTTTAGCATGACTTGAGGGAGAAAATGTATGAGTGAGTTGAACATCAGATATTGTACTTGAAAGACAACCAGTTAATTCCAAAAACAAAATGAAATGGAGGGGAGAATGAATGAATGAATGAATGGGGAGGGAGGAAGGAAGGAAGGAAGGAAGGAAGGAAGGAAGGAAGGAAGGAAGGAAGGAGAGAGAGAGAGAAAGAAAGAAAGAAAGAAAGAGAGAAAGAAAGAAAGAAAGAAAGAAAGAAAGAAAGAAAGAAAGAAAGAAAGAGAGAAAGAAAGAAAGAAAGAAAAGAGAAAAAGAAAGAAAGGGGAAAGGGGAGAAGGAAGGAAAGAAAAAGGAAGGAAGGAGAAAAAGAAAGAGACAGAGACGGAGAAAGACAGAAAATAACAAAGAAAGAAAAACGCAGGGGGGGGGGAGGAAGGAAGGAAGGAAGGAAGGAAGGAAGGAAGGAAGGAAGGAAGGAAGGAAGGAAGGAAGGAAGGAAGGAGAAAAAAGAGAAGGAGACAGAGAAAGACAGAAAGAAACAAAGAAACAAAGAAAAAAGAGGGAGGGAGGAAAGAAGGAAGAGAAAAAAGAAAAAGAAAGAAAGGGGGAGAAGGAAGGGAAGAAAGAAGAAAGGAAGGAGAAAAAAAAGAAAGAAAGAAAAAGAAAGAAAGAAAGAAGAGGGAAGGAAGGAGGGAGGGAGGGAGGAAAGAAGGAAGAGAAAAAAGAAAAAGAAAGAAAGGGAGAGGGGGAGAAGGAAGGGAAGAAAGAAGGAAGGAAGGAGAAAAAGAAGAAAGAAAGAAAAAGAAAGAAAGAAAGAAAGAAGAGGGAAGGAGGGAGGGAGGGAGGGAGGGAGGGAGGGAAAGAAGGAAGGAAGGAAGAAAGGAAGGAAATAAATATCACAAGTTAAACACATTTAGTGACTTTAAGATTACAAACATCCATCCCAGATTTTCTTACCCACAAACAAATCTACAAAGCATCAATTCAGTCCAGATGCCACTAAAAGCCCATTAAGCATTTCTGTGTACAATATTATTTATTCAAGGGTGAGACTATCGCTGCTGACACTTCAACCTTCGATTTACTTTGTGTTCTCGGCAGGATTGCCCCGAAGAGCGATTCAAATAACTCCAGAGCTTTATCTGTGACTTCCAAATGTGTAAAAAGCTTTCTCGAAGCAAAGTGAAGGAGAAGAGCGGGGGGGGGGGGATATCACCCAAGTGATTTTTTATTTTTTTTTGCTCCCACGAAATGTGGCGCCCTCCGTTGTCAACCTGCTTTGCTTTTTCCTTAAAGCCATAATTGACTTGTTGCCTTGGTGGATGCAGATGTAAAACTCCATTTAGAGCCTGAATTGATTCCTGTGGGATCAAGCCAGAAATGGATTTTGAGTCCTTTGCTATTATAGTACTGGCTGGCAAAATGCTTTGGTGAAGCATGGATAGGAAAACATCTGAAGTCCAGCATCTCATTTGAGGTTCTGCTTATCTAAGACATCAACAATAGATTATGATTGGGTATGAGAACTCTTATATCGGTTTCACTTATGCTTTTAGTGGCTCCTGAAATCCTTTAATCTCTTTTTAGGCATGCTTTTATCCTTCCTTCCTTCCTTCCTTCCTTCCTTCCTTCCTTCCTTCCTTCTTTCCTTCCTTCCCCCCTCTCTCTCTCTCTCTCTCTCTCTCTCTCTCTCTCTCTCTCTGTCTCTTTCTTTTAATTTGAGGATAGGTGGCTTAGACTGGTACAATGGCGGTATTATTTTAAATAAATTGCTTTATGGTTGTTAGAAAGACTTCTTGTGGTCCACCAGCAGCCTGTGGAGCTGGCAACAGAGACGGACAGCAATGAGGCTGAGGAAGAATGTGGGCCAGTCCTGGAGGCTGGGGAAGGCCTGGATGAGGGCTCTGCGTCAGAGGCAGAAGTGGGGCGAGGGCCATCGGGGAGTCATGTGCAGACTCCAGCCTCCAGAGGCTGACAGTAGTGAGGCAGAGGAACAGGAGGAGCCTGTTCCTAATGCACGCATGAGAAGAGCTGCCAGAAGGCAAGAGCAGCTCAAGCAGAGAGGACGACTCAGGAGTAAGGCCAAGAGATGACTGGCCCCTCCCATAAGGCTTAAAAGATCAGCAATGGCATTTGGGCTCTTTGCTGGAAAACAACGTTGATAGCTTTCTCTTCTTGCATTTATTTTGTATCGGTGTCTTCTGAACTTTTTGCCAAGAAAGGCCTTTGGCAGTTTGCCTAATTGGACCAAGGTTTGCGGTAGGACTGAGGAATTTGTGTTGGAAGGAATTTGCTTTAATTTAGTTGAACTACACTGAGAATGAAGTAATTCTCAGCTGTTCGAATAAAGTTTGTTTGTTTTACACTGACTGAGTTTCCTACTATCTACTGGAGCCTGGGTCACAACAAGACCTTAACACCGTTCTTAACAAGAAGCAAGCTACAAATCCTGTTCTTATTGCAGTTAAGGGGTACGGCCATTAATGGAGGATAATGCAGGTAGTCCTCGATTTAAAACAGTTTGTTGAGTGATCGTTCAAAGTTACAAAGGCACTGAAAAAAAGCTTTTCATATTCTGGTTTCCCCATTGACTTTGCTTGTCAGAAGGTCTCAAAAGGGGATCCTGTGACCCCAGGACAGGGCGACGGTCATAAATGTGAGTCAGTGGTCAAGCTCTGAATGTAAATCACGTGACCAACCAAGGATGCTGCATCAGTTGTAAGTCTGAAAAATGGTCATAAGTCACTTTTGTCAATGCCGTTGTAACTTTGAAGGATCACTAAGCAAACTGTTGTAAGTTGAGGACTACCTGTAATAGCCTGATTTGTTCATCACTGCAAGTTGTCCTCATCTTACAATTCATTTAGTGACCATTCGGAATTACAATAGCCCTAAAAAAGGTGTCTTATGGTGGTTTTTCACACTTATGACCATTGCAGCATCCACATGGTCATGTGATCAAAATTCAGACACTTGGCAACTGGCATGTACTTCTGACGGTTGCATTTTTCCAGGGTCATGTGATCGCCTTTTGTGAACTTCTGACAGGCGACACCAATGAGGAAGCCAGATTCACATAACAACCGTGTTACTAACTTAAGAACTGTAGTGATCCACTTAACAACTGTGTTAAGAAAGGTCACAAAATGGGAAAAAACTCACTTAACAAATGTTTCACTTAGCACAGAAATTTTGGTCTCAATTGTGGTCGTAACTTGAGGACTACCTGTACTTAAAATAACCACTTAGTACAAGGGTCTCCAACCTGTGGGCCACAGCTCACTACCGGGCCGTGGGAAATTGCTGCCGGGCCGTGTGATTGGCTGGCCGGTGTGCTTGCCTCCACGTGTGCGCACAGCCCTGCTCACACGAGCCTTGTCGCGGGAGCTCCCGGCCCCACTCGTGTGAGTGCCACCGTGAATATCGCAAGTGAGCTTGCCCCCTCCCAAATCATCCCCTCTTTCCTCCCCCCTTCCCCTCTTTTGGGCCATCAACCCAAAAATGTTAGAGAACCCTGGCTTAGTACATCTAGAGCAGGGGTGGCAAACCGTGCCCAGAGTGGACATGGACAGCTCAACGTCGCTTGTGTTGGGAGTGCCTGTGGTGGCCAGTGAAAATGGGCTCCTTTGCCAGTGAAAATGGGCTCCTGAGTTTCGTTTTTGGCTATTACAGCTTTCTGCAACCCTCTGCCAGCAAAAACAGAGCTTGGGAAACAGAGCTTGTTGTGGTCCGCCAACAACCTACGGAACTGGCAACGGAGTCGGACGGACAGCTTTGCCGGAAAACAACATTGTAGCTACGTCTTCTGCTTCGTATCTGTCTTTGTTTTTGTGGCTTCTGGACGTTTGCCAGGAAGGGCCTTTGACAGTTTGCCTAATTGGACCGAGGTTTGCGAGAGAACTGAGGAATTTGTGTTGGGAGGCATTTGTTTTACCTTGAGTTGAACGATGCTGGGAATGAAGTAATTCCCAGCTGTTCGAATAAAGTTTGTTTTTCCACAGACTAAGTTTATTACTACCTGCTTAGGCCTGGGTCACAACAGAACTGCCCCCGGCCCTCGCGAGCTTGTTTTTGCTGGCAGAGGCACTGCGGGCTGGTCCTTTGCTGTTTCCAGGGCAGCCCCGCCGGCCATATCTAAGCACCCCGCGGGCCGGATCCGGCCCCTGGGCCTTGAGTTTGATACCCCTGTTCTAAATCCTACAGTCTTTGTGTTTTGATGTTTATTGGAGACCCATTTTTTCATTTTCCAATATGAGAGTTTCAGAGCAGCTTTTTAAATAATCCCCAGCATATACTGTAAGTAAACCTCAATTTACGACTGGTCATTTGGCGACTGTTCGAAAGTTATGACAGACTCCCTCAAAAGATACTTAGGGCCCGATTCCAGTGGCTTCGGGGAAGGTGGGCCTCATGATCCAGAGGTGGGTTTCAGCAAGTTCTGACCAGTTCTGGAGAACTGGTAGCAGAAATTTTTTTTTTTTTTATTATTGAAAGAGTTTTAAAAAAACAAAAACATTTTTCCCCCTTTTTTCCCCCTCCCTCCCAAAAAAAACAAAAAAAAAACAAAACACCCCCCTCCCTCCCCCACCCCCCGGCTTCCCGGGTCAATCACAAGGTAAAGTCCAATCCAAATAACCACATCCAAAGCTTTTCGTCTCCCAACCCCCTCCCCATTACATAAAATAACTTTCTAATTATTCAAGGGCAATCTGATATTTCTTAATCTGATATCTGTTTTGTAGATAATCAATCCATTTTTTCCATTCAATTAAATATCTTTCCTGCGTATTGTCTTTTAAAAACGCTGAGATTTTAGCCATCTCAGCCAAATTAATAACTTTCAATATCCATTCTTCTATTGTAGGTACCTCTTCTTTCTTCCAATATTGTCCAATCAACAGTCTTGCTGCTGTTATTAAGTTCAAAATCAATTTAGTCTCAATCCCTGTACAATCCATTATAATTCCCAAAAGGAAAAATTGTGGCAGGAACTTTATCTTCTTCTGGTAGCAGAAAATTTGAGTAGCTCGGAGAACCGGTAGGAAAAATTCTGACTGGCCACGCCCCTATCTATTCTCTGCCTCCCGAAGTCCCAGCTGATTGGGAGGAAATGGGGATTTTGCAGTATCCTTCCTCTGCCACACCCACCAAGCCACATCCACCAAGCAATGCCACATCCACCAAGCCACACCTACAGAACTGGTAGTAAAAATTCTGACTGGCCCCACCCCCATCTATTCTCTGCCTCCCGAAGTCCCAGCTGATTGGGAGGAAATGGGGATTTTGCAGTAACCTTCCCCTGGATTGGGGAGGGAATGGAGATTTTACAGTATCCTTCTCCTGCCACACCCACCAAGTCACACCTACTAAGCCATGCCATGCCCACCAAGCCACACCCACAGAACCGGTAGTAAAAAAATTTGAAACCCACCACTGCCGTGATCATGTGACTACATTTCACCCTGTGGTGACGTGACTGTAGTTCAGTCACTCAGCAATCAGCTAACATTTATGCCTGTTTCCTGTGTTCCATGATCACATGACTGTGATTTACAGTAGTTTGACCGAAAAATGGCATTTACTTCCAGTTTTCATCAAAGAGGCCCCCTAGTGAACCATAACTTTGCTATAGTTTTTAACAAACACAGATTTCCTTAACAACCACGGTGATTTGCTTAACGACTGCTGCAAAAATGGTCATAAAATCAGGTTGGTCAAGTAATGGCCCGATTGACAACTTTCATGACTTACAACCATAATGGGGAGGCTCCATTATAGTTGTAAATCAATCTGTATATACTATCTCTTGTGGGGTCCTTGGTGCTCTCTGAGCGTGTTCATTTTTTTGCCGATGTTTCATTACCTAAACAAGATAATATTATCAGTTCTACCTAATTGTTCTCTTTCTCCTCCTCCTCCTCCTCCTCTTCGTCTTCTTCCTCCTCCACCCGTTCCTCCTTTGCTTCCTTCTCCTTCTCTTCCTCCTCCTCCTCCTCCTCCTTCTTTCTCCTCCTCCTCCTTCTCCTCCTCCTCCATCTCCTCTTCTTCCTCCTTCTCTCCTCCTTCTTCTTCTCCTTCTTCCTCCTGCTTCTTCTCCTTCTTCCTCCTCCCTCCTCCTCCTCCTCCTCCTCCTCCTCCTCCTCCTCCTCCTCCTCCTCCTCCTCCTCCTCCTCCTCCTCTTCTTCTTCTTCTTCTTCTTCTTCTTCTTCTCTTCTTCTTCTTCTTCTTCTTCTTCTTCTTCTTCTTCTTCTTCTTCTTCTTCTTCTTCCTGTTCCTCCTTTGCTTCCATCTCCTCCTCCTCCGCCTCCTCTTCTTCATCTTCCTCCTCCTCCTCTTTCTTCCTCCTCCTCCTGTTCCTCCTCCTCCCCCTCCGCTCCACAAACACCTTTCTCTTCTAGCCCTGATGGTGTTACCTAGTTTGGGTAATGAAACATCTGCAAGAAAACCACCAAGCTCAGACAGCACCAAGAACCCCCTCATGTCAACCCTGAGCTACAGATATTCTCCCTTATTAATATCTCATTTGTTGGAACTGAATAAGGTCATGGCAATTTATGCAACTGAATTAACAGAGGGGGATTTTGATGTGCCACTTTATCCGACATGAGTATTATCTCCCACTTCTGAAGGAAGAAAAACCCTGGCACTGAGATCGCAAATGGTTCTGCTTTTCTTGTCTCCGTTTCAACTTCTCTTTCACGCTGGCTCATCGTTACCAGTTTTAATAAGATTTCTCTCAATGGTCTCCTTGTCCTGAAAATGTTATCCTCTGAACAGTGGAACGATTGAGCATATTACCATAAGCTGAAAGATAAAAGTATACATTGGATTCACCCAATTTAAACTCTCTTAACTATTCCTTGAGATGTTGTCATCTTCCTTTTGACATCCTACTTCACGGAGCATAATGAGGACTTAAGAGAAGTAGGTAGGAAGTCTCCGCGGTGGCAGATTAAACCTGGTTGGATGTTACGGCAGTAATCAATTTTTTGGAGTGATTTCACATCTGACAAAATGATTTACTATTGATTTACGATTAATCAATCAATTAAACAGAATAGAGCTGGAAGGGACCTTGGAGGCCTTCTAGTCCAGCCACTCCTTAAGCAAGAAGAAGAGGAGAAGGAGGAAGAGGAACAGGAGGAGGAGAAGAAGGAAGAAGGAGGAGGAGGAAGAAGAAGGAGAAGAAGAAGGAGGGGAGAAGGAGGAAGAAGAGGAGGTGGAGGAGGAGGAGGAGGAGGAGGAGAAAGAAGGAGGAGGAGGAAGAGAAGTAGGTAGGAAATCTCTGCGGTGGCAGATTAAACCTGGTTGGATGTTATGGCAGTAATCAATTTTTTTGGAGTGATTTCACATCTGACAAAATGATTTACTATTGATTTACGATCAATCAATCAATTAAACAGAATAGAGCTGGAAGGGACCTTGGAGGCCTTCTAGTCCAGCCACTCCTTAAGCAAGTGACCAATTTTAGACAAATGGCTGTCCGGTCTCTTCTTAAAACCTCCAGTGATGAAACACCCACAACTTTTGAAAGCTAGCTGTTTCATGGCTTAATTTTTTTTTTAATTTCATTTTGTCACAACAGTATATACAATCATCAACATAAACAATAACCCATCATGAGAGAGAAAAAAGTATATATAAGTAAAAGTATGCAACAACTATGTTAATCTGATATAATGAAGGGAACAATAGGACAGGAACGGTAGGCACTTTTGTGCTCTTATGCACGCCCCTTATAGTCCTTTTAGGAATGGGGTGAGGTCAATAGTAGACAGTTTTTGGTTGAAGATTTTGGGGTTTTGAGTAGAGACTATAGAGTCAGGTAGTGAGTTCCAAGCGTTAACAACTCTGTTACAGAAGTCATATTTTCTGCAATCAAGTTTGAAGCGGTTGACATTAAGTTTGAATCTATTGTTTGCTCTTGTATTGTTGCGACTGAAGCTGAAGTAATCTTTTATAGGAAGGATATTACAATAGATGATTCTGTGTGTTAAACACAGATCATGTCGGAGTCGGCGGAGTTCTAAGTTTTCTAATCCCAGGATTTCTAGCCTGGTGGTATAAGGTATTTTGTTGTTTTCGGAGGAGCGAAGAACTCTTCTAGTAAAATATTTCTGGACGCGTTTGATAGTATTAATGTCAGAGATGTGGTATGGGTTCCAGACGGATGAGCTGTATTCAAGAATAGGTCTGGCAAATGTTTTGTATGCTCTGGTTAGTAGTGTAGAGTTTTTGGAAAAGAAGCTACGTAAAATTAGGTTTACAACTCTTAGAGCTTTTTCTGCTATGTAGTTGCAGTGGGCTTTGGCATTTAGGTCATTTGATATGAAAACTCCAAGTTCTTTGACAGGGAGGGGGTCGTCGGTAAGGTAATGTCCATCAAGCTTGTACTTGATGTTAGGGTTCTTTTTACCAATATGTAAGACTGAGCATTTGCTGGTTGATATTTGAAGTTGTCCTCATTGTTAGGAAGTTTCTCTTTAATTCCAGGTTGCTTCTCTCCTTGATTAGTTTCCCTCCATTGTTTCTTGTCCTGCCCTTCTGGTGCTTTTATAAAATAAGTTGACCCCCTCCTCTTTGTGGCAGCCCCTCAAATACTGGAATACTGCTATCATGTCCCCCCTAGTCCTTCTTTTCTCTAGAGCAGGGGTCTCCAATCTTGGCAACTTTAAGCCTGGAGGACCTCAACTCCCAGAATGCCCCAGCCAGCTTTGCAGGGGTTCAGGAGAACCTTCTGTGCAGTTCGGAGAACCCCCTAATCCCACTCCTGGCTGGTCCCTCCCACTGCACCCTGCGCCTCCCCTCCCAGGAGTCCCCATGTGGCCCAGCATCCGAATTTTGACCATGTGACTATAGGGTTGGTGGTGCAACGGCTATAAGTGTCGAAAAAATGGCCATGTCCCTTTTTAAGACTTTTTGGACTTAACTCCCAGAGTCCCTCAGCCAGCAAAGCTGGCTGAGGAACTCTGGGAGTTGAAGTCCAAAAGTCTTAAAGGGACCAAGTTTGGACACCCCTGGACTATAGGGTTGGTGGTGCAACGGCTATAAGTGTCGAAAAAATGGCCATGTCCCTTTTTTTCAGCGTTGTAACTTTGAATGATCACTAAATGAACCATTGTAAGTCAAGTACTACGTGCGCTTGTAGAATCAGAATGTTCTCTCAAAACAAAGATGATTAGGGGACTGGAGGCTAAAACATATGAATAACAGTTACAGGAATTGGGTATGTCAAGTTTAATGAAAAGAAGGACTAGGGGAGACATGATAGCAGTGTTCCAATATCTCAGGGGTTGCCACAAAGAAGAGGGAGTCAAGCTCTTCTCCAAAGCACCTGAAGGCAGGACAAGAAGCAATGGATGGAAACTAATCAAGGAGAGAAGCAACCTAGAACTAAGGAGAAATTTCCTGACAGTTAGAACAATTAATCAGTGGAACAGCTTGCCTCCAGAAGTTGTGAATGCTCCAACACTGGAAGTTTTTAAGAAGATGTTGGATAACTATTTGTCTGAACTGGTGTAGGGTTTCCTGCCTAAGCAGGGGGTTGGACTAGAAGACCTCCAAGGTCCCTTCCAACTCTCTTTATTCTATATTCTATTCTAATGTTTTCACTTCTCTAAATCTGAAAAAGGATCCGTTATTTATAGCCCTTTATTTCCAGCAATGCACTAAGTGGTGAAATGCAGCCGTTCAATTTCCTCTTTTGCCAAGTTTCCATTTTTCCCTCTTACGAGGAAAGTGAAATGCCTCGAGTGAGAACATCCTTGGCTTCAGAATTTTTCCCATAGGAGTTGTCCTGCTTCAGAGGAGAATTAATGCAACCCTCTCTACAGTCAATCCTCAGAATGAATAAACTTGTAGGGCAGTGCTACTTCTTATCATTAGTGGCTTCTAATTGGATTATATGTTACTGTTCTGACCCAGCCCTCCGAACACGACAAATCCTCTGAAGTGAACTCAAAGATTCCTTTAATTAGGAGTGCTGGCAGCCTGAGCAAAAAGTTTCTGTCTCACCCCAGGCTAACAAGTCTGTCTGGCCAGAAGATGAATAGTTGTCTGCCACATCTATTCATCTCCGCCCCCTGCCTTTTATCCCCAGAGCTAGGGTGGGGCTTTGTTAGCAGCAGTGGCTCTTCCTTCCCAAGGACTGGCCCCTAGATTTCCACTGCTCTCCTCTCCTCTGCATTCTGGGCATCGGTGCGTCAGGCACTGGACCCAGCTGTTCCTCCTCTTCCTCATCAGCCACCTCCAGACCTGGGGGCTGTTGACTCTCCATCTGAGGACTGACGGAAGGCCCAGGCTCTCTCTCTCTCTCTCTCTGCCAGCTCCATTCCCTCTTCCCCCACAGAGCTCTCAGGTTGCCTGACCCTGACTCCCATGCCTCCTCCTCCTCTTTCCATTGGACAGCCAACAGGCCACAACAGTTACTCGGATATTTGGATTATCATCTTGGAACACTGCTGTCATGTCTCCCCTGGTTCTCCTCTGGTTCTCAACCAGAGGTGGGTTTCAGCAGGTTCTGACCAGTTCTGGAGAACTGGTAGCAGAAATTTTGAGTAGTTCGGAGAACTGTTAATAAAAATTCTGACTGGACCCGCCCCCATCTATTCTCTGCCTCCCAAGTCCCTGGGAGGAAATGGGGATTTTGCAATATCCTTCCCCTGGAGTGGGGAGGGAATGGAGATTTTACAGTATCCTTCCCCAGTCACGCCCAGCAAGCCACACCCACAGAACCGGTAGTAAAAAAATTTGAAACCTACCACTGGTCTCAACATCTTTTTTATAGTGTGGGGACCAAAACTGAATGCAGTATTCTAAGTGTGGTCTTACTAAGGCTTTATAGGGGAATCTCTGATGCTGCACAGATTGTGAAGTTTCATCAGGGTTGTCCTCTCAATATCCTAATGGACCAAGGCAAAGATCATTAGTTCCTTACAGCAGATCAATTATTACTGGGTAGCCCTGTTCAAACAAAATCCTTCACTAGGTCATGAACTGGGTTAGTATGTCAGTGGACTTAATTTTAGCTTCAAAGTCCCTAGAGCTCTTTGGTGCTGATTAAGCCTGCATCTTTCTCCAAAGGTTGAAAGACTTTCCAAAGTAGATTTAGAATAATTGGGCCTCTCTAAAATACTCCATAACTGTTTATTTTCTACTTTTTTTAAATTTATTATTTTATTTGCATTTATATCCCGCCCTTCTCCGAAGACTCAGGGCGGCTTACACTATGTTAGCAATAGTCTTCATCCTATTTGTATATTTATATACAAAGTCAACTTATTGCCCCCCCAACAATCTGGGTCCTCATTTTACCTACCTTATAAAGGATGGAAGGCTGAGTCAACCTTGGGCCTGGTGGGACTTGAACCTGCAGTAATTGCAAGCAGCTGCTGTTAATAACAGACTGTCTTACCAGTCTGAGCCACAGAGGCCCCTGGTCCTGAGTTTCACTCCTGGTCTTGACTTTGGTGACACGATAGCAGTCTTCCAATATTTGAGGGGCTGTCACAGAGAAGAGAGGGTTGACCTATTCCTCAAAACATCAGAGGGCAGGAGAAGAAATAATGGGTGGGAGATTATCAAAGAGAGATCCCAACCTAGAATTGAGGTGAAATTTCCTGACGTGAATAAAATAACAAAGCTGGAAGGGACCTTGGAGGTCGTCTAGTCCAACCCCGTGCTTAGGCAGGAAACCCTACTATTTCAGACAAATGGGTATCCAATCTCTTCTTAAAAACTTCCAGTGTTGGAGCATTCAGAACTTCTGGAGGCAAATTGTTCCACTGATTAATTGTTCTCACTGTCAGGAAATTTCTCCTTAGTTCTAAGTTGCTTCTCTCCTTGATTAGTTTTTGTCCGTTGCTTCTTGTTCTACCCTCAGGTGCTTTGGAGAATAGCTTGACTCCCTCTTCTTTGTGGCAGCCTCTGAGATATTGGAACACAGCTATCATGTCTCCCCTAGTCCTTCTTTTTATTAAACTTTACATACCGAGTTCCTGCAACCGTTCTTCATATGTTTTAGCCTCCAATCCCCTAATCATCTTTGTTGCTCTTCTCTGCACTCTTTCTAGAGTCTCAACATCTATTTTACATGGTGGTGACCAAAACTGGATGCAATGTTCCGAGTGTGGCCTTACCAAGGCATTATAAAGTGATATTAATACCACTGTTGAGAACAATTAATCAATGAAACGACTTGCCTCCGGAAGTTGTGGTACTCCATCACTGGAGGTTTTCAAGAAGAAATTGGACAGCCATTTGTATAGAATGGTATAGACTCTCCTGCTTGAGCAGGGGGCTGGATTAGAAGACCTCCAAGGTCCCTTCCAACTCTATTATTTTGTATTCTATTCTGTTTGCGTTCTGCAACCCAACAAGAAAGACACAGACTTCAGAAGATAATTAGAACTGCAGAAAAAATAATTGCTACCAACCTGCCTTCCATTGAGGACCTGTATACTGCACGAATCAAGAAGAGGGCCGTGAAAATATTTACAGATCCCTCACATCCAGGACATAAACTGTTTCAACTCCTACCCTCAAAACGACGCTATAGAGCACTGCACACCAGAACAACTAGACACAAGAACAGTTGTTTCCCGAAGGCCATCACTCTGCTAAACAAATAATTCCCTCAACACTGTCAAACTATTTACTAAATCTGCACTACTATTAATCTTCTCATCGTTCCCATCACCAATCTCTTTCCACTTATGACTGTATGACTGTAACTTTGTTGCTGGCAATCCTTATGATTTATATTGATATATTGACCATCATTTGTGTTGCAAATGTTGTACCTTGATGAACGTATCTTTTCTTTTATGAACACTGAGGGCATATGCACCAAGACAAATTCCTTGTGTGTCCAATCATATTTGGCCAATAAAAAATTCTATTCTATTCTATTCTATTCTGATTCTTTTTCACCCTCTCGGAGTACAAAACCAGCAGCTAGGAGTTGGCAACTTCTCAACCTCCTTTACAGAGGTTGGAAGACCCCAGAAAATGGCTGCTGTCCAAATGACTAAGTGGTCTTGATGCAGCACTGCTGACATGAGGGAATTGGCCATGACAGCTCATGACCAAAACTGTCAATCAAAAAAGCCACAAAGATATTATTTTGACTCATCCTGTAGACCGCGTTTTGGGTGATGGAAATGGATACGATTACTTGTTTTCTCATGTCATCGAAAAAGGGCTCAGACAGAGTCAGGATCCAGAGTAGGCCATGTGTTCAAGCAGAACTGGGCCACCTGTGAACTGGCTTGAACATGTTATGATTTTTGTATAATAAACAGGAATGCTACTTAGAACATAGAGTCATAAAATAAGTTTCTTAATCGTATTTTAAATTGTACATTGTATTACCTGTTTTATTTTGCCTGTACACCGCCCTGAGTCCTTCGGGAGAAGGGCGGTATAAAAATCAAATAAATAAATAAATATAAATAAATAAAAAATAAAAATAGGGCTAGAAGGCACCTTGGAGGTCTTCTGGTCCAACCTCCTGTTCAGGGTGAAAGACTGTATACCAGTGGTGAAATGTAAAATTTGTTAGTACCGGTTCTGTGGGCGTGGCTTGGTGGAATAATGTGACCCAGCGGGCGTCGCTAACCTTTTTAATTTTTTTTGCTTTTAAAAGCATTTTTTTCTACAACCTCTTCGGCCAAAGAGGTTGTAAAAAAATGCTTTTAAAAGGCTCTGATGATCCCAGCTGAGTTTCCTGATCGGCAGATGCTTTTGTTTTCTTTTAAAAGCATTTTTTTGGTCTTTAAAACAAAAAAAAAAAGCCTCTGACGATCAGGCAACTCAGCTGGGATGGCCAGAACCTTTTAAAAGCAATTTTTCTACAACCTCTTCGGCTAAAGAGGTTGTAGAAAAAATGCTTTTAAAAGGCTCTGACGATCCCAGCTGAGCCACGCAATCATCAGAGGCTTTTTTTTTTTACTTTTAAAAGCATTTTTTCGGCTGAAGAAAAAATGCTTTTAAAAGTAAAAAAAAAAAACCTTTGATGATCACGCAACTCAGCTGGGCATGGCGGGGGGAGGGATTTTTGCTACCGGTTCTCCGAACCACCTAATGCCATCACTACCGGATCGGGCAATCTGGTCCGAACCGGGAGCATTTCACCCCTGCTATATACCATCCCAGTCAAATGGTTGCCCAGTCTATTCTTGAAAGCCTCCAGTGATGGAGCACTCACAACTTCTGGAGCTAAGCTATTCCACTGATTAATTGTTCCCACCATCAGGAAAATTTTCCTCAGTTCTAGGTTGGATCTCTCCCTGACAAGCTTCTACCTGTTTACTCCTTGTCCTGCTTTCTGGTGCTTTGGAGAATTAAGTCAATCCCCTCTTCTGTGTGATGGTCCCTCAAGAACTGGAAGACTGTTATTCTAAGATATTCTGCTGATTTCTCTTACGTTCTGTTTCTTTTTTTCAGAATGAAGTGTTTCAAAATCTCTCCTTGGCCCACCTTTTCATTTATCTGTTTTCTACAAAATCCCTTCTTCTGAAGACCCAGATTTTAGCCTTCAACCACAAGGATCCAAGCCAACTTGAGGGAGGACGAGAGAGAGAGAGAGAGAGAGAGAGGGAGAGAGAGATCTGAGAACATCAACTGGGCCTGTTTGATAGAAATGTCTCACAAGATGGTGGGAGAAAATGGCTTCCACTGCACCCACAAACTTATTTTCTCCAACACACCCAATTCCGTGGAGAACAGCCCTCCTTTTGACAGCCCCAGTCCCCAGGAACCCTGCCCCACTCCTTTGAGCAATGGGACATTCTACTCCAACACAAACAGTCCTTCAGATTCCTGCATGAAGCCTCTCTGTGAGGCGACGTCCCCCAAAGAAAACGGGTTCAACGGCGGCATTAAATACGTCTCCACCGATCGGGAGGTCCTGGTGTGCGGTTGGGGAGGCTTCACCCCAAGTTGTTTACAGTTTTTCAACACCCCCAAAGGGGTTCTCTTCTTTTTGTGCGTGGCTTCCTTCTTGCAAGGCATGACCGTCAACGGCTTTGTTAACACCGTCATTACATCCATCGAGCGGCGCTTCGACCTCCAGAGCTACCAAAGCGGATTGATTGCCAGTTCCTACGACATCGCGGCCTGCGTGTGTTTGACGTTCGTCAGTTACTTTGGGGGCAACGGACATAAACCGCGGTGGCTGGGCTGGGGAGTTTTGATCATGGGGATTGGCTCCCTCATTTTTGCCCTGCCTCACTTCACCACCAGCCAATACGAAGCCCATTTTTCGGAGGAGATTGGCACGTGCTCCTCCAATCAGAGCACATGGTGTTCAGAAAGTGTCTCCACCCTTTCTAATTATCAGTTTGTCTTCATGCTCGGTCAGTTTCTACACGGGATTGGAGCAACGCCACTCTACACCCTTGGGGTGACCTACCTGGATGAAAATGTCAAGTCCAACTATTCTCCTGTGTATATTGGTAAGTCCTGCGGTCTACATAATGAGGGAATAGGTAGGGAATGCCATCCATGATGGCTGGGGAATTCTGGGAGTTGAAGTCCACAAATCTTAAAGCTGCCAAGTTTGGAGGCCTCTGGATTAGAGGACCAGTTGAATTCTTTTCAACTTAATGACTGAATGAAACGTGGAGAAGGTTATAGGCTCCAGCGGTGGCCTTCTTTGCCCCAATTTGAGTCTGAGCAAACACCAAAATCTTCCATGTTGAACTTTGC
The DNA here is from genome assembly GCF_028640845.1 of Ahaetulla prasina. NCBI lineage: Eukaryota > Metazoa > Chordata > Lepidosauria > Squamata > Colubridae > Ahaetulla > Ahaetulla prasina. The sequence continues at coordinate 219,835,245 of NC_080541.1, forward strand.
CCATTATCATAGTTGTGTCTTTTCTCTTTTCAGCTGTTTTCTACACCGCTGCCATATTGGGCCCAGCAGCTGGCTACTTGGTTGGAGGCATCTTTCTCAATATTTACACTGAAATTGGGAGACAGTAAGTTCCTGGCCCCCTTTCTCTTTCCTTCCATCAGCCCTTCTGAAATTCCCAGGGAACCTTCTGCCCCTGTCTCAACATATTTCTGTTGTGACCCAGGCCCAAGTAGATAGTAGGAAACTCAGTCTGTGAAGAAAAAAAAAACTTTATTCAAACAGCTGAGAATTACTTCATTCCCGGCGTCGTTCAACTCAAATTAAAACAAATTGCCCCCAACACAAATTCCTCAGTCCTATCACAAACCTTGGTCCAATTAGGCAAACTGCCAAAGGCCTTTCTTGGCAAAAGTTCAGAAGTCACAAAAATAAATGCAAGATGTAGACGAAGCAGAAGGTGAAGCTACCAACGTTGTTTTCTGGCAAATCCCAAATGCTGTTGCTGGTCTGTTTTAAGCCTTATGGGAGGGGCCAATCATCTCTTGGCCCTACTCCCGAGTTGTCCTTTTTGCTTGAGCTGCTCTTGCCTTCTGGCAGCTCTTCTCATGCGTGCATTAGGAACAGGCTCCTCCTGTTCCTCTGCCTCACTACTGTCAGTCTCTGGAGGCTCTGGAGTCCGCACCTCACTCCCCGATAGCCCTGGCCCCACCTCAGCCTCATCACTGTCCGACTCCATTGCCAGCTCCGCAAGCTGCTGGCGGACCGCAACATATTTCCATCAGATAGAACCAAAGTCGGTATCAACAGAGATGTAGCTTCAATAAATGCCAGCGTTTTCAGACAGGTGTTTCAAGTAAGACATTTGTGTAAATCTGGATGTCCAGACATTATGCAAGTTCAAGCATCTTCTAGGCCAGTGATGGTGAACCTTTTTGGCACTGAGTGCCGAAAAAGGAGCACTTTGCGTGCATTTGCGCTTGTCAGGGCCGTGACCAGGAAGAGGAGCTGCCCAGGGGGCATGCACATGCCAGATAAGGTACTTCTGGTTTCCAGTGCATGCATGCGCACCAGCCAACAAGTCTTCCGGTTACTACCATGCAGGCACACATGCCTATCAGCTGGTCGGCGCGCATGCTCACGCCAGAAAATGGAAGACCAGTTTTTCTGGTTTCCGGCACTGCCACATGCACAAAGGCCAGCTGATTGTCATGCGCCAGAAACCCGGAAGAGGAACGGGCGATGCCGCGCATGCCAGGCGACATGGTTCCACGTGCCACTTCGGGCACGTATGCCATAGGTTCACCATCATGGTTCTAGGCAGTGTTTCTCAACACTAACATTTGAAGATGAGTGGACTTCAACTCCCAGAATTCCCTAACCAGCAGTGTTGGCTAGGAAATTCTGGGAGTTGAAGTCCACTCATCTGGAATTCAGTTGTCAAGGTAAACACCAATCTAGCGACGGCAGTTGGTGACAATTCACTCCTCCCCAACTTAGAGCACCTTTGAGATCCTAAAATTCCACACTCAATTCTTAGTTAAAATATAATGGGGGGGGAAGGATGTGGTGGCTCAGTGGCTAAGATGCTGAGCTTGTCGATTGAAAGGTCGGCAGTTCAGCGGTTCGAATCCCTAGCGCCACATAATGGGCTGAGCTCCCGTTACTTGTCCCAGCTTCTGCCAACCTAGCAGTTTCGAAGGCACGTAAAAATGCAAGTAGAAAAAATAGGGACCACCTTTGGTGGGAAGGTAACAGCGTTCCGTGCACCTTTGGCATTGAGTCATGCCGGCCACATGACCACAGAGACGTCTTTGGACAGTGCTGGCTCTTTGGCTTTGAAACGGAGATGAGCACTGCCCCCTAGAGTCAGGAATGACTAGCACATATGTGCAAGGGGAACCTATACCTTTACCTTTAATGGGGTGAAACCCGTAATTCTCCAGGCCTCATTCTTTTATTTATTTATTTTGAAGCATGTCCATTTCTGGCTTGGTCCCTGCATATTACTGTTGCCATGAGAAATTTGTAGCCTTGTTATTAACTTTTCATCACCAGGTGGATAGTTCGTGTTAAAAGGAAAAGAGCACCGTTCAAACTATAGTGGTAACTATGGTAATAACTCCTGGGCAATGTATCCGTAGCTCTGGACAGAGAATTCAACCCCCGCCAAAGCCAATTAACAGTTTAATTTAGAATACAATAAAGGTATCCTATGGTGATGTGAGTCAACAGAATATTACAAGAGAGCTCAACCACTCCATTCAGTTCTTCAGCCGAGTCACCGGTTACAACTCTGTTGGCATTTACACAGTGTTATCCAAGAATGACATTCATTCATTCATTCATGACACTAGTCCTCGACTTACGACTACAGTTCAGACCGGAATTTCTGTTGCTAAGCGAGGCAGCTGGGAAATGAGTCACGCCCAATTTCATTGTCCTTTTTTTTTTTCCCCTGCATTCGTTAAATGAATCACTACAGATGTTAAGGGCTGTTAAATGAATCTGTTTCGCACTGACTTTGCTTGTCAGAGGCTGGCTAGGAAAATCACAAATGGCAATTACCTGACCCCAGGATACCTCAGCTGTCATAAATACATGCCAGTTGCCAAGCCCCCCAATTTTGATCATATGACCCTGGGAGCAGTGCAATGATCATAAAGTCCAAGGACTAGTTATAAGTCACTTTTTTTTAGTGTGGGTGTCACTAAACAAATGGTCGTAATTTCAGGATTACCTGTAAGTTTAAAGTTCTCCAACTAGCCTTAGGAGCTTTCCTTCTTCCTCATCTTTCACTTTCTTTTTGTACTTTGTCACTCTCACTTCCCTACAGAATATCCCTTTGAGTTGTTTATCCGATATCATTTAAAGATCTCATCTCTTTCTCCCACTCGATGAGTAGCTTAAGATCCAGCAAGAAGATTTTTACAATGATTGGTCCCAGATGTCCATTTGAGTGGCATGATAGCATAGTGGTGAAGACGCTCACCTCCCACTCGGAAGGTTGAGAGTTCAATCCTAGGTAGCGGCAGATATTTCTCTCTTTGGGCACAAAGAAAAAATATCTGCTGTGAACTCCACATAGGCATCGGGAAGGGCATCCAGCCAGTAAATGCTCAGCTCCATCCAGTCACCCTGACTCTATGCCAAATTAGATGTCCATTTGGAAACTTTACACAGCTAGTTCTCTTTTCTGCTTATCCTTGGAACTGTGGTTATCATTAACATGATTGTTATTTCTGTCTCAGTTTGTCAAATGCAGTCCCAACAAACCAGAAAGTCTCAGACTGGGTGGGAAAAACTACTCTGAGACTCGCTTGTGTGCAGGTGTGTGTGCACACTTTATTGTTGTTGTTGTCATTATCCTTTAGCCCTGCCTAAATCAAAGTACAATGACTCTGATTTATTTTTTCTGGTGGTGTCCGGTTTGTAACCCTTACAAAAGTATGTCCTTCTTAAAAAAATTCTCCCAAGCAATTAAGGAAGTAATATATCTTTGAAGAAAGAAATGGCTACATTTCACGCTTGTGTGAATTAGCTTTGTCTCAAAGCCAGAGAGACCGATTTGATTAGACTTCTGAAAGTTTATGGCTTTTTTCCTGGTTTTATTCCCAGAATTGATCTTACACCGGATAATTCCCTGTGGGTCGGAGCATGGTGGATTGGATTCTTAGGCGCTGGCGCCGGTTCCCTCTTGATTTCGGTACCCATTTTGGGGTACCCTCATCGTCTCCCAGGTACGTGAACTGAATCCCAACCAAATCCTTTGAGCGTCTTTTCAGGATTTTGGAAACCTGCCAAAGTAGCCATTTCTCCTCCGTTGACTTCCCATCAAGGGTACAAGGCGCTATAATAGTTTTCCTTTATTTAAAATTGCAGTGTTTTGAATCTTGACCCATTGTAGTATTCAATGCAGATTTTAATGCAATACTGTTTATGTAATTGAGTTAAACCTTATGGACATTCTGTTATTTAGAAAGGCTAGAGTATGATGGAGGAGGAGGAGGAGGAGGAGGAGGGGAAGGAGAAGGAGGAGAAGGAGAAGAAGGAGAAGGAGAAGGAGAAATAATTATATCAATCTTATTTTAAGGATGTTAATACAGATATTCCTCGACTTATGACCACAGTTAAGACTGGACCTTCCATCACCAAATAATGTGGTCACTAAGTTTAATTTCTCCTTGATTTCACATCCTTTTTCCATGCCTGTTAGAAGCCAGCTGGGAAGGTCACAAATGAAAATCATATGATCTAGGGATGTTGCAATCATTGTAAATACATGCTGGTTGCCAAGCTCTTGAATTCTGATCGTGTGTCCATGGGGACACTCAGACAGTTGTAATCCTGAGCATCAATCCTAAGACATTTTTTTCAACACCATCATAACCTTTGAACGATGGGTGGTCCATTTCTGGAGTTTTTAAGAAGAGATTGGAAGACGTTTGTCTGAAATGATAAAGGGTCTCCTGCTTGAGCAAGTGGTTGGACAAAAAGACCTCCCTTCCCTTCCCACTCCACTGCATTCTATTCTATCTTCTATTCTATTCTCCAAAGCATCTGAAGGCAGAACAAGAAACAATGGATGGAAACTAATCAAGGAGAGAAGCAACCTAGAATTAATACAGCTTAATTAATACTTAAATTAATTAATTAATACTTGAATACAGCTCGACTGTTTGGAACCCATACCACATTTCTGACATCAATACAACTGAACGTGTCCAGAAATATTTTACAAGAAGAGTTCTCCACTCCTCTGAATACAACAAAATACCTTATGCCACCAGCCTTGAAATCCTGGGTTTAAAAAATTTAGAACTACGCCGCCTTCGACATGACCTGAGTTTAACTCATAGAATCATCTATTACAATGTCCTTCCTGTCAAAGACTACTTCAGCTTCAATCGCAACAATACACGAGCACACAATAGATTTAAGCTTAATGTGAACCGCTCCAATCTTGATTGCGGAAAATATGACTTCAGTAACAGAGTTGTTAATGCTTGGAATACACTACCTGACTCTGTGGTCTCTTCCCAAAATCCCCAAAGCTTTAACCAAAAACTGTCTACTATTGACCTGACCCCATTCCTAAGAGGTCTGTAAAGACAGTGCATAAGAGCACAAACCGTGCCTATCGTTCCTGTCCTATCGTTTCCTTTCGTTATATCCAATTAATATAGTTATTACATACTCATACTTATATATATGCTTATATATTTTATAGTTATTTCATACTTATGCTTATATATACTGTGTGACAAAATAAATAAATAAATAAAAATTAAGGAGAAATTTCCTGACTGTGAGAACAGTTTATCAGTGGATTACCTTGCCTTCAGAAGTTGTAGATGCTCCATCCTTGGCAGTTTTTAAGAAGAAATTGGATAGCCATTTGTCTGGAATTGTATAAGCAGAGAGTTGGACTAGAACAGGGGTCTCCAACCTTGGCAACTTTAAGACTTGTGGACAAAGCTGGCTGAGGAATTCTGGGAGTTGAAGTTCACAAGTCTTAAAGTTGATAAGGTTGGAGATCCCTTAAAGTTGGACTAGAAGACTTCCAAGGTCCCTTCCAACTATGTTATTCTATCCTGTTCTGTTCCAATCCAATCCAATCCATTCCATTCAATTCTATTTTTTGCAATGGTCATACAGTAGGTCGAGGACTATCTCTATTGCAAGCGTAAAATTAATTAACAGTTTTTTTCCAAAATTGAGTATAATGCTCAAAAAGGACTGCTGCACAAGATTATAACTTTTGCTTGCCAAGGATTGGAAGTTTTTTCCTGAGCGCTTCAGTTAAAAGTTCTCAAGATGATAAGACTGGAAAAGGTATAAATATTTATAGCTGGACTACCTTAGAGGGAAAGTGTTGGCATAAGTTTGCAGGAGTATAGTACCCGTAACAAATGATCAGCCTATCAAATAGTACCCTGAGTAGAAACATGATATATAGCCCACTTTGCTAAGTCCTTTGTGCATCAGAATGCAACATAGACCAAGTCGGAGTATACAGGTTGCAATAAATCGTTCTAATTACAAGCATAATTTGTTGAATAAATCACCAGAGGTAAGTTTTATTTACTGAGCATACTAAGCTATAAATCAAATTTTGCAGGGCACATTAGTTTAACTCGTAACCTGCTAAGACAAACTACACAAAATACTTGGGGTGTTTGACTGTTCGTAAATCTTGCGCCACCTCCGCATATGCGCAGGACCTTCTGCGCATGTGCAGAGCATTAAAAAAAGGACATGATGACATCTGGGTGGTGGGCGGAGCCTACAGTAGTGGCAGCTACCAGTTCGCCGGAACCAGGTAGAACCAGCAGAATCCTACCACTGACCTTATTTTAAGAGAAGGCATAGCAGGAACCTCAGGATGTTGGTTATTGATAGAATAGAATAGAATATAATTTTTTATTGGCCAAGTGTGATTGGACACACAAGGAATTTGTCTTGGTGCATAGGCTCTCAGTGTACATAAAAGAAAAGATACGTTCATCAAGGTACAACATTTACAACACAAATGATGGTCAATATATCAATATAAATCATAAGGATCGCCAGCAACAAAGTTACAGTCTTACTGATGGGAGCATTGATATGTTCAGACGATCCAGCTGATAAGTCACGAATGAATGACCTTATTGAAGCATTTGCTGTCCTAGGATCACAACGTTACATAGTCATGCGAGTTTCGGAAACCCATCAATCAAAAGATGGCAGCCATAAAACCGCCTCGGATCCTGATTTCGGAAAGACGGTCAAAGATCTGCCACAGTAAGAACATCCCTTTTTAATCATTCATAGATATGTGAATTGAATGTGACTTTGGGGTGTGGGGAAAAATAACTCCAACACTGTCTGTGTTCCTTTCACCAAATGTATTCATAAGGCAGATACGGTATTCAGACAATACATAGAGCCAGTTTGGCATAGTGTTAAGGTTTTGGCGTAGAAACCAGGAGCCTGTGAGTTCTAGTCCTGTCTTAGGTACAAAACCAACTGGGTAACTTTGGGCCAGTCACCAGGAGACTGTGAGGTCTAGTTCCGCTTTAGGCATGAAAGCTGGCTGGGTGACTTTGGGCCAGTCACCAGGAGACTGTGAGTTCTAGTTCTGCCTTAGATCACATGAAATATTAATGCCGCTTTATAAAACCCTAGTGAGATCACACCTGGAATACTGCAACCAATTTTGGTCACCAGACTACAAAAAAAAGATGTTGAGACTTTGGAAAAAAGTTCAAAGAAGAGCAACTAAAATGATCAAAGGCCTGGAGACTAAACCGTATATAGAATGTCTGCTGGCTTTGGGTTTCGCTAGTCTACAGAAAAGAAGAATTGGGGGTGACATGTTAGCAGTATTCCAGTATTTTCACAAAGAAGAGGGTGTCAAATTATTCTCCAAGGCACCAGAGGGCAGGACAAGAAACTAATCAAAGAGAGAAGCAATCTGGAATTAAGGAGAAACTTCCTAACACTGAGGACAATTAACCAGTGGAACAGCTGGCCTCCAGAAATCATGGGCGTTCCATCGTTGGAGGTTTTTAAGAAAAGACTAGACAGTCACTTGTCTGAAATGGTATAGATTCTCCTGCTTGAGCAGGGGGCTGGACTAGAAGATCTCCAAGGTCCCTTCCAGCTCTATTCTGTTCTATTCTTAGGCATGAAAGCCGGTTGGGTGACTTTGGGCCATTCAGTTAAGCAGGAAAGTTGGCTGTCTGTGACATTGGGTCAGTCACCTTCTCTTTCACTCCAATGCACCACATAAGGTTGCTTTTGTGAGGAAAATAGGAGGAGGAAGGAATATTATGTATGTTAGCTGTGAGTTATTTATAAATCCTGTAATAAAGGTAGGATAAAAAACTAATGAATAAACAAATACAGGAAATCAAAGCTAACAAAATACAACAAAATACAACTGCTACAGTACGTTATTATAACATAGTATGTTCCCAGAATAAATCACAGAGTTTATGTTAATAACCTTGATTTCCAGTTGTTATGACTCTAAAATGTTTAGTCAGATCACTTACAAACCAGGGGTGGCTAAAGAATACAACATGTTGTACAACCAAGAGCCGTGGTGGCGCAGTGGTTAGAATGCAGAAATGCAGTCTAAATCTGCCAACTGCCAGCAGTTCGATTCTGACAGGCTCAAGGTTGACTCAGCTTTCCATCCTTCCGAGGTGGGTAAAATGAGGACCCAGATTGTTTGGGACCAATAGGCTGACTCTGTAGTAAACCACTTAGCGATGTCTCTAAAGCACTGTGAAGCGGTATATAAGTCTAAGTGCTATTGCTATCCTGACACCGATTAGTTTAAATCATGAACAAATGTACAGTAGCTTATTAATAAATAAACTCAACTGATCTGATAGGATTCAGTCCCTTCTTAAAAAAAACCCATAACGGGTAGGGTGACAAGTTTATTCATTTATTGAACATCTACAGTTCAGTGGTGGGTTTCAATTTTTTTTTACTACCGGTTATGTGGGTGTGGCTTGGTGGGCATGGCATGGCTTGGTGGGCATGGCTTGGTGGGTGTGGCAGAGGAAGAATACTGTAAAATCCCCATTCCCACCCCAATCCTGGGGAAGGTTACTGCAAAATCCCAATTTTCTCTCGATCAGCTGGGACTCAGGAGGCAGAGAATAGATGGGGGAGGGGCCAGTCAGAATTTTTACTACCAGTTCTCCAAACTACTCAAAATTTCTGCTACCGTTCTCCAGAATTGGTCCGAACCTACTGAAACCCACCTCTGCTACAGTTGTATAAGCATAGCCATATTTTACTAGAAGAGTACTCAAATCTTCTGTTCAAAATAAAATTCCCTATCCCACCAGGCTTAAAATTGTAGGTCTGGATAGCCTCAAACTACGCCGTCTACATTCTGACCTATACTTAGTTCATAAGATTATTTACCAAAACGTTCTACCTGTAAATGAGTACTTCAGTTTCAACCATAATAACACAAGGGCTATCAATAGATTCAAACTCAATGTAAATTGCTTTAATCTTGATTGTAGGAAATATGACTTCTGCAACGGAGTGGTAAATGTCTGGAATACTCTACCTGATCCTGTTGTTAGTCTCTCTAATCCCCATACCTTTTACCGTAAACTGTCTACGTGGACCTTTCATGTTTCTTAAGAGGTCCCTAAGGGGGTGTGCATAAGCGCACCAGCGTGCCTACCATCCCTGTCCTACTGTTCCCAATTATATGTAATCATTCTATGTGTTTATGGCTATGTTTTGCCTATTTATATTCTTTTTTTGTGCCAATTTTTTTCATGTGTCCATGTCCATGTCTATTCTGTTACTTGTTTCCTTATTCTTTTTGACCAATAAATAAATAAATAATATAAATAGCAATAGTAAGCACAAGAGAAATATTCAATCGGAACAAATTATTAAACAAACAAACAAACAAACAAAGCCAGTGGCTGGGTTCCTTCAACATGCTGAGTCATGACATCCCTAGTCTAATCTAATTTGTTGTTTCATTCCTTTGATGAGTCTGCTACCAAACCGAAGAACAGCATTGAATTGTCTTCTAAAGAGGATCCAAACAAATGCACCCTTCATTTTGGACACCCTTGTGCTGCCTTCAAAACAGATGGCTATAATGCAGTGCTGTATCTTCATTGTACACAAGTTGTTAGCTGCCGCTCCTAAAGGCAAAGAATCAACAGTATTTTAATTTTGCGGGGAAGCAAACTAGGCTACTCCAGAAATCTGAACTGAGCTAAACTCAGAAGCATAAACTTTAGAGGAGGAACAGTAGTTTGGTTAATGCTAGAGTTAAACCTGTTGGGAATTGTGAAGCTGAATCTATTGTTAACTCATCTTTGCAAAGAACGTGGCATTTTCTCTGAGATCTCTTGATAAAAGCAAGTACACAGCAGCTATCGTTAATCTAAGAACTGTTAACAGTAATATATATATGGAAAGTTTAAAAAAAATGACCATTTGCCACTTTTGAACACCATGACACAGTTATTCTGCGTAAGACAATTAAGTTCCAAAATCACATTTGAAATGGGCCGTAATAGCTCAGGCTTTTAGAAGCCTGTTATTAGAACACAGCAGCCTGCAATTACTGCAGGTTCAAGCCCGGCCCGAGGTTGACTCAGCCTTCCATCCTTTATAAGGTAGGTAAAATGAGGACCCAGATTGTTGGGGGGGCAATAAGTTGACTTTGTAAATATACAAATAGAATGAGACTATTGCCTTATACACTGTAAGCCGCCCCGAGTCTTCGGAGAAGGGCGGGATATAAATGTAAATAAAAAAATAAAAAAATAAAAAGAAAGCCAGGCAGCGTGTGACCAACTCAGTGGACAAAAATGAAATAAAAAGCAGACATTTAAACTATGTTGTGACTTTAACCTCTTTTTCTTCCAAATATTAACCCAACTTTTATTGAATGAAGGGATGAAATGGAGATCTTTGCATTACGAAACCATCTGCAAAACCACTCTAAATCATTTCCTTATGCCAATACTAACTATGCAGTTGGGTTTATACATTGTGTTTAATCTTAAACTTAACTATGTACAGTTTTATTCCTTTAACATGAAATGCATAAACAAATAGACCTCATTGTGGTTTAATATGGCCTGATCACCACAAGATGCTAAGAGTCACTTGTTTCCCACAATCTATATATATGAAAGCCAAATTCAAATCACTCATTACAAAATCTCCAGAACGGTAAAGCATACAAACTTGAAATTTGGCATGTATGTTCCTCTTGGCTTCTAGCTGCTCATTAAGAAATGATTTTTTCAAAACGACCATCAGATCATTAGTATTTCATATACAGTATTATATTTACATGGGGCTCCCCTTGAAGAGCACCCGGAGGCTCCAGCTGGTCCAGAATGCGGCCGCGCGGGTGATAGAGGGAGCAAATCGAGGCTCCCATATAACACCACTCCTGCGTAGGCTGCACTGGCTTCCAGTGATCTTCCGGGTGCAATTCAAGGTACTGGTTACCACCTTTAAAGCGCTTCATGGCATAGGACCTGGCTATTTACGGGACCGCCTACTGTGACCGACGGCCCCCCAGCGACCAGTGCGCTCCCATAGAGTGGGCCTCCTCGGGGTGCCGTCGGCTAGACAATGTCGGCTGGCGACCCCCAAAGGGAGGGCCTTCTCTGTGGGGGCCCCAACCCTCTGGAACAAATTACCACCAGGTATTTGCCAACTCCCTGATCTCCGGACTTTCCGACGTGAGTTGAAAACATGGCTGTTTCATCGTGCAGGACTGGCCTGATAGTTTTAATTGGGAATTTTAAATGGGTTTTAAGGAGTCAGCCTAAATTTAAATATTTCATTTTAAATTATTTTAGTGTTTTTAAAAATTGTTTTAACATGGCTGTAAACCGCCCTGAGTCCTTCGGGAGAAGGGCGGTATAGAAATATAAACAAATAAATAAATAAATAAATAATGCACTGATGCTAAGGAGCTAGACATTCTACTCCCCCTCTCCACCTGAAAAGAACTCTGTTCCAACTGCCAGTTGCCTTATATTAACATGCTCTGATGCTACTCCTTCGCTAAACCGGGCGTGGGCATGGCCAGCACGTGACTCATCCAGCTTGCAGGCTGGGACATTGTACTCCCTCTCTGTTCCAACTGTCAGTTGCCTTATTCTACATTAAATTTCAGGCTTTAAGTATCAATTTATCATGCCCGATCACATAGTTTCGTAGGGCGTCCAGCTAGTATCAAATATAGAAGTCACAAAATAGGTTTAGCTGGCATGAACTCAGCCACGTTTCCTACTAATGGTTCACATTCAGCACTGAAAATGTTACCTAGTTTTGGTAATAAAACGTCTGCAAGAAGGAAAGAAAAAAAAAACCAAGCTCACAGAGCACCAAAAAACCCCTCGTTAAAATTCTCCCTTTCCCGATACCTTTGACTATTCAAACAGAAAGAGCTATTGTGTAACATACATTGTCTGGTTAATTTTGTTCTCTTTCTAATTTCCTGGTAGGGAACAGGAAAAAAAACACACCTTAAGTAAAGGAGAAGAAAGTACCACCAATTGCATTTTAGATTAGTTGTGGGTTTTGGGGTTTTTTTCTTCTTCACCCGATTTAACTGTCTAGAAATACAGACATCTTACCAACTGGTGTGGGTTCCTAGGTCATTCTCACTTCTGGGAAAGTGCCTGTGTGAGAAAACATTGCTGAGCAGCTGCTACAACATATCACAAGGGAGTTGGTGCACAAATTATTGTCTCTAATAGATTTTTTTTTAAGGAAGCAATTTTCTGTAAGAGACCTTTCTCTGTTCCCAGGACTGTGTTATTTTTCCCTGAACAAACACTTCAATAATAAAGATTATTTATTTGTTTGTTTATTTGTTTGTTTGTTTGTTTGTTTGTTTGTTTATTTATTTATTTATTTATTTATTTATTTATTTATTTATTTATTTATTTATTTATTTATTTATTTATTTATTTTACAGTCCACCTCATCCAGAAATCATTTTTAGAGGGGCATTTTTCTTGGATTTAGGGATTTTTCTTGGAGCTAATGATTCTTGATGATGGAGGAGGAGGAGGCACAATAATACATTTTCGTAAAAAAAGGGATAGATTTGCACAACACACAAACTAAAATACAGTTGCTGTATTGTGGGTCACTATCAGGGGTGAAATGCTCCCAATTCGGACCGGATCAGGTGATCCGGTAGCAATGGCAGCGGGTGGTTTGGAGAACCGGTAGCAAAAACCCCTGCCCCCACCATGCACAGCTGAGCCACACAATTGTCAGAGCCTTTTTTTTTTTACTTTTAAAAAAGAGGCTTTTTAGTTCCTCTTCACTTTCTGCCATTAGAGTGGTATCATCTGCATATCTGAGGTTGTTGATATTTCTCCCGGCAATCTTAATTCCAACTTTTGATTCATCCAGCCCCGCCTTTCGCATGATGTGCTCTGCATATAAGTTAAATAGACAGGGTGATAGTATATAGCCTTGCCGGACTCCTTTCCCAATTTTGAACCAATCAGTGGTTCCGTGTCCAGTTCTCACTGTTGCTTCTTGACCCGCATACAGGTTTCTCAAGAGACAAATAAGATGGTCTGGTACACCCAATCTCTTTAAGAAGTTGTCAGAATAAATAAATACAGATAAAAACTAATCACAATGGAGAGAGAACAATCTTTTGAAAGATAACAATCATTTCTTTTTAATTATAAGAAATTGGAGGAACATGCCATGAGGGATATGGGATTATAATCCTCAGGAAAACCTAGAATCAACTAAAATAAATGGAAATCACCTTATTAATGCTTGTACACCTAGCTTGGAACGTAGGATCTACACTAAATAATTTGTTCCCTTTTGTTTTTTGGGGGGATCCTAAAGGTCACTTTGGCTGCTACTGAAGAACCCAACTTTCATCTTCCTTTGCTTAGCTGGAGCTACAGAAGCTACCTTGATTGCTGGGATGTCAACTTTTGGCCCCAAATTCCTTGAATCCCAATTCAGCTTAAGTGCCTCTGAAGCAGCAACTTTGTTTGGTAAGAAAAAAGAGTCGTCGAATGAAGCTTTATTAGGGGGTTTTAATCCCCATTAACTGAGCTCAGCTCCTGCTGGCTTCACGGCCACATCTATATACAGCTAGTCAGTCATGGGATCCAGCCAGTTCGGGCGAACCGGTAGTTAAATTGCTGGGTGGCCCTGCCCTGCCCCTTCCAGGAGTCCCCACGTGCCCCATTTTGGCTCTCAGGTAAGTGCAGGGAGGCCTACTAGGCCCAAAACGAGGCATGGAGGGAGTGGTGTGCCTCCCCCCAGCCTGTTTATGCTCCTAGGAGGCTGCAGGGAGGCCTACTAGGCCCACAACATGGCACTGGAGGCAGTGCGTTCCCCCGACGGCCTGTTGTGTCTTCCAGTGGGGTGCAGGAGGCTGAGTGTTGCCTCTCACACACCCTAGCCACACCCACCATGGCCACGCCCACACAGCCAGTCATTAGGGCAGACAACTGGTTGTTAAATTATTTGAATCCCACCACTACATAAATACACTTGTAAACAGTGTATTTCTGGGTTAATTTACTTATACATAATAATAGTAATAATAATAGTATTATTTACTTGTACATAGAGGCATTCTTCCAGCTTCTAATTTCTACCTCTATTGTCTAACCATTGGTAAAACAAATCCCATGTTAAAACATATTCTGTATCTGCTTTATCCTTTATCTTTAATGTTAACCTATCCATTTCCAACACAATCTAATATTTTTTAAATTATATTTTCACCTGTAGGAGTTTTCCTCATTTTTCCAGGGTTGTGCAAATACAATTCTCGGCTGCTGTCAAAACATGTAATATTAAATATATGTTCCCTTTGTCATATTTTTCTGGTAATATACCTGACAAAAATATTTCTCAGCTCCCACAATTTTGAAGGCAACTTCTGTTCCATTGGTTGATGGTTCTCACTGTCAGAAAATTTTTCCTTATTTCCAGGTTGAATCTCTCCTTGGTCAGTTTCCATCCATTATTCCTTGTCTGGCCTTCGGGTGCCTTGGAAAATAGCTTAACCCTTTTCTCTCTGTGGCAGCCCCTCAAATATTGGAACACTGCTATCGATGATTACTCAATCAACCACCTCCATTGCATTGTTCCCAGATTAAGATCTTCAGGCTGTTATAGGAGGGTTGGGTTCCAGGGGTGGGTTTCAAAAATTTTAGCAAGGGGTTCTCGGCCTGGTTGCTGGGTGGGCGTGGCTATGGTAAGCGTGGCCTCCTGCACCACGGCGGGGTGCGTGTGTATGTTTTTGCCCTCCCGGGGCTCCAGAGGCTTTCCTTGAGCCTCTGGGAGGGCGAAAACAGCCTCCCCAGGCTCTGGGGGCCCTTTGGAGACCAGAAACAGGCCCGTTTCCCGCCTTCCCGAACTTCCAGTAGGTCTGTTTTTCACCCTCCCCAAGCCTCCACGTATGCCCTGCACTTACCTGCATCCAAAACGGACCGCATGGGGACTCCGGAGAGTGGAGGGGAGGGGAAGGGTGGAGTGGGCGGGGCCAGCCAGGAGTGGAATTTGTGGATTCTCCGAACTGCACAGAATCTTAGCTAGAGGTTCTCCCGAACCCCTGCGAATCCCCAGCAGCCCACCCCTGGTTGGGTCCAACCCAGGGGTGAAATGCTCCCGGTTCGCACCGGCTCCCCCAATTAGGTAGCGATGGCAGCTGCTTGTTCGGAGGACCGGTAGCAAAAATCCCCGGCCCCGCCCCCCCTGCCTCTGCTGAGCCGCACCATCAGCAGAGGGTTTTTTTTTTTACTTTTAAAAGTTTTTCTTCAGCTGAAACATGCCTTGAAAAGTAAAAAAAAAAAAACCCTCTGATGATCGCGGGGCTGAGCAGAGATCATCAGAACACTTTAAAAGTTTTTTTTTAAAAAAACCCTTCAGCCGAAGGGGAAAAAGAAAAAGAAAAAAACCGGAGGTTTTAAAAGCCTCCTCTGGCGATCCCAGAGGAGTTTCCTGATCCTCACAGGTTTTTAAACTCACTTTTTAACAGCCCCCACTTACAAGAGCCCCCACCCAAGCCCAGCCAATTCTCCCTCCTCACTTACCTATAATTACTGCTCTTTTGGGCTGGCAACGGCATGTTTTCTTCAGCTACTGAAGAAAAAAAAAAGCTTGCTTTGACTTCCTGCTTTGCTGGCTGAGGAACTCTGGGATTTGAAGTCCACAATAAAATAAAATAAAATAAAATAATAAAATAAAATATTTGTGCAGCTTTCTGAGATTTGGGGTGTTTCTGTAGTGTTTCACTCTAACTACACAAACACACAAAATCTCAGAAACCTGTATATGGCATTTTGTGAGTGTGTGTGAGTTGTGTGTGTGTAAAGTGTGAAAGTTGGTTTTTGAGCTTTTTGTGGCTGTGTGAAGTGTGAAGTGCAGCTGCTTTTACATTGTGTGTGAGTCTTGTGTTGTGTTGTGTGTGTGTAAAGTGTGAAAGTTGGTTTTTGATACCTCTTGTTGTTTTTTATACTTTGTTTATTATTTTTATTATTTATTGTTATTGGCCATGCCCACTCAGTCATCTGACCACCAAGCCATGCCCACCAATTAAGCCACGCCCACAGAACCGGTAGGGAAAATTTTTAGATTTCACTCCTGGTCCAACCTCACATCGATGTCAAGATGTTCCAGAGATCAAGAGCAACCGCAGAGAAGGCCCTCCTCCTGGGCCCCATCAGCCGAAATAATTCGGATGATGGGACCCACAGCATTTGTTCTCTGCCAGCACGAGGAGTATGGGCCAATCCCAATGGGGAGAGACAGTCCCTCAAGTACCCTGGACTCATGCCACCAAGGGTTTTAAAGGTGACCACCAACACCTTGAATTGCACCTGGAAGCAGACCCACAACCAATGCAGGTTACGGAGAAGTGTTGTTACAGGGGCCATTCTTGGGACCCCCAAAACTGCCCCCGTATATTGGTTTGCTATTGCAAATGTTCTGATAAGCTCTTTTCAATTTACAAGTCTAGTCCAGAGTCCTGGTTTCCTGGTTCCTTCCCAATTCTAACCAGATTCAAGTTGGCCAACTCACAGCTGGCCAGATTTATTTACTTTATTTTATTATTTATTTATTATTTTATTTTATTTTATTTTATTAAATTTTTATACCGCCCTTCTCCCTAAGGACTCAGGGCGGTGTACAGCCAGAAATAAAATACAAGATATATACAGTCAAAACGAATTAAAATGTAGCAAAATTACAAAACGGCTAATAGTTAAAATTAAATTTAAAAGTTTAAAATATTAATAAAACCCCAATTTAAAATCAAACTATTATGCCAGTCCCGCTTGAATAAATAAATAAATAAATATGTTTTTAGCTTACGACGGAAGGTCTGAAGATCAGGCACTTGACGTAGGCCAGGGGGGAGTTCATTCCAGAGCGTCGATGCTCCCACAGAGAAGGCCCTCCTTTATATTATATTGAATAATATAAAAATTATTCAAATTTTTATACCGCCCTATCTCCCGAAGGACTCAGGGCGGTTTACAGCCTTATAAAACATAAAAAACATAAGAATAAATACAAGTTAAAACAACATTTTAAAAAAAAACTTATTACATTAGGCCAAATTTAAAATATCGATTAAAATAGTACAAAACCCCATTTAAAACTAATTTTTAAAAACTAAACCCTAGGCCAGATGCTGCCACCTGCTGAAAGTGTCGATTGTTCATTTGTTCAGCATTGTTGAACTCTTCAAAATATTTTCCCCAGAATGTTCTAAGTACTGTCAGTGCCAAGTACAGATAGTTCTCAATTTACAACAGTTCGTTTAGTGACCGTTTGAAGTGACAACTGCACTGTAAAAAGGGACTTATGACCATTTTTTTCACACTTACGGCCATTGCAAGCAACCCTATGGTCACACGGTCAAAATTCAGATGCTTGACAACTGATTCATACTTACGATGGTTGTAGTGTCCCGGGGTCATGTGATCCCCACTTGCAACCTTCTGACAAGCGACATCAATGGGGATTCACTTAACAACCGTGTTGCTAACTTAACATCATCAGATTCACTTAACAACCGTGTTGCTAACTTAACATCATCAGATTCACTTAACAACCGTGTTGCTAACTTAACAACTGCAGCGAGTCACTCAACGACTGTGGCAAGAAAGGTCGTACAATGGGGCAGAGCTCACTTAACAGCTGTCTTGCTTAGCAACCGAAATTTGGGGTGCAATTGAAGTCATAAGTCGAGTCAGTTGTCAACCGAATGTTAAATCAGGTGGCCGCAACGGTCATCAATGTGAAAAATAGTCGTCAGTCAAGTCACTTTTCTCAGTGCTGTTGTAACTTTGAACGGTCACTAAGTGAACCGTTGTAAATCGAGGACTACCTGTAGAGACTCAGCTGCCATTCTTTGCAGTTCTTAACCACCTTTGCATTTTGATCCTAATGAATGCCAGGTTAATACGATGGCTTAAATTTTAATGTAATAATAAGTTGTAAATGAAATGGAATACGATTTAAATCACAAAAAAATTAAATTTGAAAAACGACAAACCTGTTTCCTCTCCTTTGGAAGGCTACCTTGTGGTTCCGGCAGGAGGAGGCGGCACTTTCCTTGGAGGGTTCATCGTGAACAAGTTTAAGCTGCGCTGCTCAGGGATCATCAAGTTTTGTTTCATGTGCACCATGTCGAGTCTGCTGGCAATTTTCATCTTTTTTATTGATTGCCCCAATATGCCCATGGCTGGAGTCACCCAGATGCATGATGGAAGGTAAGCAGGGGAAGAACAATTTCTTTGCAAAGGAGGCTACTCCAAAAGAATAATATCACATTGCCTATCCATCCATCGATATCTATCTATCTATCTATCTATCTATCTATCTATCTATCTATCTATCTATCTATCTATCTATCATCTATCCATCCATCCATCCATCATCTCTCTCTCTCTCTCTCATCTATTTATCTATCATCTATCCATCCATCCATCCGTCCGTCCATCCATCTATCATCTCTCTCTCTCTCTCTTATCTATCTATCTATCTATCTATCTATCTATCTATCTATCTATCTATCTATCTATCTATCTATCTATCTATCTATCTATCTATCTATCTATCTATCTATCTATCTATCTATCATCTATCTATCTCTCTCTCTCTATCTATCTATCTATCTATCTATCTATCTATCTATCTATCATCTATCCATCCATCCATCCGTCCATCTATCTATCATCTCTCTCTCTCTCTCTTATCTATCTATCTATCTATCTATCTATCTATCTATCTATCTATCTATCTATCTATCTCTATCTATCTATCTATCTATCTATCTATCTATCTATCTATCTATCATCTATCTATGTATCATCCATCCATCCATCCATCTATCCATCCATCCATCCATCCATCTCTCTCTCTCTATCATTTATCTATCTATCTATCTATCTATCTATCTATCTATCTATCTATCTATCTATCTATCTATCTATCTATCTATCTATCATCTATCCATCCATCTATCCATCCATCCATCCATCTATCATCTCTCTCTCTCTTATCTATCTATCTATCTATCTATCTATCTATCTATCCAGTGGTGGGATTCAGCCAGTTCGCATCACTTCGGGAGAACCGGTTGTTAACTTTCTGAACAGTTTGGCAAACTGGTTGTTGGAAGAAATCATTAGGGCAGAGAACCGGTTGTTAAATTACTTGAATCCCACCACTCTATCTATCTATCTATCTATCTATCATCTATCTATCTATGTATCATCCATCCATCCATCCATCCATCTATCCATCCATTTATCCATCCATCCATCCATCCATCCATCCATCCAGTGGTGGGATCCTGCCAGTTTAAAAACCGGTTCGGTGATGGTGCGCTGTGCATGCACGCACAGTTTTATGAAAACTTACCTTCCGTGTTACTGCTGGGGAGTAGCACAGCTGTGACGTGGCAATCCACTCTGCCACACTAATGAGCTGTAAAGATAAAGGTCAGTAAAGCGCAGGGTTGGGCAGACAGACCCACCTGATAGTCGGAGAGAACCGGTTCACCCAAACCAGTCCGTACCAGTATAATCCCACCCCTTTATCTCTATCTATCTATCTCTTTCACCTGCCCTGTGTACTAAAATTATATCTCACTGTGTTATTTGTATCTTTCTGTCCATCCATCCACAGTATCCATCCATAATAATCATCCATCCATCCACCGACAGCATCCATCTGTCCATCCACCCATCCATCCCTGCCCTATCTACAGTATCTATGTCCATCTATCTGTCTGTCTGTATCTATTTATCAGTCATCTATCTGTTTTTCTATCACCTGTTTTATTTGCTGTAACTATAGCCAGCTAACTCTGTTGGATATAGATATTACCTATATCTATCTGTCCATTCAGCTGTCTCTCCATCCATCCATAAGTAAATACATACATACATACTTGTGTTTCCCTGAAAATAAGACCCTGTCTTATTAATTAATTAATTAATTAATTAATTCATTTATTTATTTATTTATTTAGATTTTTATACCGCCCTTCTCCCGAAGGACTCAGAAGGGCACTATTTTTTGAATAAGTGCTTGGCCTTATTTTGGGGGAGGTCTTATTATTTTGGGGCGCATGGAGCAAGATGGGGCTCCTCTTGCCATCTTACCTGATTTCCAGTTCTGCATT